>NC_051080.1:47111438-47420813 GCF_004664715.2 Peromyscus leucopus
TAATTTTAAGTTTTCCTTTCACATTCTCTTGGGCAGACAGTTGCCGCTATTTCGTAATGAAGAAATGGTATTGGAAAGGTCACTGATAGGGGGTTTTTACCCAAACCACATTCGTGTAGTTCATAAGAGGACGTGCAATATTTCAAGCCAGGTTTCATCAGGACTTCTTTTGTAGCTTGTGTTCATCTGCCTAAAGTTGCATATTTTCTGAGATTTGGAAAACAGATAAGATGATCATTATCATCTTGGTCATCAAGGAAAGACTCCATTGTTTGTAACGTCCTTACAAGTAGGTAACTGAATAGACATTTCTGGAATTCCTGTAACAACTGCTAACTGAGGTAAGGAGTTGTTGAAGGAAGAATGAGCTAGGCATGGTGGTTGAGAGAATCTTGCAGCCTGACTGACTAGCAGTCAGAGTGCTTCTTTTACAGAATTTAGTAAGTGTGGACAGATTCATGTTTCAAATCATAGATCATATCGTTTTTGGTTTTGGACATGAGTTTAACTTTTTCTCTTGCACATCTAGGGTCATAAGTTAAGTCATCATTGATGAACTGTGACAGAACAGAGAAAATGAATGTAAAACAATCATTTTCCCTCAAGTTTAGTCATCACTGATAAACGGTTATCTTTTAAAAACATTCTTATTCATCAACCCATGACCCGATTTTTAAGAATCTAGAGGCATATGACAGCCTGTTCTCAGGCTGATAGCTTTGGTGGCTTCAAGGACACTGACCAAAACAAAATCTCCAAGGCAGCCTGAGCAGATTGCCATGTCCAGAGCAGTGCATTATTACGTCTTAATGGTCAGAGTACCCCACCCCCCAAAAAAAAATCCTCAGGCCAAGGATGCTGCAGTTATTATTCAAATTCTGGCATAATGTAATGTTTACATTTTGTATCTTTATAGAACTTACTTATATGTCTAATTCTGGCATTCTTTTGTTCCTTGATCATACTTGACCACAGTAACTCTGCATGAGCTAACTTTTCTATAAATGGGAGGTCTTGCCATTTCATTCTTTATCATCTTCTACACCATTCCTTGTCCATCAATATAAGTCCCTGTGTAGGGCAGAGGTAACTTAAGCTAATCTAACTTTGTTGCCATATGTGCCACATAATTGCCTGAGTATATAGTGGGAAGAGGCTTGTAATCTGAACTGTGACCAACTCCTCTAGCCCACCGAATCTTGTTGAACTTTTAAAGTTTACTTTGTTCCTGAGTAAGTACAGGGACAGATGTTTCAAGAATGTTTCAGGGTCTCATGAAGAGACTTGTGACTCCTTTATGTGTGTCACAGTCTCCAAGGCATAAGGAAGACCTTCAAGCTGATAAGGATATCTCCCTAAAGTGGGAGTGGTAGTGTACTCAGGACTTTCCTGGGGAAGCTTAGAAGCAGTATTCCTGGGAGAAGGCATAAATGATTATAGGAAATTTTCCATCAATCCAGTATCCCCAAGTTGTACAAATATTAAAAGCCCCCCCCTCACGCATGCAACAGGTGGAGATGAAAACCGTTCAACAGTGGCTCAGCAGCCATCCTGGGGCTCAGCTTTGCGGGATCTTTGTCTAGCACCTGTGCTGGCCTTATGACTCCTGCTGTTCCCGTCAGATATGGCTGCACCATTCTATTAAAATGTTTAAAGCTGTGCATGGAGGAGCCACACTGTAGGGTTTATCAAGGAGTTAGCCTTTTGGTTGCCATATGAAGAGCAACATTAACAAGTGGAGGGTGTTTACAAAAGAATGATTGGAGTGACAGACGCCACCTGAGACGGTTCTGTTTACATGAGTGTGAGGGACAGAGGGTGAGCGAACACGCAGGGGAAAGAGGATTTCGGAGACATTGCAAAGTGGAGCCAGAAGGAAAGGAGATGGAAAGCCTTAGAGAAAACTTCTGGGTAAGTTTCTGTTCTCGATGCTCCCTTTTCACATAGTGTGGCAACTGAATCTCACTGACTGCTTCGATAACTCAGTTATACATGAATAACAGCCAGAGTGCGTGTCATAAGTAAGTTCAATTAGCTTCCACTAGATGATCGAATTCCTTACGGGATGTGCGAATCCCAGGCAACCTTTGCTGGACCTCCTGCTATGTATGCCCAGGTCGAAGTGATGACCTCTTTTTAAGGGTTAGCGCATTGCCTCCAGTATGCCAGGGGACATTTCTGACTAATCTTAGGGTTTCTATTGCTGTGAAGAGACACCATGACCACGGCAACTCTTATAAAGGAAACATTTAATTGTGGTGGCTTGCTTACAATTCAGAGGTTCAGTCTATCATGGTGGGGAGCATAAGGGTATGCAAGCAGGCATGGCGCTGGAAAAACAGCTGAGTGGCCTACATCTTGCAGGCAATAGCAAGTTGACTGACTATCACACCAAGGAAAGCTTGAGAAAAAGAAACCTTAAAGCCTACACACACAGTGACACACTTCTTCCAATAAGGTCACACCTACTCCCACAAGGTCACACCTACTCCCACAAGGTCACACCTACTCCCACAAGGTCACACCTACTCCAACAAGGCCACCCCTACTAACAGTGTCACTCCCTTTGGGGCCATTTTCTTTCAACCCACCACATTAAGTAACATTTAGCTAAAAGCAATATTACCCCACTTAAATTCCTTCCGTGTAAAAGGAGCATTTGAGAAACTTAAGTTATGTAGTGTTTGAGGGAGAAGAGTCTATAAAATAAAAATGGTGGCAGGCATGATTTTGAAACCTAGACTTTTGAACAAAAGAAGCTGACTTCTTGCTTCATGTAGATTTACTCCAGTGTATAGTAAATGACACGCTTAGGGTGGGAGCATTGTTCTTTAACATTCTTAAGGAATATGTTTTATTTGTTCATTTGTCTATTTGCTTAAGGGGGTCACAGATAAAAATACACACAGTGCCTCACATTTATGTTAGAAATTCTTTTTTTTTTTTTTTTTTTTTTTTTGGTTTTTCGAGACAGGGTTTCTCTGTGTAGCTTTGCGCCTTTCCTGGAACTCACTTGGTAGCCCAGGATGGCCTCGAACTCACAAAGATCCGCCTGCCTCTGCCTCCCGAGTGCTGGGATTAAAGGCGTGCGCCACCACCGCCCGGCTTATGTTAGAAATTCTTAGTAGAGGAAATATATTTAGCTCCAGAAAAACCTGACACTGTTCCTTTTTCGCTTCCTCCATTGCCTTGTCATGTTATTACTTCCATCATTCCATCTTACAATTAGATTAGAAAACCTCTAACCACTGGGCACTAGACTGAAAGGTGGCTCACCTAACTCCCATAGGTCAATTCCAGTCCCATTGCGTTTCCTAACCCCGAAGGACTAGCATTCTGCCTAGTGAGACACCACTCCAGAGCAGCAAGGCACAGTCTTTGCAGGGCAGATTGAGTTGGGATCTAGGAAGAAGGGCAAGGGCTGGCATGTTGGCTCCCCTGGTAAATGCACTGGTAAGTGTGCCTGCCGCCAGGCCTGGGGACCTGAGCTCAGTCCCTGAGACACGTGACTCCTACAGGTTGTTCCACATTGTTTTCTGACCTCTGCACGAATAAATGGAAGAATGTAAACAGGGAAAAGGGTTAAACGTCTAACATCCTGATTGTCTTCTTTCATCATGGTGACTGATTGTCACAGAAAACAAACTTATACTAGGAAATCATGACTGGAAGATTGTCTAGATGCACAAATATTAGCTAAGCAAATATTCTAAATCAGGTATTTATTGGCATGTTTTTAAATGAATAATATTTTCTCTAGTGGTCAGTAGATAATCATGGAAATTTTTTAGGTAAACTCCTTCAAAAATAAAGCTACTGGCATAGTCCAAAGAGGTAAGAACAGTGTAATTGTAACAGTGAACAATGGTTGCTTGTCTGTGATTAAGAGTTATTTAATCTTCTACAGTGTGTGTGTGGATTCAGTTCTAACTGAATCAGTCTTAGCTAGATGCTAACATGATAGCTCCCTGTGAGTTTGCCCTCATAGCCGCTCTGACTTACTTTCTTTCTCCATGGTTTGAGCTATGACGATCCTTGACATGACATAAAGTCATATCACATACAAGCACCTGTGCATGTGCACATATCGTTTAGAAATAACTCCAATAGCCGCAAACGTGGAACTGGTGAGTGTTTTGAGTCCACACTGGATGCTGCGGCTTGGTGGTGTGTGCTGTTTCTGCCCTGCCCTTCTCGTTTGGAGGTTTTGTCGCTGTTGCTTCCAGTCTGTCTTTTTCTCCCTGAGCCCTCTTCTTCTAAGCACACAAAAGACTGAGAGCCGTGCTGCCTCTGAAAGCACAGTCTAGGCCTCTGCCTGGTTCTGAATCCAAAGGCTGTCTTGAGTCCATACTGCCAAAGAGGACAGACAGGGACCCACCTTTTCTGATCGAGTTTTCTAGATTGGTGCTGCAATGCTCACTAAAACTGCTGTGGCAGCTCTGATGGAGAGCTGCTGATCCCAGGCTCCTGAGGGAGCGGTGGAAATTGCATGTGGTACCTACAAATCATGTTGCCTGACTTGTGCAATAAATGCTCAGAACTGTTGAGACCACTTTTCCGTGTTCAGCTGTCATCAGGCAAATGTCAGACAACTTCCACAAAAGACACTTTGCAAGGATGAATGAGTCATTATGAATAGTAATATTTGTTCTTGAAAAACATATAGAAAAAGTTTTGGAGGGGTTTTGTTTGTTTTCTTGTCGGACTTCAGAATGTCCAGCAGGTTTTGCCATGTCAGTTTGAAAGATAGATTTGAATAGATATGAACCTCAGAGATAATGAGTGGTTGTCAGCCGAAATATGTATGTAGCTTTAAAGCATGTTCTTATTCTCTGAAAGTTTTCAGTGATTATGGAATGGAAATGATTTATTGTATTATAATAAAGTGTTTAAGGTAAATTATGATACATATTGTTTTTCAAAGTATGACACTTAACTTATTTTACACTTACAGTCAGAGATATTACTTGTCTTCTCAATATGTGTCCATTTAAACATTTTCTATTGTTCAGACACAACAGTTTGTAGTTCTGTGGTAAAATTTATATCCAAAGAATATTTTCAGGTTAAGGCTAGCTTTCAGTATTACTTTTATGTTTTATTTTCTGTTTTTGTGTGTGGTGTGTAGGGTAGTGCTTGTACATGAGTCTGAAGGTACATGTATCATTGTGCATGCATTGGGAGCCAGAGCAGTCCATACGTGTCTTCCTCCACCATACTGTCTGCATCACCACCCTCTACCCTGCATTCTGCATCACTGTCCTCTACCCCGCATTCTGCATCACTGCCCTCTACCCTGCATTCTGCATCACCGCCCTCTACTCTGCATTCTGCATCACCATCCTCTACCCCGCATTCTGCATCCCATCCTCTACCCTGCATTCTGCATCACCATCCTCTACCCTGCATTCTGCATCACCGTCCTCTACCCTGCATTCTGCATCACCGTCCTCTACCCTGCATTCTGCATCACCACCCTCTACCCTGCATTCTGCATCACCACCCTCTACCCCACATTCTGCATCACCATCCTCTACCCTGCATTCTGCATCACTGCCCTGAGTCAATGTCTCTCACTGAACTAAAGTTCACTTCTGTGGACCAGGCTTGCATGCCCAGGCGTTTTTTTGAATCTGCCTGTTGCTGCCCTGCAGTGCTGAGGTTACAGACATACTCAGCCATGCCTGGCTTTTTTTTTCCATGGATGCTGGAAATCAAACTCGGATCCTCATGCTTGCAGAACTGAGCTATCTCCCCAGCATCAGTTTTAGAGGCAAAATGTGATTTTTTATATGGGAATGAAGAAATGGCTCAGTAGTTAAGGATACTTGCTGTTCCTGCAAAGGACCTGAGTTTGGTTCCCAGCACCCTTGTGGCAACTCACAGCCATCCAAAATTCCACTTTCATGAGATCTGATGCCCTCTTCTGACCTCTGCAGGCAGCATGCACACATATGCATGCATTCAGGCAAAATATTCATATAAATAAAACAAATAATTGAGAGATTTTTAAATGTGATTTTTTTTATTTAGTGTTCCTATTTCAAAAAAATACACATTTTCTTTTTATGCAATCTTAACAATTAGTGATTCTTTAACAATAAGAATGGTGAAAATGTAAGTTGATACCTAAAGCTATAGGTAAAATAAACCTTCTAATATTTTGATATAGAGGTTTATGTTATTCTAAATGCTGTGTATACTTGTGGTAAAGCCAGAAAACAAGCTCAAACACAAAGGAGTTGGAGAGAAACCTGTCACTGCCCATGACATTTATATATAGGAAGACTTGGCTTTAGTTAGTTTTGTTGGCCTAAGACATAAGGAATAATAAGGATTAGTCCAAGTACAAATATATATATGAGTATGTTGAAAAATGACCTATGTTTTCTTTAGAACTAAATACTGATTAAAAAATCAGTTAAATTGAGAGCAAACCTTTTTAAATTGACTAATGATGCGTGGGGTGGCTTCAAGGGGAAGAGAAGAACACCAGCATGACATGGTGACTGGAGGGATGGCTCGGGTCACAAGCTTTTGCCGCTCTTGCAGAGGACCTGGCTTCCGTGCCCCACCCACATGGCAGCTCACTCCAGTTCCAGGTCGTTCAGCCCCTCTCCTGGCTTCCTCAGACACCAGGTCTGCATGTGGTGCACAGCCATAATGTAGTCAAAATAACCATACACATAAAAGAAATAAATACATCTTTTAAAAGTGTTTTCCTTTAATGAAGAATTATTTAATTATAAAACAGAAGTTAGAAAATCTTAGAAACTTTTACATTTTTCATCTGATCCAAAATTAAAATCATTGAAAGCAGGAATGTTATCTTAGTTTCTAGACTTTCTCTTGGATTCTTAATGTCATGTTTTTCCATCTTGGAACTTTCTATAACAGATTTTAATTTTCTTTTCCATTTGCTTAAAACCCTTCACTTTGTCTAAAGTTTAGTAAAATACCAGGAATCCTTATTTTAGTCGCTTTCTCTCCTCTTGATATCCCTGTGAGCTTCCTAGCTCATCCCTTCTTTAACATTTATCTTCTAGAACCCTCTACCGTTATAGTTTCTCCTCTCTTTCTTTAAAGCCCTTGCTTAGTTCCCTGGAAACTGATATAGCTCTAGTTGAATAGTTTGGTTTTTTTCTTCAAAGTCAGTATACCTCAAAACTACCAACATGGTATCCCTTTTTGAATATTTGTTTCAAATGTCATCTTTGCAATGTTTGGCTACTCCAGTTTCCATGAACAATATTCTTTTACCGTCTGTGAAATTTACCACTCTTCTGTTTGCTGTTTTCTTTTCCTACCCTTACGTATTCATTGAGCTGCCTTCTTGAACTTTTGCATGCTCCTCCTTACCCTGTTAGCTGGCCTGCTACAACCATCCTCCCATCCTCGCCTGCCCCTTGCTCTTCAAATATTTAGTGACTTCACCACTCTAGCCTGGCCTCGTCCCCTGTACACTTGACCTGAGAGGCCAGCTTCCTCCGGAACCTCTCGGTCGGAAGATGACGTAATTCCAGTGTTGACCATTGCCTAAACCAACACTCGTTGAGCAAATGCTTTGCTCTCTAAGGACTTGACATCACTACCCCTTGCCTATGACACCGGGTAATTTGGCCACGTCACACTACTCATCTTTAACTGTGCCATGCTCTCTCAATTCTGTGTCATAATCTATAATATTCCTCCCTGTGTGTCATCATCCTTACCCATGATTCAAGAAACATGTTCCTAAAAGCTCTCTCCATCTCTTCTTTTTAAGTCTCCTGCAGTAGAGTCTCTTAGTGCTGAGTCCAGTGTCTCTTTCCTCTGGCAGCTCTAAGTGTTCCAGTCACTGGCTACATATTCCACATAATGGCTGTTGGGTCCTTCTCTTTTTTCACTGCAGAGCCACAACTACCAGCAGTCCGAGTGGAGTCTAGACACATTAGAGAAAGACGTTCTTCTGCGTAGAGTATTATAAATAAACTAGAGGAAATTCTCTTTGTGTGGAGAAAAATAAGTAAATAAATAAACCATTCTTTTGTTCCCTTCAGTTTCAGCCCCCTTGTGCAGGAATGTGGAGCTCAGGCACCAGTTCAGCCCCCACTCATTCCCTTGGGACCTGACATCAAGTAGGTGCATGGGAGATATTAGCTAAAGGAATCTCTTAATTGACACCATGATGTTTACCGTAGTTGAAATTAGCTGAGTCAAGAAATGTGTGGCAGCCAGTAATCCAAGGGAGAAGAGGCCAATTAGGGTATGTCTCTGAGGATAATAAAGTATTGGCTGATATCAAAAAAAAATATGCAGTGCTTATAAGATACATGTTATGATGAAAATATTTAAAAGTTCTAACTCTTATAACTTTGTTCTTAAGTTAGCAATGAATGAAAATGACACTTCTGATTAAAATACGAACATCTTAAATGTAGTTTTAGAGGAGTGTGTGTGTGTGTGTTGTATGTATGTACATGCTCCTCAGAATTACATGTGCATGCTAGTATATATGCATGTGTGTGGGAACCAGAGGGCAAAATCAGACGCTTCTCTCTACTGCTTTCCATCTTATTTTTTTTAGACTTGCTCATAAATTCAGTGGTGGTCCCCCAATGAGCTCAGGGATCCACCTGTCTATACCCCCTGCCAAGCCCAGTGCTGGGGTCACAGATGCACACTACCCATGTCCAGCCTGTGTGTGTGTTCTCAGGTCCTCCGGCACTTAACCAACTGAGCCACCTTCCAGACCTGGGTTTTGTCTTCCTTATTTATTTATCTATTTATTTGTATATTTAATGAAAGAATACAGATAGAGTCTGGAGAAATATAACCAATATAATAAAAGGTGCTGAAAATAATCATATGAGAATGGCCAGAAGAGTTAGAAAACCTGAGTACTGTCAGGAGCTGTGGTCTATTTGAGACCGGGAGTCATTATCTCATTTTATAGCTCGGGGTCAGATGGGCAATGTAATAAGACCACAGCTCAAAAGCATTTAGGAAAGAGAAAGAAGATAGGAGGGAGCCATGAGAATATGTAATAATATGACCCACAAGTTCAATTATTTTCACTAAATAACTCCTACATTCATGGTAGAGAAAGGATATGTGTTTCTAATAATTTAAGAAAGTATGTATGAATTCAGAAAAGAGAGGTTCATATGGAGATAAACTTAATTTTAATAATTGTAAGTGTTCAACTAAGGAGTATTCCTAATTCCCTTAATGATTTATCCTTTACAAAGATCACTTTTTAAGGCAAATATCTATGATCTCTCTAGAAGCCTTCAATGGTGTGTCTTCAGAGATAAAATACTGGCATTAGACACCTCCCCCCACCCCAAAAAATCTTCTGGCCCAACAACCTGCACAATCTGTGTTCTCATGGTCTCAGGTCTCAGCTCTGGGGCAACATCCGAATCACTCATTTCATAAGAATAAGCATTTCAAGCTGTGATTTTCATCTAGTGCATCCAGGCATCCTCCTGTGCTTTCGGCCGCTGTAACTTTGTGAATTAGCTCACAGCCAGCCATGGTCCTGCCTCAAGGTACATGACTTGACTGATCTCCTTAGTGTACATGACTTCATCACTCAGGACTCAGCTCAATTATTTCTTCAGAGAAATCTCCCTAAATCACCCCAAAATTTCACCTAAACTTCTAGTTCATCATTATCTCTTTTATCTGTATTTTTCTACATCATATACCGCTATTTCATATGATCATTTGCTTATTATCTTGCCTCATGGAAACTCCCATTCTCAGGACAAAGCCAGCCTCATAGTAACTAGGAAGTAAATATATTTTAAAGGGATGATCAGTTCAGTAACATTAAACCTTAAACTTCAAGGTTCTGTCATAATTGAGAAAATCTGTTTTTCTGTATACTTCAGAGAGATTTTCTTCAGTGATTGACTTTAACAGGGTTTCCTGAAATGTTAAAATTTCAAATCAAGAGTTCTTTCTTCTAGTTGTTCTATTTTATTTTTGAGATTATATTATACTGATGTCATCTCCCCTCTGCCTTCTCCCTCTAGACCCTCCCATTTACCTCCTTGGTCTCTTTCACATTTATGTCCTCTTTTTCATTAATTATTATTACACATATATGTATATTATATATGTATAATATAACCTGTTCAGTCTGCATAATGCTACCCATGTATGCTTTCAGAGCTGATCATTAGACACTGGATCATCAATTGGTGTGCTCTTGGACTCAAGCCCACACACAGAACCACAGACAGCTAAGGAATGAATACTGAGAGTGGGAGAACTAGTTTCCTCCAGAGAAAGATTCTTTTTTCTAAAACAGTTTTAGTGTATTGAAGTTTTACATACGAACTGGCTATATAGAGAAAGGAATTTCAGGAATTCTGGACTTCACCTGTGTCCCTTAGTTGATCTCAAGTAAATAGTGAACTATTCTGAGACCATGGAACATTGATTGCTTCGTGCCCTGAGTCCCAAGACTTGAACCCTTCAAGATTCATTGCTAATGGCTATAATCAAGACATATTTTTGACCAAAAATACTTTGTTACTTAGCTAAATATTCTTACCCACCTCTGGACATTAACTCTGTAGTTTACACACACATACATAGCCTCTCAACACACTGAAAAGTCTTTTCTAATACATTGTATCATTTTAATATACTGTATTCATATCCAGGACATCCAATAAATATTAAAATCTTAAATTTCTGTCATAACTGAAATCAAAGAATTACTATGAGAAATTTAGTTTTTCCATATGCCTCAAAGAGATTTTCTTCAATGCTTGACTTCACCAAGGCGTCTCGACATTGAGGATGGGTTTCTGTTTAAACTCTGCCAGCATTCTTACGCAGCCAGTAAACGATGGCGTCATTTAGATCCCCACATCAGGGATCATTAGTATCCCTTAGTCACTGTTCAGGACATGATTACTGTTGTACTTGCTTAGATGGTCATTTGGGCCAAAGTGAAGTAAAGTTAATAAATAGTAAATTAAACAACTTTAAGTTCCACACATTAGAAAAGAAACAGTGTATGGGTATTTAAATTAAAGAACTTTCTGCAGCTGCAACGTCCATATAAGGAATAAGCTACAGTTCACAGGATAACACTTTCAGAGTGAAATGTCTGCCCATCAGCTACCAAGACTGCAATTAGGAATGAATTATAGGGCGGAGGAGATGCTCAGTGGGGGACATGCTTGCTGTGTGTGCAAGCATGAGGACCTGCTGGGATGCTCAGCACACATGTACAAGCTGGGCACAACAGCTCACACCAGTATCCTAGAGCTGATAGGCAGACAGGAGGAACCCAGAAGCCTGCCCAGCCAGCCAGTCTAGCTGAATTGGTGAATTCCATGTTCAGTGAGAGACCCTGCCTCAAAAAACAAGAGGGAGCAATAGAAGACATCCATCACCTGACTGACATCCTGACTGATGTTGACTTGCTACATAGATACATAGGCACATACACCCTCACATATGAATAAACCATACAAATGTCTACATACAAGAGAATTGTAATCTTAACAGATTATCTCTTCACACTTGACATCCAAGAACAAAACAGTGGGAAGGAAGACAAGGTGTGTCTTCCCAGGTAACAGTGCATGAGAGTTTAGCTAGTCCCACTTCCATTTTTTCATTGTGTATCTTTCCCCTCCTGTGCTTTGCATACTCCACTAGATTGTTCTGCTAGACCTTCTGCACCTCCACCCACCAGATCCAAAATACACCATTCGCTAAGTCTTCTGTAAGTTCCTCCTCTCTTCCCAGGTTTTCAAGTGATGAAATACTCATTTATGTGTGAAAACATGTTACTTACAATGCTGTTCCTATGTCCATGTTCTTACAAAGCATAATTTTAAGGCTAAGCCACTTAGCTGTATTCTTTCAAACCTGTCAATTAATATATTTCATTCAGTGTACTCATGTATCTTTATATGCTATGTATGTGTGAACAATATTCACAAATATTTTGTGGGAAAGAGATATTGCTTTCCTCCAATAATACTAAATTTGACTCTTAATTTTATTTCATGATGCATCTTAACAACTATAATTTTGTTGTGAAATTGATCAATTGTGTTGACAATTTTATGTGCTTAACTTTAAAACTACAAAATGTGTAAAGTTTGTATTTTCTAAAGCCAAATCTTAGAGAACACAAAGCAATGGTTAGAACCATGCAAACCCTTATCTATAATCAATCGCCCTGCAGTCCATCACTTTGCAGCTTAATAACCTGGCAGGAAGAGCGAGAAAGCTGTCGTCTTCAAGTCATGGACCGAACAAAGGTTCAGTACTTTGGCTTGTGTAGAGGAAATGTGCTGTTGGTCCCTGCTTGCTCTTTTCTTTTGCCTCTTCTAATTTATTTTATTTTATTGTTGTTGTTGCTGATTCTTTTTATGTTTATTCTGGGAAAACCAGAATAGGAAAAATGGACAATTTAAACAAATATTGCAGGAAAAAAGTTAAAGCTACTTTTAGGATAATGGTATCTATATACAGATGTATGTCCTATAATCTTTGCCATGTATTTATGTTTTCTACTAAAATGATCATTCTGAACAAATAATTTTACCTTTATATTCCCGTTATTCCCTGTTATGTACCTGGTTGGTTCATCTCATGAATCCAGACTTCCCAAACTAGCTGGTTGAACTGTCCAGTTTTTATTTCCTGTTGCTGTGATCAAATGTCCTGATAAGCAGCTTAGGGGAGAAAGGCTTCATTTCAGCTCACAGTTCCAGTTTACAGTCCAGCATAGGGAGGGACCCAGCAGCTAGTCACATCTGCAGTCAAGAGAGAGTGAATCCAGGTGGTTTGGATTCAGCAGTGCAGGACCCACACCCAGACAATGGCACCACCACCTTAAGTTAGTGTCATTCCACATAAATTGTTGCAGTCATGACAGTCCTCCACAGACATGCCCCAGACAGCATAATCTCGACAGTTCCTCATCGACACTGCCTTCCGGGATTTTAATTTGCCTGTGTCTTCTGTAGTAGGTGAATCCCTATTGAATATGTGTGCCAGCCAAAGGAAGCTACAGATATCTGCTTCCCATCTCCCATCAAGAAAATGTTCATACTAACATTCATTGACATACGCATTTTCAAAAGGATATTCTTCCTTAGTGATGAACAATTTTAAACTGGACATTAATAGATTCATTCCTTTGTTTTACTTTGTTTCCATTAGGTTGTTCTTTACATTGTTAATTTTTTAATAAATATAATTGCAGCTAAATCTGTATTCATTGACTTTTAGCTTAGCTTAAATCCTGAAGTAGAATTTCTAAGCTAAATAGTATGATTTTAAAAAATATTTGCATGTTGCCAAATTTCTCTTCAGAAACGTGTCAGTGAGCCAGGTACAGTGCCTGTATACCTGTAATCCCAGCACCTAGAAGGCAGAGGCAGGGCGGGTGGCCACAGGTTCAAGGCCAGCTTGGTCTAAATATTAAGTGCTGGATCAAGCCAGTGCTCTATAGCAAGACTGTTCAAAAGCAAAGAAACAAACATAAAAACACCACACAAACAAGCAAACTAATAGGAAACCAATAAAAGTGTCACTGACTCACCCACAGCAGTGTTGGTTTTTATCATATTTCAGACCCTTAACAACTTAGCCTCTGTGTGACAAGTCCACTTTCCTAACCGCAGTGACAGATCCAGAAGCCCACCATGTGTGACCATAAAGTAAGAGTTCCCAAACGAAGCCTCCATTTGATTGCTTTAGTTTTAGATGATGCCTAATGAGGGAAGGACTGGAATCCTACCCTCAACCTCCTCCTCCAGATGTGTCGGTGGAATGCAGCTGTGCAGAAACTCAGCCCTGGGGTCAGCAGAGGGATGAAAAAGCGCAACATTTCATAAAACATTTAATTTACTTCCACTGTAGATGGTCAAGGTTATGTTAAAGTGAGTGTATGTCTATATGATCATAGTAACATCATAATATCATTTTAACTGTCCATCTACATATTACTTTAATAGTTTCACTTATCATTTTTCTTGATTGATTATGGCCTTTGTATCCAACTATGAAAATAAAATGAAAAATGACAAAATGCAGTAGGAAGTATTGTTTATGTCTGTCTTGCTTTCTCTGTGGTAGATTAGGAGGTTCTTTAGTGATGGATGTATACGCAGTACTCACCCTATGTAACTACAGTACTGTTAATATGGCTGTGGGACACGGGTTTTTATTTTAAAGCCTTCCTCTCAACAAAACTTTGGCCTTCTGAGGATATTCTTTTCTGATAGAGCATGCTCCAAAACTCACATGTTGCCGGGCATGGTAGTGCACGCCTTTAATCCCAGCACTCAGGAGGCAGAGGTAGGCATATCTCTGTGAGTTCAAAGCCAGCCTGGTCTACAGGACAGCCAGGGTGGTTACACAGAGAAGGCCTGTCTTAAAAAACCAAAAACAAACAAACAAATATGCTAAGTGTGTGTGTGTGTGTGTGTGTGTGTGTGCGCGCGCGCCACAAGTTCTTGGAATAAGAGCCATCTGGAAAGAAAGGAGTTTCATATACACAGCTATTCTACTTCAGAATGCTTTGTAGAACGTTATTGAATGATGACAATCGTGGTGATAACTATGAGAAGGAAACAAAATTCTTGTAGTTCTTCCTCTGAGCCTAACACCCCACCCACAGCCTTCCTTATGTTTTCTCACGCTTTAAGTAAGGTTGCAGAAAATTAAGAATTTTCCTCCGAGGTTATATGGTTAGTCACTAAAGCCAAAGATCAAATCCTGATGTCCTGAGTCAGTGCTGTATACTTTCCAACAGTACCATTTGGCTATAATAAAACCATTTAGACATTTTAATCCCTCGGGGTTTTTCAGTTCTGGTATTAATGTCATTCTCGTTGATGATGCTAAATTTATATTTATTTATATGTATTTATTTTGAAGGGCTTTAACCTCCACACACTCCCTAATGTTATCATTTCCACTTAGCAGCTTTTCCCTTTCAAATTATTTAAAACAAATATTCTTCTTTGCAAATGATAATCCTAGGGCTCAGAGTAGCACAAATAATTATTCTCCAAAATATGTTAGTGAGGTGGCGACACCGCTGGGATTCTACTGCATGACTGCCTTCTACACGATTACTCTCCGTTTTATTGAAGAAGAACAAAATCCAACAAATGGGAACATTGTTAGAGTGGGGTATTGTGAAAATGCAAGCAGTGATTTTCTCTCTGCCTTATTTCTCATTAAAACTGATATGAGAAACAAAATAGTTCAATGTAGTTTTAAATTTTCACACTGGACCTTATCCTTTTACATCTTGGAGAAAATGTGCAGATATTTTTGTCTCTTGACTTTTAATTCCTTTCTTTTATTACATGCTGAACAGTCCCATTATCAGGACCAAAGTAAAGCACAAACTATAACTCTCTAATACCACATCAAAACGATGTCTAAATAAATTTCCCAATCCCTGCAAAACAGGCTGCTTCTTTCACGTGGTCCCAGATTTATAGAGAGCAGCTGAAGAGCATGCTTGCCGATGTTTCGTCCCCATTCTGCCTCCTACAACTTCCCTGTAACTGGAAGAATCCCTGGTCCTGTCTTCAATTTACTCCCTGTGAGCAATTAGTCTTGCAGTGGTCCATGGTCCGCTTCCAGGTTTCAGTGATTTGTTAACTGCTTTCTGACTCTGTCTAAAAATATGAGGGAAGTCTTTATTTTTGAAAACTTGAATTACACCAATAATTACAAATTAAGTAAAATGAAACAACTTTTTAAAACATAAGACTAATGAAAATATCGAGCCCTCTTAGAAAAATTAACCATTATTAAGTAAGCCTGGTTAAACTTAAATCACATGTGGCCTTCCGCACAGCCCGCTCTTAAAAAAGCCGCAAGTTTTCGTGTTTGTGTTCCTCCATGACCATTCAGCCAGTGCCTCAGGAGCAGAAATAAACTGGAGTCTGACTTTGTGCATAGTGCCTATTGTGTTATAGTTGTCTGGATAGAGAATAGAGTATATTCCATTCTATGCTACTTGGAAATCTTAAATCCTAAAAATACATTCCTAAGATAATAAAATAGAATTGTTATATTCCTGATGTTTCATCTAAAATGCCTCTTCTGTCTTTTCCTTTTTTACTCTCATCTTCATTTTTAATGATCCACCGGCTGACAGTGTGTTTCCATCCAAAATGCAAAGCAGACAGATGGGCGTGTCAGGGAAGAACATGACCAAAAGCACGAGCGTCAGTGGAGACATGTGCTCCCTCGAGAAGAACGATGGCAGCCAGTCGGACACCGCGGTGGGCACCTTGGGTACCAGTGGCAAGAAGCGACGCTCTAGCATTGGGGCCAAAATGGTAGCTATTGTTGGTCTCTCCCGGAAGAGTCGCAGTGCGTCTCAACTCAGCCAAACCGGTAGGAATTTTTATGTTACTCTTGACTTCTTCCTTTTTGAGTTGTCCTTACAATACACATTCTTTTCATGACGTTTTATCACAGTAATTGTGGATAGTGACATCATCCAGAGGAAAAAGGGAGTTTTAGGCTAGTTCATCCGTCTGAAGGTAACAACGATGTTTTTTTCAGCAATCTAGCAGCCGGTTTGAAAGTGAACTGTGGTGGCTGTTGAAAGTGGGTGACTTTGCTCCTCAAGGGAGACTCTGACCGCGACTGCTAGGTGCTGAGGCTTTGTGAGGCAGCGTTGATCCGCAGGACCCTTGCTCTCCCCTAGGTTCCTCACTGTGGCGCATGCTGCATTAACTTTTGTTCCCAGCAGTTTGCAATGGAGATGACACCTCATATTTTGTGTTTATTGCAGACAACCTAACCTTCTTTTCAGTTTGTAAGCAACATTTACCAGTACTATCCATTTCTTCACTAAGACTTCGTTTCCTTGTTAAAACTTCAAGAACCAGTATTCTTCAGCCGCTGGGATGGAAGGATTTTTCTGCTGACAGTGAAGATATTCAAGGCTTTGCTACTTTAAATCCGGTTTCTAATTACATCTGCAAAAATAAATTATATACAGCACTCCTACTCAGAAAAGCCACTGTTAGCAATTAAGAAATTTCTGAGTCAAAGCATGCCTCTTTTTCAAATGGATGTTGCTAATTAAACCCTGGTATCTTGAAAATAATAGCATATCTTCTACTTAAACAAAGGCATGTAATATGGTGTTCTTTTATACTAAAATAAATTATAGGCAACTGGGTTAAATCTAATTTCTGTTTGGATGCTAGGGTTTTTGTTTTGTTTTGTTTTGTTTATCAGAAATTGGAGTATATTTCTGCAACACAAAATAATTTAAGATTGTATTAATTCTTGGACCCGCCTAATCTTAGTTTTGCAAGCCATACTTTGATAATGAAAATTGGGCCTTGTGTGATAATAACATCATATTGAAATAGTTATTTGATAACGTTCTTTGAATTCTGGTTACAACTTACTTTGTAGGTTTTGTTATTGTAATTTTTGTTTGGTGTTTTAAAATACTATTTCTCATTTTTACTTAGAAACATAACTTTAATTTGCAGATACACAGATTACCTTTAAATGATTTCAAAAACAGCTAGTACTTATACATAATTGTCATGTTGATGTAACAAATATTGGGATTTTGATTCACAGGTGATTTTGTACTTTCTAGCAATTAAAACGTTATTGCAGTTCCTTAGTTAAAACTCAGAAACATCTGGGAATCTGAAATTGCTGTAAAGTAGTCTGTGTTTTAAAAAGAATTAGAAATTCACAACAAATTAGTGGAGGAAAGGGATGCAGAGAGCAGAGCCCTGGCCACTGAGCTGCATTAGGACAGCCACAGGCAGTAGCCCAGTTGTTCACTTCAGGGAAACCATGGTGACATGTTTGGGGCATCCCAAAAAGCCTTAACAAAAGACCTTAAGGAATAAAGATGCTGTGGGTGTTTAACTCAGTTGCAACAGCATACAGTGCATACACATTTTGAAACATCACATTCAGTTAACATGTGAACTTCTTATCTGTGGCAGTAAAAAATAGACTTACTTTTTACTTCAAAATGAGAAATAAGACTAAAATTTAGATAATATCTGGTATTAACTTACATAATTAACTACACTTAATAAAGTCTTTGGCAAGCATTGAGCACTTACTGTGTATCAGATGTATCAAGCACAAAAGCAAGCAAAGCTCATTTATCTCAGGATTCTTTTTGTTTTTTAGAGACAGGGTTTCTCTGTGTAGTTTTGGTGCCTGTCCTGGATCTCACTCTGTAGACCAGGCTGGCCTCAAATTCACAGAGATCTGCCTGGCTCTGCCTCCCCAGTGCTGGAATTAAATGTGTGCGCCACCGCCACCAGGCTCAGGATTCTTAAAACATAATCCGAGACAAATATTTAATCGTTGCTTCCAGCATCTGTCAGTACTGAACTAGAGTTACACGGAAGGTCCACTGGGCAGGCAGAGGACAGCCGGCTCCCCAGTCTAGGGTTTCAGGAGGCTGTTCCCAAGAAGATGGCCCCTGATCTACAGTATCATCCAGTGACTGGAGTGACCATGAACTAGGCTCCAGACAGAAGCCATAATGAACAAGGTCTAAAGGTGGATGTGTGCCAGAATGATTAAGCTGTTCTGTGTAATTTTAACAGAGAGTACTGGCCTGACTGCCTGGGGATAAGGCTGATAGATAAGTGTGCTTATCGAAACTCCTATTGGAATGGAGTGAGTTGGGATGAGGTAGAGAAAGGATAATAAACTCAGGGGAGTTTTAAAGAGTGCAGTTAGTACTCAGGTGCTGACCACTGGGTAGACATGAGGAACTAAAGAGGTGGTTCAAAGCTGTCCCCCAGATTCCTTGTTTGCCGCCATAGGTGGATCGCCATGCCCTTAACACATACTGTATGTAGAAGAGGGTATGTAGGCAAGGACCAGCAGGGATGAGTGATTCAGAATACCCTGATGTCATCTGTGCAAATCCCCAAGGAGAGCATCCAAAACATACTCAACCAAACATGTCTCATCTTGACATAAGCATGAGAGTTACCAAGTTTAGACTACACTAAAGCTGAAATTGTCAGAGAAGAACATAATGGATAAAAGAGCAGTCAACGGAGACAATACTCTTTGGAAGATTTATCTTTAGAGTTTGGTCCAGGAAGGAGGTCACAGAGAGGAGACCAAAAAACAAACAAACAAAAAAAAGATTATGAAAAAATGACAGGAGCTCTTAAGCATGCTGTGTCCAGGATTAGAATCAAGAGAGGATGGCCAGTGTTTCTTCATGGCCAATGTCTTTTGTACAGTTTTTGCAAAAGTATCCCATATATACCTACACAGCATTTCTATTTCAAAATTATGGATCTTGTGAGCCCATATAGAGATTCTTTAACAATACTGACTTGGTTTCCACGTATAACTAATCATAGATTATTTTTTAACCTTCACAAACATTGTGATATTGGTGAACTTAAAATTTTTAAACTTTCTTGTGTAGCCCTTTCCTATGTATTAGAGAAAAGAAAATAAGAC
The DNA here is from genome assembly GCF_004664715.2 of Peromyscus leucopus. Classification (NCBI taxonomy): domain Eukaryota; kingdom Metazoa; phylum Chordata; class Mammalia; order Rodentia; family Cricetidae; genus Peromyscus; species Peromyscus leucopus. Next base: position 47,130,918 of record NC_051080.1, read on the forward strand.
CTGTCTTTATTAATTATTCAAAAGCTCTATATCATTCAATTTTTAATCACGTTTAAAATTGGTAATTATTTCCAAATACCAACCTAGTAACAACAGAATTCAGACCATCTCTTTGTACAACTACAGAACACTCCTTATATATAGCTATAATAGATAGGTAGGTAGGTAGGTAGGTAGGTAGGTAGGTAGATAGATAGATAGATAGATAGATAGATAGATAGATAGATAGAGTTGTTATATGTAGCTACTGCACACACACATATTGTGAGATATATATGTGTGTCTATCTTTGTGTGTGTGTGTAAAATAGGTCCCCTTTAACTTGGCTTTTTTCGCCTAATAACCATTTGAGTCCAATTAGTGCTGCCCATGTATTCATGGGTGTGCGACCATCCACTGGAGCGTGGGTAACCTACCAGTGACCACACTCTCCAAAGAAAATGACTGGGTGGGTTCATTTCTTTGTCATGATCTCATCCTCTTATGTCTTGTTGTTACTGCTTATAAAAGAATAAAACTCATAAAAGTTATTGTTAAGGAAACAATATGTTTCCATTATTTCTGTAAAAGCAAATGGTCGTATAGTATACTTTTCCATACATGCAGGTTATAAATTATTAATTTGCTAGTGAACTCTTGTGTTATTTTATTTATTTTCCTATCACAAATTAAGATTGCTTGTTTGACCCTAAATTCTAATCTGTGTACCTTACTATCCATAACTTTTTTTTTTTGGTTTTTTGAGACAAAGTTTCTCTGTGTAGCTTTGGAACCTGTCCTGGATCTTGCTCTGTAGACCAGGCTGACCTCGAACTTACAGAGATCCACCTGCCTCTGCCTCCTGAGTGCTGGGATTAAAGGCATGCACCACCACTGCCTGGCTCCATAACTTTATAACATCTAAAAAGGACCTTTTGCTGACAAATGCAACATGTTTTCAGTCTATGAGGTAGTTCATAGGCACCTTTGGAGGATCATTCTGACTGCCGTCAGTGTTAATAGTAAAGAGAATAGAGAAGAGGAGGATTCAAAAACACTACAATGCAATTAAGTGACTATTTATATCTTAGATACTTTCTTGGCAGCAACATATGAAGATATAAAAGTTAACTCACAATTTACATGTTTTTTTTTACTAGAGAACACAAGGTTAAAACTTTTCCTAACATAAAATTTTAACCAGTACTTACTATATTAAAACATATGATTAGCAGGAGCAAGAGTTTATTGTTTAATTTCACACATCAAAAACTTTATGGAGACAGACCTGCTCCAAAGTTGCTCTTCTTGATGAGTCCATGTCATCTGCAATGTGCTTTTGTAGTTAGTTCTTTTCATATCACTAGAGGGAAACTTCCTTTCAAAATAGAAATTCCTCGGGGTAAGACTTTTAATATAGGCTTTACTATATTCAATTAATTGGTTATAAATTTAAGGTGTAAATAGCCAAGAGGAATTGTTCATGGGAATAATCAGTAGTTGTCTAATAACTGTAAATATGTAGGCCATAAAGAGCATGTTCCTGAGCTGAGAAACACATACAAAGAAAGGAAATCTTTTGATTTTATTAGAGTCAAGTGCTTGAAAGCTTTCCGGGTATCTGAGTATAAACAGGAGTGTAGTTCTGAGGTCAGGCCTTTTGAAATGAATCCCCACACTCTGGCACACAGAGCTGCTCTGTGTCTTTACTCTTCAGAGTCCTGCTCTAGTTAACCGCTATGAAGACTTCCAAAGACAACTGCAGGCATCTGCTGGAAAATGAGTAAAACTGCAAACGGTAGTCTAGGTAGTCTAACTGTGGGCAGTGGCGAGGAGGGATGTGCAGCACTTCCAGTGTGTGGAAAGGGACTGGGGCTCATTATCCCCAAGGGCTTGAGTACTGTTGTGCGTTGCAGAATTCACAGGATGAACAACACTAACACGGAATCCATCCTCTCTGATACTGTTCGAAATGGAGACATTCTTGTAAAGTTTTATTCCAAGACAAATGTTCTTTAATTGAAACTACTACTCACTGCCTTGTAAAAATTTTAAATTACTCAGTGAATATGTATTTAGATTTACTACTTAACAGACAAATGGATAAATGCTCATTCAGATTCTCTGTTTGATATGTATGTTCCAGACGGATAGACGATCTTAAACAAATGAAAATTAATTAGTCATAATTACAAAGTTTGCCTTGAAGTAAGAGTCCATCACAGAGGATACTAACCTAGTTTGCCCCATCTTTCTATCATCAAATGGCTGTGGAATTTCAATTCCACCAATGGGTCTACATTTGTATGCTGTACCTGCTATGAGAGGAAGAGGCAGCAGATTATAGTTTAATCTAGATATATATTCTTGATTAAAATATGAGAAAGTAGAATCTAGCATGCTTTTCTTTAGTATTCAAGTTAGAGACTAATGGAATGATGTAATCTGGGGACTTTGGGTCCTAAGCGTGACTTTGATTTTTGTAATGTTCTGGTATATGCAAAATTCATTTCTTTTTATTGGCAGCTTTATAATTGCTTAGAAAAATCAAAGTGTGGTAAGAGCTCATAACAAAGTATGAGCCGAGGTGGGGAAACATTTTGATGAGGAGATTAACAGTGAAGTGAGGTACAATGCCAAAGCCTGGTAATAACGGCCCAGGAAGGCCAGTAGCACCACACAGTGACTCCAGGAGACTGTCTGCAGATGACACTCTGAAGCAGCTTTCTACGTCAGCACCTCTCAGCCAAACCCTCCTTTCCAAAGGAAATAGGGGCTGAAGGTCGGGCCCACAGCCCTCCTGTCACCCACTTCTCCTCCTGATACTCGAAGTGTCTCTGTCCCCTCCTGGGCCTTTCCTGTTACTTCCAGCTGTGGTTTCTTGTCCTGGACTAGAGCTTCTGTGACACAGGAAGAAGGATGCTGGAGTTGTGACTCTTCAGCAGACCGAATTCTCTTCTTTGCACCAGGCAGTTGGGAAGTAGCTTATTGGAGACTCCAGTCTGACAAATTGACTTCAGCATGTTAAGTAGATTTAACATGAAGACTGTGTATCAGGTTTTTCTCAAATACGATACTTATGTGACTTATTTCACTTGGAAAATTTTCTTTGCAAATAAATATAATGAAGTTATTTTAAACAAATTAAAGAAACTATACATTAAAAACAAAATTCTCAATTTCATGAGCAGTGGAAAAGATGCTGTTCTTTATAACCAAACACAAAGTTAAACATCTAAGAATTCATCTGGCTTCCTTTCTCAGCCTACATTCTAATCTTATGAAAAAAGCAGTGACTCGATGAAGCATCTCTCTTCTGGTTATCCTAACCTGCTGACTCAGGAACAGTACAGGAAGCTCTGATTGGATGCAGCCTCAGCAACCTGCTGCCATCATGAACCCCACCATCGACATCATCAGAGTCCCCAGTCTATTGCATACCAATACTGGCCTAGCTTTAGTTCAAAATGAGGGTCATTGCATTCTTTCAGGCTTTAATCTTGGTGCTTCATGATTTTGGACATGTTTATATCCATAGCTGTGAAGGATAAGCTTTTCTATAATGAAGAAAATATACATGAGTTATTACATAGTAGCTTTTCTTTTTGAAGAAAAATGAAGTATAAGTAATTGAATGTAAGTAATATTTTTTCCATATGGATTTCCGTATGTTTCTAAGTATTTCTTAGAAACAGAAGTTTTGCATACTTTTGAACTTTTATCTTATCATGGGAGTGTTATGTCAGAAACACAAACACATGTGGGTCTCCCACAATTCAGAATAACCATGGCTTTATAAGGTATAGTGGTTTCATTGGCAACAATTCACCAAATAGTCCCGCTTTCCTTGATAGCCCTCCCGAGGCAAACATGCTTCTTTTATTCCAATATTAATTACTAATATTAACTCTCAGATAACAGATGATGTCTCACACAATAACTATATCTATATGTGTATAAATATGTAGGTCACAGAATAAGAGGGGCCAGTGGAGTTCAAGAAGTTTCGAAGAGACCTGAGAAGGAGGCCACTCATAGAAATGCAAAACGAGTTAGAATGGGGTGCGAAGAGGTCTGCTGGAGTCACAGATGAGCCAGAGTTGACCTCCACAAGATGGGGAGAGGTTAGAGAGGTAAAGGGCAGGACCACACTGAGGCGGGCCGAACTGCTGGGCAGATAGGCAGCAAGTCCAGGGAGACGCATTGGAGAGACAGTGGCAGTGCGGAGCACCCGCTAGACCGAGTCTAGCTGAGGTACGGGGCAGGCAGGAGTTCTCTGCCTATTGCTCAGTGTTCTGCATGGTGTTGTCCTCACTGTGGGGCCAGCCGGGGGAGTTGTAGCTTCCCCAGCTGCTAGGTTCCCAGCCTGGCTTTTCCTGATAAGTTAAATATAACCATGTGTCTCCACAATTCCAGTTTACTTGGATAGATGTGCAGGGTGGCACCCTTTCTACTTTTAGGCGTGAATTATTTTTCAGTCTGTGCCTTGTGTGTGGTGCCAGACACATGGTTTCTTCCTTTGTCTATCCTCCTCCATCCCCCAAATAGAGCCAAATGCCACCTGTAAAATGGAGTCTCTCAGGGCAAGGCGCATCTGAAAACCTGCTGTAACTTAGGGTAGACCTTAATCTCGCATGTGAAGGACAAAAACAACACAAGATCTCTAGCAGTGCTCTCCTTTGCCATCAGCAAACTTGAAGAACGTTCACCTACTTTAATCTGCATGTTTGACTGGCATGGGTAGGAAAGTGATAAACTCAACAAGTGTATTAGACATAGAAAGCCAGCAGACATGTGAATGTAGATTTCTGCTGTGAGTTAATCAGCTGTCGTGTTTCAGTATAGTTTATTATGATTAGCAACACATTGTTTCTGCTTATAAATGCAATAAATACATATTCAATACGTGAGTTGCTTTCCTCAGTTTAATATAGCAGGTGGTCAGAATACTGTGTATCTAACACTGAAGCAAAGAAAGAACCAAGCAAACAACAAAAAAAGAGACTTCCTCAAGATCTCATAGTAATATATTAGTAATAAAACCAATAAAAAGCTAGTTCATTACCTAATGATGTCTTAGGCTAAGAAGATTTCTTTTGAAATTCAGTTGGTGGGACTGTTTGGGAAGGATTACGGGTGTGCCCTCGCTGGAGGTGTGCGCTCACTGGAGGTGTGCCCTCGCTGGAGGTGTGCCCTCACTGGAGGTGTATGTTCGTGGAGGTGTGCCCTCGCTGGAGGTGTGTGCTCACTGGAGGTGTGCCCTCGCTGGAGGTGTGCCCTCGCTGGAGGTGTATGTTCGTGGAGGTGTGCCCTCGCTGGAGGTGTGCGCTCACTGGAGGTGTGCCCTCACTGGAGGTGAGCCCTCACTGGAGTTGTGCGCTCACTGGAGGTGTGTGCTCACTGGAGGTGTGCCCTCGCTGGAGTTGTGTGCTCACTGGAGTTGTGCGCTCACTGGAGGTGTGTGCTTGCTGGAGGTGTGCCCTCGCTGGAGGTGAGCCCTCGCTGGAGGTGTCACTGGAGTTGTGTGCTCACTGGAGGTGTGCACTCGCTGGAGGTGTGCGCTCGCTGGAGGTGTGCGCTCGCTGGAGGTGTGCCCTCGCTGGAGGTATGCGCTCGCTGGAGGTGTGCCCTTGCTAGAGTCAGCCCTCTCTCTGCTTTGTCCTTGGGGGTCAGCACCATGCCTGCCTGCCACCATGGACTTTCCCCCTCTGGAACTGTGAACCCCAATTAAATACTTTCTTTTATATGTTGCCTTGATAATGATGTTTTGTCATAGCAATTGAAAAGTAACTAAGACACAGCAGACATGAAGACAGTAAATGTGTCTTCTATGTAATATCTATACATTTTCAGAATTAAGCTGATATTATTGTCATTCTGTTGCACAAGATAATAACCACTTTCTAGCTTTTACATGTCAATCAAGATTAAATGCTACCTGAAAATTTTTATAAGAAATTATTAAGCTGGGTGGCACTGGCATACGTCTCTAATCCCAGCACTTGGGAGGCAGAGCCAGGGAATCTCTGTGAGTTCAAGGCCAGCCTGGTCTACAAAGTGAGATCCAGGACAGGCACCAAAACTACACAGAGAAACCCTGTCTCAAAAAAGAAATTATTAAAAGGAAATTTAAATGTTTAAACATGATCTCTTTGAAATTAGGCAAACATAAAGGATCATACATTGGGTTCTTAGATATAAAGTTGCTTACTATCTTCAAATAACAATGTAAGAAAAATGCAAGTGCAGGGGTTTTTTGTGGGTTTTTTGGGGGGACGGGTGTTTCAAGATGGGGTTTCTCTGTGTAGTTTTGGTGCCAATCCTGGATCTCTCTCTGTAGACCTGGCTGGCCTCGAACCCACAGAAATCTGGCTCTGCCTCCCGAGTGCTGGGATTAAAGGCGTGCGCCACCACTGCCCGGCCAAGTGCAGTTTTTTTATATACTGCTGTAGATCTGCACTAGGAGCGGCTGTATTCACTGTGTTGTTGTGAGTTCCCTGAGAATAAGGAAGAGCTCTTACCACCTGCTTTTTCTACTGAGGAAAGTAATCCAAGGTTTGAAAAATGCAGTTATCTAATTTAGATACAGATGAAAAGTGTTATTAATCATAACAAACTATACTTAAAAACATATAGTTGATTAACTCATAAAAGTAATCTATACTCATATCTGCTGGCTTTCTATATCGAATTCATTTCTTTTTTTCTATAAAAAGCTGGCTCAGTGTCTGTCCCTAAATCAAATATTTGCTAATTATATAACTGACAGACTGAAGACAAGTGATGTGGCACTTTAGATGCCTACTTGGTGTGGTGTGGCCCAGTGGACATACAGCCTTTGCATTAGAGCCGTGTCTCCTGAAGTTCCTGGCAGATATCAGGTCTTTGGATGCCACCAGCTGTTAAACAGAACAGCGGCCAAATAACGGTGTGGGGGGTGGCAGGGGGAGTAGGTTAAGTCATGCTAATATTGCTAATCTTTTCTTAACTACAGGCCTTCATAAAGTCTTACTGTGTTTATGTGCTTTGTGACTATGCAAAATATTTAGAGAATAAGTAATTAATTCCAAACTCGCATTAAGCAAATAATTCTTTAGTGTGAAGCGTGTCTTGGACTATTTGGGGAAACACCTAAGCATCCTCGGGTTGACATCACCTGAAGGATGACCATCTGCAGTCTTGCCGTAGGCCAGCAGTGAAGCGTCAACATATGGGCTGTGGAGTCAATTAGGATAAAGTCCAAACCGTCCTCAATCTTCAGTTACAGCCAGCGTGTGCCTTTAAGACAAGAGAGAGTGGGGAAAGTGGGCAGAGAGCCTTGGTGCTGACTCGTACTATGTCTTAAGATTTCACTTGATATCCTTGTGGGGCACGAGAGAATTAGACTTCTCACAGTTCTGTGACGAACGACTTAAGTAGGATCTTAAGGAAGACCTTTAATCTTAGCTGCCGACCATTTCTACTGTGGTTCTGTATTATGTATCCTGAGCATAGTCAAACTTTACTCCTGAGTCCATTAAAAATACTGTCATTAAATTAAAATGTAGGCGTCCCTGGGGCAAGGGGTGGGCCGAATAGTACAGGACTAACAGGAATAAAATCTGTGTTATTGTAATACAAACATTCTTTCTCTTAAAGTCAGTCTTATTTAAGAGAATGTTATCATTATCATATTAGAACCATAAGAGAAAATGACAAATCCTATATTTTTCTATATAAATGTCTTTTTTTTCTTTTAAAAATATTTAATTATACATGTGTTCGTGCACATGAGTAGCTGTATTCAGAGGCCAAGAGGATGTAAAGTCCCCTGGACCTGGAATTATAGGAGGTTGTGAACTACCTAACATGGATACTGGGAACCAGACTTTAGCTCCTTTGCAAGAGCAGTGTGCTCTAACCACTGGGTCATCTCTCCAGTGACACACCTGGATTGTTTTGTTTGTTTATGATAGCACCTCACTGAAAAGATGTGCCAAATTAAAACTGAAAAATAATGATTTTGTGCACTTCTCTTTATACAACACTTGTGTAATATAATTCTGCATTTCCACATTTGGAATCATTTTTTCTGGAGGAATATTTATTTGTGTACATATAACTTTATTTCCCCTTAAAAGCTAATGACATCTTTTTTTTTTAATGACATCTTTTTATGCCTCTTAAAAGACCTACCTCAAGGCAAATAAATATTGGTGTAATAAATCAGGGTGGCAAATGATCTCTTCTTGAATCAGATGTTAATTGACAGACTTCTGCTTTTATGTTTGGGGGGTTTTTCCCCCTCCTGCAAATAACTTCATATTTTTGTACTTGGGGAATGTTTTACTTGAAAGTTACAATTTTTATCCTGAGAAAAAAAGATATTTAATACACCCTTATCATAGAATATTTAAGCCCTACAATCCACTATTAATAGTTAGGGAATTTTCTTTTAAGCTATTTACATGATTATGTTTGTTTTTTGCTGGTAAAGAAATGCTTTTATTGGGGACAAGGAAACACACAGATGTAGCAGGTACACAAAGGGGAAGACCCTCCACACAGCAGAGGGAGAACTCGGGAAGCAAAGTCCTATTCGTTTGCATAGGTTTAAATGGTGGATCCAGTTTGTACATATTGCACATAATGTTACAACAATAATTATATTCTTATCACAAACATCTGGCTCCAAAAATTCTGTCAAGTACAAACACTAATTTTAAGAGCATATCAATTTTTTAATAATCATTATATTTAAATATGGGACTTTCTTTTAGAAACAATACATTAAAAAGTATATAACCCAACAGTTTTTAATATATTCAAGTCATATGCAACCATCTCCACAATTTTAGAGTATTGTCATCACTCCCAAAAGTGCCTCCCTTCCCCGAAACTGTCAACCCGTTTCTCACTTTTTCCTCCTCTGCCCTTGGGCGACTGCTAATCTCTTCAGCATATCTTTACATTTCTCTATTCTGGGCTTCCATTATAGATGCTCGTCTTTCATGACTAACTTCTTTCACTTAGAATAATTTTTTCAAGATTTATCCAAGTTGTCATGTGTTTTCAGCTCTGTGTGGTTGTACTCTGTGTGGTTTTATGTCAGCTATGAATGGCCATTGGGCTAGTTCCATTTCTTGACTGTTAGGAAAATGCTGGTGGAAGAGTGCTGTACAAGAGCCTTGTCATCTCTATATTTTCATTCTCCTGACTGTGAAAACACGCGTGGGGTTACAGGATGATATGATAGCTCTGCATTCAGTTATTTGGTGAAAAGATAATGAAATTCTGAGCTATTTGGCAGAGTATAGAGAATATTCTTTTGTCTTCTGATGCTGAGACCCATAACTTGTAAATTTGTGATGTAGCTGAATAAAGTTCCCAGCCTGTATTTGACAGCTTTATTAATGTAAACTATTCTCACCGCTGTCGATCTTTTGAGTGAAGCAGTAGATATAACTAAGTTCTGTAGACATATATAACTTCTATTTAAAAGTTTGTTTCATTTTTCATACCAACCACAGTCCCCCTCCTCTCCTCCTGCTCTACCCCACCTCTCCCCATCCCAACCCCCAGCCACTCCTCAGAAAAGGTAAGGCCTCCCAAGGGGAGTCAACAAGTCTGGCATATCAAGTTGAGGCAGGCCCAAGCCCCTCCCCACTGCATCAAGGCTGAGCAAGGCATCACACAGACATATGTAACTTTTGAAGCTGGGTTAGGGTTGGGAACTCTGAAAGCAGTACACTGATGGTGAAATTTTTCCATTATGCCTAATGGCAGCCTTAGATGATATGTATTGACAAAGGAAGAACTATTATCTCCTGATAGAATGCAGTCAGTGTTCTCACTCATATCCCACCCTAATTATATAGAAAGTGTAATGGTGTGACATTTTTTGTACAAGCAAATTTCTATATAGCCAGAGACAAAAGGTCCCGGTGCCGGACCACAGTACTCAAAGGGCCACTGTGTGTTTTCTTGGTGTCACAATGGCTGGACTATAGTTAGCCTGCACATGCCACATGGGTCATAAACCTTTAACATGCAAAGATTTTAGGTGCTGTGTAAACTGCTACAATTTGTAATTTGAGTTGTTCATTACCGGGCTCTATTTAAAGCTGCTCAGGAAGACATTCCTCACTTAAGCTCTTATATCTCCTTCATGATATCTAAAATTAATGATGTTCTTTTTGTCTGACATAAAAGAGATTTTATGCTTGATTGATTTTAAATATTCTTTCTATAGTAAAAATATATTCACTGATCATTGTTCTAAGCCTTTGTGATTTCTCTTTTATCATCAAGATTTAGAATTCTGCAAATAGATCAAAAAACTTTTCAATGGTCATCAGCAGTTGCCATTGAGTGGTTTTTTTTTTTTTTAGAAATTTTATTTTACATAATACTAAAAGGTAAAGTAAAACATACCCTTAATAAATAAAATTAATGAGATATACACCCTATAAATTCTTAGCAAATCAAAGATTGGGGCTTAGAAATAGTAAAGAATGAGGCAATTAAGACTCATTTGCTCCCTTTGAAAGCACTGTAATTTTTTTGATGTGTATGTACTTGTGTATCATATTAAGAAGTCAAGTTTTTTAAAAGTTTATGCATACCATGGTAAGAAGTTATATTTTTGTTTACCATACAAAGAAACTATAAAAATGTATGGTATGTGTAATGCTTTGTTTGTGTTACTGATAATATATGGGCTGCACCAGTATTACTAGCTAACATGTGTTCTAACTAGGGGGTTATAAAATATTTTCAGTATTAACCTAGATTGTGGAAAGCATAATTGCTTTGATTAGATCTTTTTTGCATATGAATAGATGAAAATGTGTTCAGATTTACAGTTACATTTTCATTTCACATCAGAAACCTAATTTCAATTCTATAACCCCTAAGGAATAAAGCTGGGAATCTTATTTAAGCCATTAATTAATTGCATTTCATAGTAAGCAAAATTGATCCATTAAAGCACTGTACTTTTCATTTCTAGTAATGATGGGTTATGCATAAATTTTTAACTACCCAAGATCACTGTAACCTTTCAAAACCACCAAAGAATAAAGAGCCATTCAACATCTCCAAGTAATACATAGGTTTTTGGTTTAGTTTCCCCCCCCCCCCCAAAAAAAAAAAAAAGACAGAAGGCTTCCTAGGTTTGTCTGGATTAGTGCTATACTAAAATCCATACAGAAGGCACTAATGCACATTGTAAACATTATACATTAGGCTGTGAATATAGTAATAGAAATTAAAGAGATTCATCGTTAAAATCCCAAGACAATAAGCTTCTAAAGGTTCGATAGAAATCCATTGTTTTCTCCCTTACTAAATATTGAGAATTATAAAATTTCTAGCGTTCTTTACTGACAGGTGCCTGACTTCTAGCACTGCCAATGTATAGTACAGAAAAAAATGCTAAATATTAGTAACTCTTTGTCTCTATAGGGCTGACAGCTGTGTTTTCCTGAGCACAGAGCCCTGTGGCTTCTATGTTAATGCTGTTACTAGTCACATCCATTTGTTCTTTAAGATCTCATAAACTCTTAGATTGCTGACTTGCTTTCCAGAAGCATTCTGCTCACACAAAGCCAGATCATTTTCTATATCCACCTTAGATAGCATTTGATGTTCTAGCCTGTGACTTTTTGCCTGTTCTGGGAGAAGTAGGAATCCCAAAAGACTCGGCTCTTAGCACAGCTGCAGTGATCTAGATTTTCAGAATATGGCAAAAGGCTGCTTGAAGAAACACATTCTTAAGAAAAAAAGAGAGAAGAGCCTATTTCACCAAGCATATATAAAGAAAAGGAGGGATGAGAAGAAATTACAGTGGCTGACTAAGAAGTATGACAAGTTCTCAGACCAGTGCCATGTCTTAAGTAACATGACCTTAGCAGGCATTCTCCTAGGTCCAATTCTTGCCTATTCCTTCATAGACTTCATGAGTCATAATCTTTGCAACTTATTATTTATATCTGAACCCTTGAAATCTCTTGCTTTCACCATTAAACACAAACACAGCACATTTTGTGTTTCTAAGGGTTTTTTTCCTCTTTTTCTTACTTTCTTCAGCATGAAATTCCATATCTTTGCCTGAATAGCTTCCCTTCTCTTTAAAGATAGATAACTGATAGATAGATAGATAGAAAGATAGATAGACCTATGCCCATATGCCTTTCTGTTCTGCCATCTCATTTCTTCTCTCCGCCCAGCTACATCTTGCCAGCTGTGTCACTTCCTGTCTGTGCAGACCTCCAGACCTTTATGGTTAACTAGTGTTAGAATTAAAGGTGTGTGTTACTGTGCCTGGCTCTGTTCCCAGTGTGGCCTTGAACTCACAGAGATCTGAATGGATCTCAGCCTCCCGAATGCTAGGATTAAAGGCGTGTGCTGACTTCTATGTTTAATATAGTGGTTGGCTTTTTCCTCTGAGCCTCAGATGAACTTTATTAGAGTGCACAATATTGGGGGACACAATACAACACAACATTTCCCCTTTTTAATCTAAAATAAATTATAACTAATATAATAAAAACTATATACAATAAGTACAATATATAGAAACAATAAATATATCAACAATGTCTAGTCAGTTTGCATTTGACAAATTCAGAGAAAATATTCTATTATCTATCCGATTTTGGTGAGTCAAGAATGTAACTAATTCACTTTCTATCCTAATTTGTATTACTAAGCCAAAACTATCTTATGTCTTTCAAACTTACACACTTTATACTTCTTTAGTGAGTTTCTTTTCTGAATTTCTTAACAAGAAAAACTATAACTATCTAATCTTCAAGTCCCTCAGAGACCCGAGAAGGAAATCATATTACCTAGTAAAGCAGGAAGTGCAAACAAGCAACTTCCAAAAATTGTGAGAAATGACAGAAACAGCTGGCTGCCTGGACAGTCACCTGAGGTATCTCTGCAACATTGGGGCATCATCTTCAGCCTACAGGCTTAGTGTATATGACAGACTCATTTGTGAAGCAGGATTTCCAAAAGAGCCTTCCTACCTTGTCTTGGCAAGGATCAACAGTCCTTTGTTTTGTGTCCTGTCTGTCCGTTTTGGACAGCATAGTGTCAGCAGTTGATGCAAAGGGCACTTTCTTGCCCAGTAGCTAACTTTTACCACAGTGAAAGTAAACTCTATATGGAGTTTCTTCAGTGCCCGTCTTCTCTGAAGTAGATTGGTGCTGCTAGGAGGAGACATGTCTCATAGTCATAAAAACAAAGAAAAAATCTATATTATTAAAGCATCTTAAATGCCATATTCTGCAGATCTCTGAAGTGTTTAAAGATGAACTGTCTATCTAAAATATATTTCCACTTGACCTTGAAAAGATACCTAATATGACTACAAGTTTGATTGTAATGACTAACTACTGACTTTCATTTCTTTATTTCCTAATTAGTTGGTAATAATAACTTTCAAGGATTTGCAAATTGCATTACATTGTTAAATGAACTGTGTAGGTACAATACCTTGAACAAGATTAGAAATATATGTACAGTATATTCTAACAAGATCAATCTCAAATTGGTATCAATATACATAATTTTTATATAATATATAAAAATCCAATCCAATGTAAAATATTTAAAACTAGTAGTTGCTTTCTAAAAGTAGATTCCATAATCTACCTTTTTGTCATATCTATATCCTCTCTTTTTTCTTTTCAGAGTAGATTCAATAATCTACCCTTTATTCTATCATTTCTATATCTTTTTTTCAGAGTAGGTTTAATAATTACCTCTTATCTATATCTTCTTTTCTCTTTTTTTTCAAACAATAACCTTAAACCTAATCTCCTTTGTTTAGCCTCTTTTCCTGAACATTAACGATGACAACATATAACCAACCATCCTAAACAATGGCAATTATCCAAAACCCATAGAAAGACCAAAAACCACCTGCCCCACCTCTTGGGAATGTGGGTGTCATGTTCTTAAAATTACTTTCTGCTGTTTGTGGGCAAAGGCATCTTTAGAGGATCCTGAAAAGAAAAATTTTGGATTAATTGTCAAGTCCTGAGTGAGGTAGCTGAATCATTTGTTGTCCAGGCTCTGCATAATGCAAAAGTGCAGGGCTTATTTCAAGTCCTTGCTCGAGTAGTCTGTGAGGCTGGGTCATCTCAGCTAGCCATCTCAAAATTGTCCTGAGCAGTTTGTAGTCCAAAGTTGATCTTTAGGTGATGTTTGTCAGCTTAGTGGTATTATTATTGTCCACATTGAATCATCATTGTGGGGCCACATCATGTTTTTGGAGACTTCAAATTTGTTGTTAGGCCTGGTCATGACTCCCTGCAGGAAACTGATAGAGACTCCAACACAAATTATGTATAGGCAACTAAATAAAGCCTTTTCTCTAGAATTAGTACTCTATATGACTATTAATATCATGACAAAAATTTAAAATATATATATATTAATCTTACAAATTTTGATATAAAATTCATACCTTAAGAAGAGTTATAAAGAGTCAAAATAAAATCAAAGAATTATGAGATTATTGGCAATAGAATAGTTCCTTAATTTTGATTTTTCTTCTGTCCCATATCAGGTGGTTCTTCTGACATGATGCAGAGATTTTGGATTTTCCTTTTAGCAAGCATGCTTGGGTTTAGAGAAGGAGAGAGCCATTCTCCAACTCCAATGCTAGCTTTAAATTTTAATTGAACTGGGACTACATAAAGACCATTTGTGTTATGTGTCTGTAGAGAAGAGCAGAAACAAACATTAAGGAAGACTTATGAAATTTTATATGTGATATACCAATAGGCCAATTTACTTTTTTTCTTGATAATTTGTTCTTTTTCTTCAGATGTTTCATTTGTCCAGTATTCTTCAGATTCCTTAGCCTTCATTCTCCTGAAAGACAAAAACAAAAACCCTTCTCTGAGCCTAACTTTAGGGAGGTTCTCTTTGGGCAAGTTACATCTGAGCAAATGAAAAACATTTGTTAGTGGTATAAGTTAATTTAAATTGAATAGTCATTCTGGTTGATGAACTATTACCTCCTCTAATTAAGAGATAGATCTTTCTTGTTCAAATTGAACCTTTATCAATTTTGATGGTATCCATAGCTTATCTTCTCCTGTAGAAACAAAAGCAAAACCTCATCCCCAATGTAACACATATCCTGGTTTTCATTCTGAGGTCAGCACATCTTTAAAGTATATAGGCTGATTTGATTCTGTAGTTTTTTTCTATTATCCAATGTCTCTCTGTGGCTTTTGTTCCTTTCTCATTAGCATTGAGAAAATTCCAAGTTAATAGAACATTATGCAGTCTATTTCTGGGGTTTTTTTTGTTACCCCTTTCTGTTTATGTAGCATATCCTTTAAAGTTCTGTTTGATATTTCTGTAACTGGTTGGCCTGTAGGATTATGTGTTATACCTGTAATATGCGTTATATTGTAATAAGCAAAAAAACTGTTTCATTTTACCAGAGACATATGCTGGAACATTGTCAGTTTTAATTTGTGAAAGTATACCCATGATGGCCATAACTTCTAGCAATTGCATGATTATGTAATCAGCTTTTTTGGAACTCAAAGCAGTTGCCCACTGAAATCCTGAATAAATATCAATGGTGTGGTGGATATATTTCAATTTTCCAAATTCTGCAAAGTGAAACACATCCATCTACCAGATTTCATTTCTCTGAGTACCCTTTGGGTTACATCCTGCTGATAGTGGAGTCTGTAAAAAGAACAAGTAGGACATTTCCTTATAATTTCCCTGACTTGTTATAAAAAAATCCTTTTTTAAACCCTTACTATTGATATGATGTTTTTTATGAAATTTGGAGGCCTCCAGCACATTTCCTATCAATACTTTATCTATCTTGTCATTACCTTGTGCTAGAGGTCCTGGCAGACCCATATGGAATTGGATGTGAGTTGTATAAAAGGGATGTTTCCTATTCCTTATTATATCTTTTAACTGAATAAGTAACAAAGTTAATTTTGACTCATCAGAGATAAACTCTGCAGTCTTAATATGTAAGACCATACTGAGAGTGAGTAACTATGTTGAGAGGTTCCAAAATATCTATTAATGCCATCAGAATATCATATAATTCTGATTTTTGAACCTAATTATAAGGACTTTGAACCACTTTACTTAAAATTTATGATTTGTAGCCTGCCTTTCCTTGTTTGTTTGCATCTGTATAAAATGTAGGGCCTCTCAATATTGGAATTTCCCATACAATGTGAGGCAGGATCCAATCAGCTCTTTTTATAAGTTGAATTCTATCGCTTTTGGGATATTTACTGTTACTCTCTCTCCAAAAAATTAGTGCAAGATCTTTGCCAAGGTTCACTTTCTGCCCATAATTTGTCAATTTCATCCTTAGTTAAAGGCACTGCAATTTCTGCTGGGTCTATTCCTACTAATTGACAAAGTCCCAACTTTCCTTTTAAAATAAACTCAGAGATCTTTTCCACATAAGTTTTTAATTTTTTACTCTGTTCCTTAGTTGTGATAAAAGATAAATTAGATATGAAACTTTAGACTCACAAATATAGGATAGATAGAATATTTTCTTTAATTTTGCCAAATATAAATAGACTAGATGTTGTAACTGTAATTCTTGCTTGATAACTGTTTTGTCATATGTAATTTTACTGTGTTAAAGTTAAAACCTTCCTTTTTGATTAGACAGAAAAGGGGAGGTGCTGTGGGATGTCTTTCTGTATGCTATGAATATGTGTTGCTCTGACTGGTTGATAAATAAAGCTATTTGGCCAATGGTGAGGCAGAATAAGGTTAGGCAGTACATTCCAACTGCAGAGACAGGAAGAAAGACAGAGAGGAGAGATGCCAGCCTGCTGCCCAAGGAACAGCATGCCAGCAGACCGTAAGCCATGGAACATATGGTAAGACATAGATTAATAGAACTGGGTTCATTTAAGATATAAGAGCTAGCTAGCAAGAAGCCTGAACCATTAGTCCGTACAGTTTGTAAGTAATATAAGCCTCTGTATGTTTACTTCTCTGAGTAGCTACGGGACAGACAGGACACAGGAAAACTTCTGGCTACAGATGGGTTCTATTCACTGAGAGACAAAGGTCAGGTTAGGGCCTAAACAATGTCCCAGACTTTGGAGGATTCAGGAAGGCTGGTGCCATAGAATAGCAAAGAGATCACCAGGTTAATAGACAATATCAACTCCAGCCTTCTAGGTGACCGGGTGTCATTCATTTTCTTCTGTTGAAAGAAAGCTGTGCTTCCTATATCTCCCCATTTCTAATTTTCAAAGAAAAAATGGCACTACTAATAGAGGTCATGATGGAATGCATTGCCTCCATGGTTAGGCTAATTAATATAGGCAAGCATAAAAGGATTCTAAAAATAGCTACCAGAATCAAGGAAAGTGGAAAGCCATCAGAGCCAAGATGGCCATTCAAAGGTTACTTGAGAGATGTTTTTGTGTGTGTGTCTTTATGTAGATCATCAAAAGTGTAGGAATAATCTTGACATTAAAGCAGCACATGCCAGGGAATTGTTGATAACCAAGATTATGTTTGAGCAACAAATAATCTATAGTAGCTTTATTTTGTAAAACTGTGGTCCTCAATTGACCCATCTCTTGATTGATTTCTGCTAATATCTTTGTGTGATATTAGTAATTTTTCTAATCATACAGGCCATTTTTGAGACCTCTTTTTATATTCCAGTAACTATTCCTGGGATAGACAATAAAAAAATCTGTTATGGCGGCAACCATTACAGGATCCAGTAAATGTAAAGAATCATCACAATTCCTGGAGAGAACTCTCTTATTCTATTGGTTGTTTGCACAGATTTACTGACAAAAATGGGTGTGATGCAGCCTATCTCACATACACTCTTATAACCTTCAGGGTGGTTAGTATAAGTAGCATTTGCACAAACACACACACACACACACACACACACACACACGTGTACACACATACACACACAAGTCCATCCCAAAGGCAGTTGTTACCAGAGGGAAGGATATGAATAGAAGCAGAATTGCAACAAGGAGAGATATAAATATATTCAAAACATAAACAATGTGATAGAAAAACACCATTGACAGGAATATCAGGGGAAGCCCTATGAATAGGGGTAGAGATAGAGTCTAGGTTGTCCTATTATTTGTGCATAGTGCTTATGAGTGGGTGGCTCCTATACCAAATAAGTTTCTTTTTAAGAGCCCAGGAATAGACTTGTCTCCTCTGATGTCAAAGTATTATTCCTGTTAACTGCTATGTGCCAAATGAAGCCAGAAGTTATTGTCTGAACCATTGGCAACAGCATAGTTCTAGGTTCAGTAATATCAACTTTGGGAGGCAATACATCAGTTATTCCCTTTTTCATCTTCATACAATTATAGTTTCCACTATAAGAATTTTCTAGAGTACTTAATTATGCTAAAATCCATATTATCGCATTTGGATTGATCGGTTAGATTAGTCCAAACAAAATATCCCCCATCATGTGACTAAGTATTTGTACACCCTCTCCTATCCAGACAACTAGTCCTAAAGGATAAAGACAATCCTTAGAATGGCAAAACAATATCACACTGTTTCCTACTATAGGTGTTCTTTTTATCCCCCTGACAAAGCTGAGAGGCTGAGAGCTAACATATATAAGTCAGTGAACACATTAGCATCATTTCCGAGGTCAGTACTATAGTATCTTGGTGTCCCTAAAGTCTCAACGTGTTGTGTTAGAATTTTGATGTCTCCCAAGTCATCAGCGTATTCTTCCTCACCAGGCATCTTGATGGGTTTGTCATCTCTCTTTGGAAGTTTCATTTATCTGGTGTTTTCTAGGGTGCTATCCTGGGCAGATGTATTGAAATGGGAGCCATCTGGGACTTAATTCATTTTTTCTGGAAAGACATAAGCATAACCTCGTGCTTCTCCATTGATTAGTTTTTACATCTGTACATTTACCATATACTTTGGGTTGTATTTCCTTTAGGGCAAAATGATTTGGGGCAGCAGCAGAAGCATTAATCTTTAGATTTAGGATAACTAAATATAGCAAAATATGTGGGGATATAAGAGGGTATATTCCCTTACCCACTTTTTGATTTTTAAAAAATTTGTCAATTAAGTATTTGATGTGTTTTATAGTAGCTTTACCCTGTGTATAGTAAGGGAGTTTAAGTAACATGATTAATATTCAAATATACTAAATTATTTGTTAGCTTAAACGGAACCATTATTAGCATTCAGTTGTAACTAGAGTCCTAGGAAGGACATGTATAGAGTTATTTGACAAAGTCAAGTTCCATATGAGATATAATGGTATTTCCTGGAGCTCCCAGGGCCTCACATGGCCATGTCTGGGCTGTGTTGTGTAACTGACTAGTTAGAAGAGGCACTGTGAGTGTCTATAGTGAGCTCTAGGATAGAGGGTAAGCTGAAGTGCACTCGTTACTGTTCATGCACTAGAAGCTTGGAGTAGAAGAATGTCTTTATGCTGTATAAAACACTGCCTCTTATGCCGGGCGGTGGTGGCGCACGCCTTTAATCCCAGCACTCGGGAGGCAGAGCCAGGTGGATCTCTGCGGGTTCAAGGCTAGCCTGGGCTACCAAGTGAGTTCCAGGAAAGGCACAAAGCTACACAGAGAAACCCTGTCTCGAAAAACCAAAAAAAAAAAAAAAAAAAAAAAAAAAAACACTGCCTCTTAATGGAGGTCGGGCTCTTATGGCCCCTCCCCCTTTTCCTTACCTCTCTTGACAATGTCTAATCATTAGCAGGCCAATCACAAGTTTAAAAATTAAAAATGTGAACAAAAACCATTTAATTAACAGTGGTAATTAATTTTTTTAAAGATTTATTTATTTATTATGTATACAGCATATGTGACTGCAGGCCAGAAGAGGGCACCAGGTCTCATTACAGATGGTTGTGAGCCACCATGTGGTTGCTGGGAACTGAACTCATGACCTCTGGAAGAGCAGTCAGTGCTCTTACCCTCTGAGCCATCTCTCCAGCCCCGGTAATTAATTTTTTTAAATTTAAAACTAAAAGTTTAAGATTTGGGATCTTAGTTTAGGACCATTTTAATTTTGAGCTCAAGAAGACTCTCCTTTTAGGTAACAAGATATTCAGAAGTACCTGAGAAATAATTATAGAAGAAAAACAATTGAGTTTTTTCATATAAGCATGCAAGTTTATATTCAGTTGATATTCTAAATGAAACAAAAACATGGACAATATCAATGCATAACAATTTCATAGAAGAATAACTTGTTGGAAGTCTCTAATTTTTATTACATTTAGTAGACAGTCTGATGTAACAGATTCTCAGGCTGTTTCCAAAAATAAGCTTAGGTGAAACCTTCAAATAATTTAATCTTTATTGATTGTACATTCTGGTTTAACCCTTTTGGCTTCCAATGGAGTTTGAGAAATATGCAGTTATGTTTCCATTTCCTAGCAATGTATTCCCCAGAAGAAATACTTAAAAAAAAAAAAAAAAAAACCTTTATTTCAACTTATCCCCAATTATTTTTTTAAAATCCAGCTCAAGTCTGCTTACATTGTTATTTTAAATTTTTTATGCTATATAAAATATAAATTTTTAAAAAATGAAGTTTTGGTAATAAAAGGCAAGCTAAACATTTTTATTTTTATTTTTAGTGTTGCTAGCTATTGGATGGATGTATAATTTGACTAGGCAACCATCTATTATACCTGGTTTAAACAAACTTTACTTGCTTTTAGGAATTTATCTCCCACAGTATGTGAGGATAGGGAGTCAGAAAACAAGGTGCCAGCTAATTTTGTTCTTAGTATAGACCCATATCTGGGCCTCCAAATAACTGTCATCTTGGTGTGTCATGTTTGAGAGAAAATAATTACATCAGTCCCTGTTGTCTGACGGCACTAAAAGAGGCTCTGCTATCAGGACCCCACCTAGACCTAATTACCATGTCTCAGTTAAGTTTCTGTTGCTGTAACAAAGACCGTGACCAAAAGCAACTGGGGAGAAAAGGGGTTATCTCATCTTACACTTCCAGGTAGCAGTTCATCCCTGAGATGGTAAGAAATGTATCAAACTATGGTTGTCTTCACTCAAGCAATAAGAATATAAGGATTTGTTCCACTGGACTTTTCAGTATTTTATTTTATATAGTTTTTCTACACTAAGCAGACACTAATTTTAAAATTGTGTGTTCCTTTATGTTCTTAAACTAAAGAAGCAGTTGTTGTATGTGTTGGAACTTCAAGTGAGTATGACCTTGTGACTTGCAAATATTGTCTTCTTATAAACGCTCTTTCTCTGCCTTGCCTGTGTCTATAAATTATTCAGACCTCCTTAACTGCAATTGTTCCTTCCAAATTAAATTGTTTTAATCTTTCAAAAACTAAGTGGTGGTGGCCAAAAATTATATAAAGCAATATTCATCCTCTCTAATAAACAGGAATGTGAGTTGGATCTGATGCCTGTGACTTCCAAGTTTATTCCAGGTCTTCTCTTTGGACACAGGTAGCTCATATACAACAGCCCCTCATGTTGTTTTTGTTTGATTTCAGTTCTTTTTGCCATAAATACATTTGTGTATCAGCATTCCCCACCTAATAGATACTTTGCGGTTAAAATAACTTCCTTTAATATATTTATTTCACGTAAAAGTCCCAGCTGGGATCCTGGTTTGTCAGACCAGATTTAATGAAGTGAGATGCTGAGTATGTGGGCAATAGAGCATGTTCTATGCTTTTCAAGAAGCAACTAAATTTCAAACCAAAAGGAAAGAGGTTTACACAGAAGTGTATTGAAGACAACGCATGGCTTACAAGCCAAAGACATAATAGGAGCTGTTGCATTTTCAGAGACGCTGTTCCTAATAGGCAGTTACCTGGGGTTGAGCAATGTTTGTCCCTGTATTTGTTTGTTTGGAATCTGTTAATAATAAGCAACTGAATGAGCTCATCAATATGGCACCATAGCAGATCATTGCTAAGTTATCCAAAGTGTGGAAAAGTGTAATTCTTCCAGAATAGCCATTGTCTTAAAACTTATCCTCAGAATTAGCTTGATGAAAATTTTTACTATAATTCATATAACCTAACCCTAAATCTAGTTTTACTTAAAAGAGATGTTGGTGTGTTTATGCTATTATTTTTTTTTCTTTTGGGGTAGATAGATTAATTTACTAGTAAAGATACTTCTTCAGGTAGTAGTGCATATCCATTAATCAGTACGTAAAGGAAATCACATGAAAATTAAGTATAAACAGTAGCAAGATTTTTCCTATATATTATTTAGTGTTAAGTGACAGGTAGACAAGCATCACTTAACAATGGAGATGAGTTCTGAAAAATGTGTCATTAGGCCGTTTCCTCACTGTGAGAACATCACAGAGTACTCACAGACCTCTATGATACAGAACAGTCACCCAACCTGCCTGTGTAGTACCGTAGGGACATAGATCAATAGTGTTCATTTATTGTCATTATTCTTTTTTCGGGCTGAATATGCTTGTGTGCTATACTTTGTGTGACTGGCAGCATAGTGGATTTATGTGCACCCAGCATGACCACCCAACCATAATAACGTGTCCTGCCTTTAAATTGCCTTAGCTGTGTCACTGGTTCCAATCCAGCTTTATAGGGGCAGCATGCATGTAGCTTTCTTATTGAAACAGTGTCCTGCCGCTCAGGGCTATGCTTTGAATAGGCATGCCTTGTGAAGTAGAAGGAATACTGTTCTGAATCATACCATAGCAGAGCTGAGATAGCACTTGGGAGAACTTCTGCTGAAAGAAGGCATAATAAAGCTATTTTGAAAGGAAAGGTGTAAGGTGTATGCTTTATAATTTAAAATAAGCATTTAATGGTATTGAATGTCAGTGTCTGTTTTCGTGTGATATGAAAAGAATGGGAATCTTTGTTTCTCTCTGTCTTAAATAACTAACTCATACAGAGTGGCTTGGGTAGAGCCAGAAGTGTTTGACTGTGAACAAACATTAGTTTTACTTGAATGAAATGTAGGAATTTAGCATTTAGGCTGAAAAGATCCATGTGAAAATTGTTTCAAGAGCTTAAGTTCAATTTCTTGCTTTCTGTTAGCCTGAGTAACCTCAGTGCAAAATGTTACCTCCATTCATTCCTTCAACAAATCTTCCTTGAGTAGCTACAGTGTGTAACTGCTATGCCACTTATGGAAGATACAGCTTTGAACAAGACAGACATCGTACTGCCTATGGTCTGATTAAAGCGACTGAGTGTATAACCACACTGTAGAGAGCCCATCTCTGTTGCTAAGGAAGCAGTCAGCCGGGACACTTAGGGGAATGGTGTGTGCCAACCACATATCTCCTCGCTGTTTCTCAGTGCTGGACTCCAGACAGCCTCCCCTCACGTTGCAAAGGGCAGTGAGCTGATATGCTCCCTGACCTCTCCTTGTGAGCCTGGGAGAGCATTCCTTTATAGAGCTACCTGCCCGGACACTAACTAATCCACCTGAATCTTTGCCGTGGGCCGAATTACTTTAGCTGAAGTTCTAACATCATCTTCGCCAGAGTGTTGTTCTTGTCTCCTTCCCAACATGGCATCCATGTCTGTGCCCCCAACATTCCTGCCAGAGATGGCCATTGCTTCTCAACTGCTAGTGTGCTGATGGCCATTGCTTCCCACCCGCTGTTAGTGTGCTGGTGGCCATTGCTTCCCACCCGCTAGTGTGTAGTGTCAGCAAACTAATGCCAGCATGAACGGTGGCAAGCAAGGGTGTTAGCTCACCGTCCTAAATTATGCTTCTGTTATAACTAAAGATTTTAAGAATCTTTTCATATTAGTATTTTAGTCTGTATTTTGGGAAATTAACTAGTCCTTACCTTTGCTTATTTTTGTTGTTGTTAGAATTTATGCTGTTATCCTTTGGTTTTCAAGCATTTTTAAAAATGTATCTTTTATCTGAATTGAAATATTATAAAAAATATGCCCTAACAGCCATCACTTTACTAGAGGCAATTCGGAATTAAACTGGACTGGGCAGGATAGTGTATGAACAGTGACATAGGAGAGCGTTCTCTAAGTCATGCAGTCGTTTGAGGACAAAGCTGCTGAGACCATGGACTTGTAAGCCTAGGTGGAGGAAAAGAAAATCCTGAGCTGAATGTGATCAGAAATGCTGCCGAGCTGGGCCCTGCAGCACCCTTGCTCACACACAGCCTGAGGGGCTTCAGAGAACGTTCTGACAAAGCAGGTTTCTGCATATTAAAAGAAGTGGAGAGAGTCAAGACTAGAGACAATGCTAGATTCAGTCACACTGCAAGTTCCACACGTTCTGAAAGCAGGGAGAATACAATACCGCTGAGCTCTGGGACAAGGTGGGGGACAGGTGGGGTTCACCTCCGGTGACAAGAAGGGGGCCATGAGATGAGCAAAGCGGTGTGGTGGCTAGAGTGAAGAGTACAAGACCCACCAACAGCCGTGCACGCCTGAAGTAGAGAGGAGATGGGGGGCGTCGAGCAGGTTGTGGAACTTGTAATTCCAAGCGCAGTTCCAGGCTTTGTCCTTTCAACCCCGTGAGTTTGTTGTCTTACTAAGGAAGACATTTGAGTTTCGAAATAGTTCAGAAATATTTTTTAGTTATGTGGCGTGTGTGGAGGGTGTGTGCCATGAGTGGAGGCACCTATGGAGGCCAGAGGCCTCATATCTAGAGTTACAGGGAGTCATGAACTGTCAGTCATAAATGCTGGGAACTGAAATATGGTCCTCTGCAAAAGCACTGTGTTCTCTTAATTGCTGTGCTATTCTTATTCTCTCAGGCCTTGATCTGTGATTTTTAAACAGGAAGATCTGGCTAAAATGTGTGTGTGTGTGTGTGTGTGTGTGTGTGTGTGTGTGTGTGTGTGTGTGTGTGTGTGTGTGTGTGTGTGTAAATGATTTGAAAAAGAGAGACTCAAGGCAAAAATCCCAGGAAGAGATCTGTGAAGGAGTCTAGATGAGATACTCAAGACTGGGGCCAGGACACAGGGCTAGAAATAGATTTAGAAAGAATACCTGCCATGGGTGTCTTAAGGTCTGAGTTAGCACTAAAGTAAATGGTTATTTTTAATCTTCAAATTATGCTGGTGTATATTTGTCTTCCGGTGCCTGACTTATTTTAACACTGTCCTGTAGATTCATCCATATTGTTGAAAATGATAAGAATTTCCCTCTTCATATGGTGAAAACTATTTCATTTTTACATAATATAATATATAAGCTCACATTTTTTAATCTGAAAACTTCTTAGCATATATTTGTTGCACAAAATGAATCTTACAGGAATGAGGCCACTTGAAGATGAAGTGATGTAGCCACTAGCCAACAAGCAGGCTTTTGCCAAGTCACAAGAAGTGAGGTCACAAAGTGTGATCTCACATTTTAAAATTCATCCTCCAGGCGTTGATGGCGCACACCTTTAATCCCAGCACTGGGGAGGCAGAGGCAGGTGGATATCTGTGAGTTTGAGGCCAGCCTGGACTACAGAGTGAGTTCCACGACAGGCGCAAAGCTACACAGAGAAACCCTGTCTCAAAAAACAAAAACAAAACTCCATCCATGTATTGTGGACAGCATAGGTTGCTTCCATGTCTTAGCCATTCTGAGTAATACTACAATGAACAGGAGTTTAGGGTAGCTCCTTGGCATACTGTTCTTTTCCTTTGCATGTATTCCCAGAGGTGAGATTACTGTGTCATGTGGTAGTTTTATTTTTAATCTTTTGAAGAACTTCCATACTATTTTTCATAATTTACATGCCCACCAACAATGAATGAATTTTCTTTTCTCTCCATCCTCTCTTACAGTTTTCTTTCATTTTTTGGATGAAAGCCTTTTAACATTTATGAGATTACATATCATTGCTTTAATTTGCATTTCTCTAGTCCTTTTAATACTAATTTTTATATTCCTTTAATATTAAATTTTGATTAAATTATTGATAATTTTAAAACCATACAAATACATACTGAACTGAAGTTTTAATACTAGCATAAGAATTGATTTAAGGACATAATTAAATATATTTTTCTGTCTTGTTTTATATATGGCATTGATATATGTGTATGCTCAGAAGTGTATACACATTTAGATTCATGGAGATTTGTAATTATTATGTACAATCAATGCTTTCTAATCTAGCTAGTAAAAACCACTAGGGTTCCCATGTTTTTCCAGAATTGCCACAAAATTCTCAAAATAAAATTTAATTCACTTCCACTTAATATATATTAGTAGTAGTGTCATAGTATCAAAGATACAGTCAGGGACATGAATCATTCCTCACCACAGATTTCGGTGGCATTATAAATGCAAGATTTTGTCTTTCTTTTATATATAGTTAAGAAGCTAGAAATTGGCACAGTTTATTCTCAATATATTCTGCTCTTTAAAAAATTGTCCAGGCTTCTCTCCTGCATGTTTCAGATGATGAAAGTGAGGCACATATGTTCTCTTTTGATTTGCTTCCTGATCAAGTGGAGGTGTAAAAGATAGGCTCAGAAAATCCGAGGTTGGTGTATTGAACAAGTTATAAACGAATGAGCTAGGGCTTCTTAAATGTCAAAACATAAATTTTCTAAGTACAGATTCAAAACACTAATGAACAAATATCAATTCCAAAGGTGAGTTTCAACAGGAGTTATAGTCAGATGCTCATTCAGAACTACTACAGAGGTTGGTGTTTAATTTCAAAATACTTTTTTTTAGGAGACTAATTAGCTAAAAATATGCTTTAGTGATGTATAGCTTCTTTACCAGCAGGTATTGAGATAAAAGTGTCCTTAGACACAAATCAGTAACCCGAACCTGGTCATTGTGATGGGTTTGGGGATAAGAATGATGATATGAATGAAATACATGTTTTGCCGGGCGGTGGTGGCGCACGCCTTTAATCCCAGCACTCGGGAGGCAGAGGCAGGTGGATCTCTGTGAGTTCGAGGCCAGCCTGGGCTACCAAGTGAGTTCCAGGAAAAGGCGCAAAGCTACACAGAGAAACCCTGTCTCGAAAAAAAAAAGAAAAAAGAAATACATGTTTTGCCATTAGGAAACGTGTGTGTCATATATTTATACATATGTGTATATGTATGAAGACACGAGTATTTTAAGAAACTACAAATGTTCTTTGTTGAAACAGAAAGCATGATATTTACTATTGGTGCAGATAATTTAATCCTCATGCTTTTTATTGTGATAAAATATATTTAAAATTTGCCATCTCAACTATTCTTAGGTGAAAAACACAGTGAGTTCAGTGGCATTAAATGCCCTCACACCTCAGCCATATTTTTGTAGAAATATAAAAGTCTTAGGAAATCAAATGGCCCTAAATAGTCAAACCTTAAGAGAAGAAAACTATAGATCTAACAGATCTTCATTTTAAAACTTAGCTCCAAATCTGATCACAGCCCCGTGGTATTGGTGCAAAGACAGGCATGCACCCAAGGGAGACGTCACGGGGAGACCAGAAGCCACCCTTGCATCTGTGGCAACCCTTCAGGGGAGAAAATGCAGTCTCGACCCAGTGGGGCTAGAAAACTGGAGAGAACAAAACTAGACCCTGACCTATCACCAGGTAACAAAACTTACACCAGGTCAGTGTCTTTAGTTTTGGACTTCCGATTCAGTCTCTTTGCTGGCTGTGGGTGTACTGAACAGGTTCATTCTTCATCATCCTGCCTGTGTGCTTCTGGTGAGGTGTCCACTTTTATCTAGACTTTACACTTGATTTTCGCACACTTGTTCATAGTACTCACTTACCACCCTTTTGATTGCTGTTGTGTTGGTTCTGATTTCCCTCTTTTCACTTTTTAGTTTAGTAAATCCCCCCCTCTCCCCATCTCTCTCTGTCTTTGCAGGTGGCTCTCAGCCACACCTGTCACTAAAAGCTGCTTGTTTATATTATATTTCACTTTTGGTAAATTTATTTTTATTTTGGTCCCCAAAAATGCGACTGTAACACTAATAATAATTTAATACTTGAATAAATTTATTTCTGAAAGCATCTAGAAACACTATTAATTACAGCAATAAAACCTTATAGGTCTTAAAAAAATATTATGAATAGAAAATAAAAACTCTTGATTTGCCATGGCAACACAAAGTGTAGGTGGCATTATGTTCCATTTGGTGTCTGTAAAAGCCAAAGTCTATATCAAGTCCCTCGGCTATTGAAATTTTTAATTAATTAAATAATTTTTAGGCGGAGTCTAGCAGTGTGGCTCAGGCTAGCATTAAACTCATGCCCCTCTGCCTCATCTTCTAGAGTGCTAGGATTATAGGAGTATGCCACCACAGCCTGCTCAAACTATTTTTATTCTTTGGAAGTTACATTATATTGAAATTATGTTAAGGGATGCTGACATTTGCCTGTCCTGAACTCTAGTTAATCTGAATTCTCATCTTTCAGAAACATAGAACAATGCACCAAATTCTGACCAAGGGTCTCTAGTAATATTTGGGCACATTACATGGAAACAAGTTCTTTGCTTTTCTGTATATGTCTGTTGTGTTAGTCAGTGTTTTAGGGCAAAACAGGAACTGTGGGAAGCAAAGCAGGAGCTGTGGGAAGCCCCAGTGGCTTGTTTTTCCAGGTGAGCCTCATCCACACATAGATGCCATTATGCCATAATAGTCCAGGGATGAATTTGCCAATAATTAATCCACTGATGAAGTCATAACCTTCATAATCCAGTTATCTCTATACATTGCTACCTGAGTCTTTGGTGGCACATTTCAGACCCGAATTATAACATCTATCATGAGACATGATACCATGGTCCGTTGAGGAAAGAACAAACCATTAAATTATCCAGTAAAACAAAAATCATTCAGATGATTGTAATGTTTACTGAATATTTGTGATATACCATGCATTGTGTCATATTTGCTCTCAGGTCATTCTAACAGTGCCTGCACAGTTGTTATCATTATTCTCTACCATTTACGGGTGAGGACACTAAGGTGCCGAGAGTAGAATTGCCCAAGTGTACCTTAGAGCTGAGACTGGGGGGGCTAGAGCTGTAGTCGGCCTGATTCCAGAGCTCACAGTATCACTGTGCCATCCTGTACCCCAAGTGACAGAAGTAAGCATCTTGCAGGATGAAGACTAAGGAGTTAGCCAACCTAGTTTCTAGACAGTTCACAAGAGGGAAGAGTAGAGTGTAGTTGGAATTTTCTTTGGGCCGCCAACCAGCTCCCAAATAAAGACACAGAGACTTATTATTAATTATGAATGCTCGGCCTTAGCTTAGGCTTGCCCCACTAGCTCCTTTTACTTAATTTAACCTGTTTCTGTTCATCTACATTTTGCCTTGGGGATTTTTACCTTTCTTTCATTCTGTATGCCCTACTTTCCTGCTTCCTCCTTGTCTGGCAGGCTGGCCCCTGGCATCTCTTTTTCTTTCTTCCTAAGCCTAAATTCCTCCTCCTACTTACTCTCCCTGCCTGGAAGTATTGGCTATACCTCATCCCTCCATATTGACTGTTCAGCTTTTTATTAAACCAATCTAGTGCCTTAGGCAGACAAGGAAAAACAGCAACACATCTTTACATGATTAAACAAATGCAGCACATCTTTAGTACATAGTTAAACAAATATTCTTCAACAGTAGAGATTATCTTGGTGTTGTGTAGAAGAAAGTAAAACGTTTAGCTATAAGCTATTGAATTGGAAAGAAGCCCCGAGACATTTGTGTGTGCAGTAGAAAGAAATCATACAAGTATATTTGTGAAAAGAGATTTAATGACATGTGTAAATTCACATGTCTATTTTTAAAGAGATAACTGGCTAGGATAAAAGCGGACTTTCCTTTACAGCCAGAGACTTGGAATGTCTACTAAAAGTTCCTAAGTAGCATTGGAGACCTATAGTGTATACTCTCTTGTTTGAAGTGTAATGAGTTCTGCACTACCTCACCATTTTTATTCTGGGTCCAGTTGGTCTTTTCCTCATGGAAAGCCAACAGCTTCATCCATTTGCAGAGCAGAGATTGGCTCTGTTATTGAAGGAAACATAAAAGGCAAAATTAAAACCAAAATGAATTTTCTTTAATCTGATAGATTTCTAACAGCTGTGCAGATAGAATTAAATAGTTGTTTGATTGTCCCATGTCACGGTCCCCATGTTCTGTGCTTACTCCCACTCCTTTCTGTCCCGGGGAGCATGATACATGCTCAGCAGTCAGCGTGTCTCACCTCACAGCATAAATGAGTCAGAGGTGTTTCAGCAGTCAGATGTAAGCTCTACAGTCTTCCAGTAAATTACTGTTGTGTTAAATAATCACTCAATCACAGGCTCTTATGAAACCCTCCTAGCTAGATGTATAGTACATGTCATAAGACTTTGGAAAATATGTTTGAGAGGAATTGAGTGACATTCATAGTTCTTTAAACTGAAATGTGAATAATAAGAAAAGAGTTGTTTAAAATTGAGAACCATCTCTATATTATAGAGATTTTTATATGACATAACAAAAACAAGTACTCAGTGGGCAATGGTGCTTAGTGATCTTTTTGAGTAACTGATTCCACAGGAAGTCCTGTGATACAATAAACAAGGAAAATCTGACATTTGAAATGAAAAAGAAAGTGTTCTTGAGGTGAAGCTGAGCCTTGGGGAGATGAGATTCATAAATGCAATAGCAGGAAATAGTCTATTTGTGTTCATATAAATAGATCTTATAGAAAGGAAAACTGGAGGAGGCAGGCCATTTGGTAAACAAACTTTTCAATAGACTTGGAATCCTCTGAACTTGTCAAAGAAAACCAAGTGGAGTATTTAAGTGAGTCTGAAAAATAAATGGATGGGATTCTCAGGTTTAACACTGTCAAGATGACAGGCTTTCTTTAAAAGAAATTATAGTACTTTACTAAAGTAAAACAGAATGCTAGAGAATTTCAAATATCTGAATGTTTGCAGGAATCTTTTGGAGATAATTAATGTAACTACTCCTAGGACTCCTTTGAACACAGATGAAGGTTGATGGGAAGAACAAATAGTGGAGTAGAAATCTTGGGAGGGGGAGACGATAGTTTCTTCAAAATCAGTCACAATACAGTAGAGTTAGTTGCTTCCAGTTCTGTGACTTGTGTTCACACTTTTAACACTTAGCACACAGGGATGTCTGTTTGATGCTTCTGTTCCTGCTAGCTGTGATCTAATGACAGAGATAGACTCCCTCGTGGATCTCATCCCCGGGACCTGTTATAGTACCTCACGCAGTGTAGGTGCTAAATAATGGGAGGAAGCAGATGGTAACAGGAAGGGGAGGCAGTCAGATCAGAGGACAGGAAAATCATCCTCAAGACTGGTCTCAAACACCATCTTCTTGTGACCACGCTGGCTGTCACCTCCGCCTTTCCCCTGTGCTGTATGTCTCCCTATCTTACTGTAGAATGCACTGGGTCCTTGTTTAGTTGGCGCTTCCCCCTGGCTCGATTGTAAGCTTTGTGGGAACGTGGTATTTCCTTTATATACTGATACGTTTGAGGTACTGGAGATATAGCAAGTACCTAAATATAAATGAAATAGCCAAAAGTTTTTGACATTTTGTAGTAGTGTCTGTTCATTGTAGTGCTTTTCATCATGATGTTTTTGTTCTGGTCTATCACATACTCTGATACGTTCCCTTCCCAGTGTTCTCTCTCGTCCCCCCACTCCCTCTCCTTGCTTTCTTCTTGCCAGGGCCCCTTTTAGGTTTTTCTGAAAAAACTACCAGATGGAAGAAGCATCCAAAACCTTCCATGTGTATCTAAAGGCACAGACTAGGGATATGTTGAAATACCATTATAGCTGTTTTGACTCAATAAGATCCAGGGGAATTTTCAAGTACACTTCTGACACAGATACTAAATGTGGACTTGATTCCAATCCTGAGACAGTGAGGAGAGCTGACGTACACACCTCGGGATGAACTCTCTTAAGGCACAGCAGGAGGCTTCTGGTCACTATGTATTTCTAATATGTAATACAAAAGAATGAGGAAAGATTTGAGGACATTTTGAAGGGAAGCAATTTAGCACTGAAAGCCAAATCCCAGAGAGATTAAAGTTCACATGACCTGCAGACATCTCATGTAAGTTGAGCTACCAAAAATGAGGCCACCTTATCTTCTAAGAGAGGGAGAAAGGAGGAGTAGAGTTGGAGGTGGGGGATAGTGGGGCGCTGGGAGGACATGAGGGAAGGGAAACCATAATCGGAATATATTGTAGGAAAAAATAGTTTCAATAAAAATCTCACCAGAAAATAAGACAGAAGTATTCTCTAATATTTTAAGTAACTCGTTATGAAAACCCTAAGTTTGGGAAGTGGGCTGTGGGGAAGCAGTGGCCATGTCTTAAGTATTTCATGGTTTCTATGGAGGCAGACTTCTGCATAGAACAGAAGCAGAATTCGAGTCCAGTCGGGAGGCTACAGTAAGGATGTTTAGACACCATATTAACATGGACTATTAACTAGTCTAATTAAAACTGTAATCCTCCATCACTGAACTATTCAGGAGCAGCTGGCAGGTGGAAACAGTACCCTGCATAGGACGCTGATTGCCCCTTCACCTCTTCAGTCACCTCCTCAGTGCCTTAGAATCTCACTGAGCTGTGTATTTTAAGAGCTTTCTAAAGGAAAATTAAGGTGATTCTTTTAAACTGAAAGGGGTACTTACATAAATGACTTGTTCCTTTTCCCAGTTTCTGTGTTCTTGAACGCCACTGTAATAATTTTGAGAATGTCATAAATCTACACAGAATGCAGAGTGTTCCTGCCTGCCTGTGGATCTTTGGGTCTATTCCATTTTCTGTGGCAACCTGGCATCATGGGTCCTTCTCTCCTAGGTGCACAGGCCAGACTGCAGCTGCTTACTCTAACCTAGGCTCATTCACTGAAACTGACCCTTCTCGGGCAGTTTGACACAATATCCAGCCTGAAGGAAGATTTCTTAATGTCTGAAGTCGGTTGTGGGACGCTCATTCCAGTGATACTGGGAAAGGTACAGTTCTGGCATAGGAAATCACTGGACCTAAGAACATTGACATTGCAGTCTTTTCTACTAAAACAAAACTTCCGTGATAGGCTCAAAGCTTACAGGATCCCTCCTCAATGTTTGATACTGTGATTCTTAATATAAGAAACTAGGAATTTTAAATAGGACAAAATTACCAACACCTTCCAAGATTCTCATTGTATTTTATTAGCTGGGTAAGATTGTGTCTTTTACGTTTTAGTCACTGGGTAGAAAGGAAGTGTCCAGTAGTGAATAAACAGAGATAGCCTTTGTTCCAGTCATGGTTACAGTTGACAGGGGTAGAGAAGAAAACAGTAAATACTCTTATCATTACACTTTTGGAGTGATTCTGTGAAGAGCAGTTGCGCACCACACCAGAGTCTCTCCAGCCCCCACATAGATTCCCCTCCCAGGAAAAGGCTGAGCCCCGAGGAAGGAAGAGTGAAGGAAGAGCTGAGACAGAGTCCATCCTACAGACCACCCCGAGTGCCTCCATCCTGCTGAGCTGCCGCAGGAACGGCCTGTGGTAGAGCAAACTCAGGTGCTGAGGCCATGGGCATGTTGGCGTCATACTGTAGCTGCAGAGACTTTCCAAAGGCTTTGCGTGGCTACTGGTGTGACACATTTTCTTTTTCAAAGATCATCTTGGCTCCCTCATGAACAATGTCTCGAGGCATGGGAGGAAAAGCTTTGGGGTGGGCTAAAGAGAAATGGACAGTCATTAATTATATTTTTAAAGTAGAATTCAAAGTTTGATAATGATTGGATGGAAAGGCATTCAGTAAAGAAAAGATTAAGAAGGGGTGTCCAGATGTTTTTATCTGAGCAAAAGTGGCTACTTCTGTCATTTATTAAGTCTATAAAGAGAAGAATAAACAAAGATTTCTTTGGGAAAGAAACCGAAAGAGTAGACTGAGCCATCTGTGACATGTTCTAGAGGTAATGTTAACCGGACTTCTCTAGAACTTCAGATCAGAGGTGAAGCTGCTGAGAACAGTTGCATGAACATACTTGAGTTTCCAGACTGAAAATTGAAAGAGGCCATCCTGGGGTGAGGGTGGGGAGTGTGTGGGAGAGGAGGGCCCAGAACTGATGGCTAGGATGCACTGTAGACATTGAAGGTATAAGCTTGACAGAAGAGGTGTAGTCCACTGTGGGAGGGGTTTGAGAAGATGAGGGATTGGAAGAAAACTGGCAAGATCTTCTTACAGAGTCACAGCAAGGTCATCCTTTGGAGTCTAGTGGCCCGCTCTGTGAAATGCTGCCTCGCAGACCTGTAAGACCAGGACCTGAAAGACTTTGGGAGGCAACAGCAAATTGGTCATTTTGGGTCTCTTAGAGAACAGTTTTATTTTTAACTTTTTACATTTCCCTTGGTTTATTCTTTTCTGAGTCATTTTGTACCTATATAATTTGTGCTTTTTGTGAAAACCAAAGTAATTTACTTCTAGATTTCCCCCTTAGTTCCCTTTTCCAGTTGAATGCTATGCTTGTCCAAATTGTGTATTAGAATGTAATAATCCTGCAGCCTAGAGAGTTAGTCTCTTGATCTTAAAAATGTAGCAATTAGCACCACCAAAGCAGGAGTATTTTCCCCTCCCTCTCTTCCTCCTCCCCACTCCCCTCCCCTTCTCTTTCCCTCTCCTCCTCCCCCTTCTCTCTCCTCCTCCCTGCCCCCTTCTCTGTTTGTTTTGATGCTTGTTCTCTTAAATGCCTCTGGGCTACGTCAACTATGTTCAAGATGCACGCTGGTCCTTTTATTTTGCATGGTCTGTTTTTTTAGTCTTTCTATACTTACTAATTCAAATAATACATAGTGATTAAATGCAATAGATTTAACCAGTGGTCAGTCAGTAATTGACACAATCCACTACTTCATCTACTTGTATTGATGGATAAATATTTCTTTAATGTTATTTTATAGTGAGTGAGTGATCCAGTCTACTAAGCAATCAATGGTCTATGTTAAATGCTTTCAGTGGAGACCCTTGGGTGGGAATAATACATTGATGCTTCATATATATTTTTGAAGAATATCCAATATGCAAAAATGTAAGAAAATTTTAGATTCACAGTTGAACTAGTCTTCACTTAAATCACTGCTAATGGATGTGCATGCAGTCTTTTGTCTTCTTTATGCTTCAAAATCTGTAAAATATTACTGATGAGTTTCAAGATATGGTTGGAGTTGAGTGTATTGTTTAGTATATGTCAATGTTAGTATATAATTATCTGTTATGTTAATTTTGTTATACCTCGGTTGGCAAAGTACTTGTTATAGAACCATGAGGACCTGACCTTGAATCCCCAGAACCCACATGTTAAAAAAAGCCTGCTCTGGCAATATAGACCCAGGCCTGGGGGAAGACAGGTAGATCTCAAGCTTCCTGATGATATATACCTGTAACCTCACCAGGACTGGGGGGGGACAAGTAGATCTCAGGCTTCCTGACAATATATACCTACAACCTCACCAGGTCTGGGGGGTGACAGGTAGATCTCAGGCTTCCTGACAAGCCAGACAGGCTAGCCAAAATTATAAGACCCAATTTCCAAAAATTAAGGTAAAGAAGAGTTGAGGAACCCAACCCATGATCAGTTTCCCATGTGTGGTTTCCACATATGTCTACATGGGCTACCACTCATACACACACACACATACATGTAACACACACACACACACACACACACACACACACACACGAAGAAAAGGAGGGGAAAAATTGTAGAAAGTAACTTTATAAAACAAAATTATTATCAATTAGATATAATATCTAAAACCCTTATAATTATACCATGGGAAATGCCTAGGGATTCTTGGTTAAGTGCTGTTGTTGACACTGAGAGACATAAACTTATTCAATATCATTTTCCCAGTTGTCTGTATGTAGTCTCAGTATCTTGTGGGATTGGTTCCATGGTATCTCTATACTTCAATCTACAAATGGACAAGTATCTTACATAAAATGGAATAGTATTTGCATACAACCTATACACATTCTCCAGGCTGGCCTAGAACTTAACTGTTTAACCAAGAATTGCCCTGACTTCCTGACCCTTCTACCCCCACCTCCCTAGAATTACAGACATGTGTCACGCTGCCTTGCTGTGAGTTGTCTTTGATGGTTCTTTTTAGTGTCTGTCTACTCACTACATTGTCAACATTATGAGGAAAAGACCCATTCTAATTGATCATCACTTCACTCCCAGACTTCAAAAAGAACTTAAGAGTTAAAAACACATTATTATTGTATTTGTTGAGCAGATAGAACAAATGTAAATTACACCACAGATTGTCTCCACCTGAGACTGTTTTCCATGGAATAGTTCTCTGTCTCCTCAGACTTCAAGATACCAACCTTACTGTGAAGGTATAAATAAAGCAGATTAATGAAGCCACATTAGTTTAATTTCAAGAACCACATATTTCATCTACATTGTTCTTTCCTATTATAAAGTTTCAAATTAGCAAGATGTTTAGGTCGTTCATACACTTAGCACACAGACACTCGGGTCGTTCACACCCTTAGCACACAGACACTCAGGTCACTCACACCTTTAGCACACACACACTCAGGTCGCTCACACCCTTAGCACACAGACACTCAGGTTGCTCACATCCTTAGCACACAGACACTCGGGTTGCTCATACGCGTAGCACACAGCACCTTCAGGGGTCAGCTGGTGCTGAGTTGCTCAATTTGGTTACTAAGTTAGCCATTTGGCACGCCTTTTTTTTTTTTTTTTTTTTTTTTTTTTTTTTTCCTGTATTTCAAATACACTGAGTAGAATAGAACTACCTTCAGGCAGGAATTCACTTATACCCAGTCTAGGTGATATGTTTGACCTAGATGGAATGTTTTTCATGGGCTTTGTTTTCCAATATGCTATTTAAAATTCTGATTTTTTTAAAAATATTTTTTACTGCCTTTGGATTTTAACAACCTTAATGTTACGAATTTCCTATCTCCATGTACAGTGAATTGATTAAGTTGTCTACAAGTAAAATTAGACATCTATAAAAACATCAATTTTTTTTTAGGTCAGAATGGTATCAAGCAGTGTAAACAACTTAATAAATTTATATCTAAACAGTATGTGACTTACCTGAAGAGAGTGGTCATCAAAATTTTATTTCCAGGTATACTCGAATGAATACATGGAATTTAGCCAGTAATAAAAGAATGAAAGTAAAAACTGGACTTAATTGTGATTGAGGGAATCCTATGTTCTGTGCATACTTAATATTTTTGTAGTCACACAATGGTAAAAGGAGTAAATAAATAATGAATGACTAAGAACAAGTTTCAGCACACATATCTCAGAGATGCAGAATTTTATTTCATTGGTGCCTGAAACTCAGGAAGACATTTAGATCTTGTTGTCTACTTGTACAGAATGATTGTACCCATAAAATTCTGAAATGCTATTGATCTCATGTTATGAGAAGTTGCTGGATGGTACTTCTCCAGAATCTCCAGGGGAATCATAGCAGAAAAAGAAATTTCTTCTTTTTCCTGGAATGTTCGAGAGTGATCTCCTGATATTCCTATGTAGACTTTGTATGAATTTATTACTGAGGCATTATGAGGCTATGGGTGTGTGCCTCTTTCTGGTGTGTGTGTGTGTGTGTGTGTGTGTGTGTGTGTGTGTTTCCATCGTTCCTGGCTTATAACTCCTTCCACAGGATAGGCCATTAAGAAGTAGTTTCTTGCCGGGCGGTGGTGGCGCACGCCTTTAATCCCAGCACTCGGGAGGCAGAGGCAGGCGGATCTCTGTGAGTTCGAGGCCAGCCTGGGCTACCAAGTGAGCTCCAGGAAAGGCACAAAGCTACACAGAGAAACCCTGTCTCGAAAAACCAAAAAAAAAAAAAAAAAAAAAAAAAAAAAAAAAAAAAAAAAAGAAGTAGTTTCTTCTCTTTAAGGCAGGACACAGAAAGTCTAATCTCCTTGCCTTGAAGTTCATCAGCAAGAAAATCTACTTTTTCTGATAGTAGATAAGCCCCCCCCTCCCCCTGCCATTTCAGAGGGGAGCTGACCTGTTCTCAGAGGGAACACAGAAAGCCGCATGACCAGACGGTGCTGCTGCTGCTGCTGCTGCTGCTGCTGCTGCTGCTGCTGCTGCACCCAGGCTGCTTAGCATTAGACAACACCCTTTCCCAACCACGCTGCCACATAGCTGCCCCCACCTCACGACTTAATGCGTGTGCAATTCAGTTTCACCATCGCCATAAGAGGCAGTTTAGAGAGATTCTAGATAGCTCAACATGTGGAGGGTGCTAACAGGTGGAGAGCTAAGAGAGTACATAGAAACTACAAGCTCCTTCTCTATTGTGCCCTGTGTATCTCTACCAACAGCCTTTGGAATGAGATATACCCAGATGTTTCCCTTAGTTCTGGGAGCTGCTGGGGAGGGGCTTGTGGAACACCAATCTAGAGCCAGTCAGAATCACAGGTAAAACAAACTGGCTTTGGCATCTAAACTGTAGGGGACTGAGAGCATTTTGTAGGCTGTGAGCCTTCAACCTGGGAGATCTAGGACTCCAGACGGTGTCAGGGAAAGACACTGCCGGCGTCCACTGGTGCTGCAGAACTGGTTTCTGTCTTGCTGCTAGAGAGAGATTTGCACATTTTTCAATAAGAGATGTAATCTGTGTTAGAACAGAATAGGAGAAACAGTTTGCATCTGAGCTGGTTTCTCCTTTATCTTCAAAACCACAGAGCCTAAGCATTGGTTGGAATAGTGCAACAAAATGGTGGATTCAAGTGCTGGGTTTGCTATTTATGATACTGAACAAGTTGTTATACTGTGACTCAAACTTTATAGACTTACTGCTGGTTTCGTTTCTTAATAACCTGTGCCTCAGTTTTCTCTCCTATATAACGAATTTGCCGGTAGTATTCTTCTCACAGTGTTGTGTACTTATGAAATGGTTGTATGTGTTGCGGTGCAGAGCTTTGGCGGGGAGGCTGGTGGACAATAGTGGGGTTTAATGTTAGCCACCATTTCACTAGTGTGGAACTGCAAGAGGTCAGGGATTTCTGTCAATTTTTGTTTGCTCTTGTATCCTCAGTGACAGCAACATGTCTGGCCTGTGGTGTGTATGCAACAAATATTTATTGGATGACTCTCTTGTTAAGTTTGTCATCTGTGAAGTCGAAACAATTAAGGTAACTACCTCATAGTGTTTTTATTAGACTGTATATGTGAAGGACATGAATCTGGCTGCTCTCTTCATAATTATTACTGTGCTTCAAGGGACGTAATTAAGACGGGTGTGTCCCAGTACGTGCTCTTCCTCCGTACTGCCTCACTTTCTCTTTTTATTGCACATGGCTTTGATCTTTCAGGATTTTTTCCCATCATGCCACAGGTCAAATCTTATCACCATGTTTTAGCTTAATCAATATTTTTTTTTACTTCCATGGACAGATTTTCTTAAGAGATAAATACATATATTATCATGAATCTCACTGCATTAATAATGAAACTATTGACCACTTCATCTCTTGGTTTTTTCTTCTTATCATATTTGAACACATTTTTACCTCTTCAACTTCTCTGGGTTTTGGATTGGCCAGCTGCTAAACTGTAACATCTGCTCTTCACTTTCAAAACCTGCCAAATAAAAACTAAAAATACCTTTGAAAACTGAAATCTCCAAGATTTATGCTTTATTTCTGCTATATTAACATAAAGCTAGGAATGAGAGAAAAGAATGTTGATTTCAGATTTTAAATTCAGTTCTGGGATATGTAATATTTGGTATGTTTTATAGGGAAAGCAAATATAGATTTAACATAACCATGTAGGTAAAATAAGCAGTATGACTGTAAGATTGGAGTGTGCGCATTTGTCTTTGATGAAGAACTTGACAGTATAATTATAAGCACACTCATCAGCTCTGTGCTGTGTCTTTCTACCGTCTTAGTTTGACATGAGCGTATGTACATCTGTGGCATGGTTCTCAGACATTACCTGAAGTCAGACTGTGTGCTTACAGACCTGTGCTGCCACGGTCCGCATGTACTCAATATGGCTGAGTCTTTGTTAGCACATCTGCAAAGAAGATTCCCTGTTAGGACTGATGGACTATGTGACATGTTAGTGCAGTGTGTTTTTATGAACTCTATCTGTAAAATATGTTGGTTTGTATTTATCAAGTGGCATACGATACTAGCATATACAAAGTATATCTGTTTATCTTTCCTTCAGAAAGATGATTTTCATATTTTCTGATGGAATTTTTCAGGATTTTATTATGTTTGTTTGTGACTCTTAATCTCTAGTTATGTTTGGATGGATAAGAGAATTAAAAATAAGTTGTGATCCTGGGCTTATCATGTTCTAGATGTATGCTTGTTTCTGTGTAGTGAAATGTAGTGGTTCGTCATTGGAGAGATAAATCCCAAACTATGTACAGTGTGCAGCTACACATAGTAGACTGCATATGCATGTACTAATGGTGTGGCTGCACGTGCTAGGCTGCATATACATGTACTACATAAACTATCCGTGTCTTGGATTTGGACACATGTACTTATGAAATGGTTTTATGTGTTGTTTATATGAATTTTAAATTAATCAGGGGTGACAGCAGATGTGTCTGAATAGACTAAGGAATGATAACCAGGCTTGTTAATAAGGTGTAAGCAACCCATTTGTGTTGGTGTGCACTCTTGTATATCCAGCACTCAGGAGACTGGGGCAGTGAGATTAGAAGTCTGAGGCAAGTCTAGGCTACATAATTGAGACCGATCTCAAAAACGAAAATGCAAACAATGCTAAATATCATGAAATACATATCTTTATGCGAAACTAGAAATATTTTGAAAGCAATTAAGCATAGGACTAATAAAGTGGAATCTAATTTGCCTCAATAATTTCAGATTATTCTCTAAACTATCATGTGAAACAAGAATTATCTCATCATTACTGTGGTGTCCAGCTCTGTGTGGTAGTTCTTTCTGCCTTGAATCTTTCTTCCTTTGAGTAAAGTAGCTTGTCTCCACCTTCCTGAGTCCTGTGCCCCTCTCTGTGCCGGTCCTCTGTCACTCAAGGTCGCAGTGTTTAACTATTTGAACGCATCCCAGGAAGGCCTCGCTGTGGAGTTTCCCCGAGAGGAGTGATGCTCAGCTAGAAATGGCTGCATCTGGACTCCTCCGGTCTGACCAAGCGATGCCGAGGCACATACCAGGGCCTCAGAGCGCCTCCTCATGTCCTCATGCAGCCTCTGCTGGAAACTTGGCATGTGTCTTTCTGGGGCACCTGTCACCCACCAAGATGTTCCTGGATGCTTTGAACAAAGTTTCCTATCCATCTCTATCCATTTTGTTTCTTTGGGAATTCTCTGCTCAGCCCTCTTCCTTCATATGTTCCTCCTGCCAGGAAGCTAGAAATGGCCTGTCAGTGTTTCCCAAAAGTTTCCAAGCAGGTAACTTCCACTCCCCACTTCGTTCATGTATTTGTGTTCGTATAGCAAAGCTGTGTGCTTTCATTACCCTGTCCCCATTCAGGCAAATGTCCTGATGAAAGATGAATGATTTAGCCATTCATTCGCCATCCATTCCTTCTGAGCCAGTGCAAGAAACTGTTTTACTCTTAAATCTAAATTTCCTCATATACAAGATAGTTATTTTATTATATTCATGTTTTCTAAACTATTTCAAAGGCAAGAAACATATCCTACATCATAACTCAATATACACATATACATGCATACATATTCATGAAACAGAACTGTAGAAAAACTCTACTCTTTTATTTCATTTTTACTCTTTAAATTTTGACTAAGAGCTGCAGAGATGACTCAGTGGTTAAGAGCACTGTGCTTTTCCAGAGGACCTGAGTTTGGTTCCCAGCACCCATGTCACCCGGCTCACAGCCACCTGTGACTCCAGCTCTGGGGATCTCATGTTTCTGACCTCTGAAGGCACTAGTACTCACATGCGTGCATGAGCATGCACACATCCATACACAGTCAGAAACGACAACATTTAAATAAATGAATAAATTGCTGATCAAATGCAAGTCAGTTATTTTCAGAACTCACTAAAAAATCATGACTGACAGTTCAAAAACCATAAGATGACTTTAAATAAATCCTTTCCATTTCTCTCAGCCTGGGATCTTTTTCTTTAGTCCTCTAATGAAATTCTTCTTTAATGGTAAAAGCTTCCGTTCTTTCAGTAAAACTGATATGTATGAAAAAGTGTTCCTAGAGTTCTCTG
This sequence comes from Peromyscus leucopus, assembly GCF_004664715.2. Classification (NCBI taxonomy): domain Eukaryota; kingdom Metazoa; phylum Chordata; class Mammalia; order Rodentia; family Cricetidae; genus Peromyscus; species Peromyscus leucopus. The sequence goes on from NC_051080.1 coordinate 47,173,115, forward strand.
ACTTTTATCTGGTTTTGAAATGTTGGTAGTAGGAGAATGAATACTGAAAAGGGAACTGAACTTGAAGCTGTGGAATATTAATAAGAAAGGATGAATGTCTGTCTACAAAACAGGAAATTTGTTCTAAATAACAAACCCTTTTTGTTACAGTTGTGTCGTTTTTAGAATGCTGTGAGAGTTGTTCCTTGTGAGCGTTTTTCATACTCCCCGAGCTGACAGCCAAGCCCGGACCCTGTCCTGTGTGCTCCATCCCTTCTCACCTGCTCCACCACTGGCTTCTCAGCATTCCATGTCCATGCCCGACAGCACCCTGCAGGCCCTCCCTCCTGCCTGCCTTCTTCAGACCTCTTCTCACGTGACACCTAGGCAGTGACACCTATGAGATTTCTCAGCTGCCGTGTGCCCACACCCCTTGCCTCTGTTTGCATCTATTTTTCCTTGTAATACTAAGCCATGTGCTGATTTATTGCTGCTCCCTAACTCCTCCCCTCTGGCAACACACACACACACACACACACACACACACACACACTTCAGTGGGGACTTTCGGCTGCTTTGACCACTGTTGTATTGTAAGTATCTACCAAGATACCTGGCGTTTGCCAGGAGCTTGCTTGACTAACTGAACTTGAACATTTGAATCTCTCAGTACTTCAAGTAAAAATCATGTATATACATATACGTGTGTGTGTGTGTGTGTGTGTGTGATTGCTTAGGAAAATCGAGAGGGTAAATGACTTCCCTAAGGTTTTAGAAACTTAAGGCACTCTTCTGACTCCTAATAAAACGTATCAAGCTTGCTTTGTGTTCAGAGATTTCCACCTTGCAGAAACATGGTAACTTTGCTTATCAATGGTGTTGTTTTTTAGTAACTCTGTGTTGCTTACCAGTTTATGTTAAGATGTAACCTTTTACTGTGATGTTACATTTGATGGTGTTATTCTTAGCAACAGTGGGCAGCTGATTGCCTTGTGTAGAGAAAGAAGGAATTAGAGGTTCCTGGAATGAACGCAAACTTGGCGAGCGTCATTGTGCTTCTCCCCCGTGTTGGTGTTTCTGTTGTCGCTTTTCAAAGAACTCTTCTGTTGACTTTTTCCCGTTACTTTAAAGCTAAAAAGAAAGGGTTAATGTAGGCTTTCGTAAGCCCTGGTTAAAATATGGGAAAGACAGTGTCTCTCATCTACACCCGGGGAGTGTGAACAGCTGCTGAAGAGAAATTGTTAAGGGAAAGTGACTACCAGGAATCTGCCCACATCTTACCACTCTCAGTTGCCTTCTCTTTACACCTAAGTAGTCACCATTCTCAGGTGCTGGCCATGCCAAAGGAGGAAACAGCAGGGCTCCAAGGGGTCTGCAGGTCAGAACCTGAGGTGCGCCCCGGCATCGCGCCGTGGTGCCGCCCCCTCCCGCCGCTGATTGGCGGGGAGCTCAGCATCAGCAGCATCTCCCAGCGAGGGAGGGCACCCGGGCTAGCGGCTCGGCTCCCGCCTCCTGGATCCTCAGCTCCCCTGGCGACACCTTGGACGTCCACAGTGAGCAGCTGCTCCTCTTGACGGCTTTCCTCCCGATCCCTCCCCAGCAAAGCCAAGGTCCCAGCCACATCCCAGCCGGGCTGGACTGGGGAGGCAGGGACCGGAACCCTAGGGTTCCTCGGAACCATCCCGCCCCCCGACCTGCAGGCTCTGGAACCGCAGCGGTCGCCGCGCGCCAGCCGCCAAGACGCCTCGTATCTTGTACCGCGGGAAAAGCGGGTCCTGCAGCAAGATGGGCCGGCAGGGCCTGGGGGGCACGGGCGCCGCTGGGCGCTCCATGCAGCGCTCCCAGAGCCGGAGCAGCCTCTCTGCCTCCTTTGAAGCTCTTGCAGGTTACTTCCCCTGCATGAACTCCCTGGAAGAAGAAGACGGAGGTGAGGACCACTGTTGCCGCCACCCCCTTGGATGGTGTGTGTGTTGTAGATCACTTGGGGTTGGTGGCAGGAGGGTTGGACTCAGGTGAGAACTCCAAACTGTGCCTGTTGGCAGGTTGTTCTTAGAGCTCTAAGGCTCTCCTGGGGAATAGCTGCCCTAGTGAGACTGATTGAATTACAGAGCACTTGGGAGCTGAATGAACATGTAGACTGGGTGAAGGCCGGCGGCGCCTCCTGTGTGCCCCACACACTGTTTGCTTTTGTTTACTTCCTAAATCCGCAGTCTCTGTGTCAGCATGGAGTCTGGAGGACAGCAATGCTGGGGAACTAAGGAGGACTGGAGCAGCAGAACTTTAGGTGTCCCGGCCTGTGGCAGCCAAGACAGGTGGGGAGGCTGTGCGGTGGGCAGGGAGAAGGTGGACACACTGAAGGCGCTTCTGCACTGTGTCTACTCGGAACTTCGTTCACTAGCTAATGTGTGATGCTGCTGTTGGCTGTCTCCTATTCAACAATGTCATTGTAAGTAAAAGGGACTGGCTGTGTTGAACTCTTCACCGAGAGATTTGCAGGCCTTCATAAACTTTGGAATAACAGATCCTGGTTTTCCTTGAGGAAGAACTCTCATAAGATTTGGCAACCAACACTGTATAGAATTAAGATGTGCTTGCTTTTATTTCTTACTAAGAATCTACCTAGCTCTAGTTTAGAAGAAATTAACTACCTACTTTAAGAACAGATGGGAATAAAAATGTCCCGTGTTCGCTCTGGAGAGGGACGAACAGTTAATGATATAGTCAGTCTTCAGCTATCCGAGTTTCTTCCGACTTGATGTTGAATCTTAATTTGCTATAAACAAAGACACATATAAATACAAATATAACACTAAGGCAACTCCCTGTGAAAGCATGACTTTGGATTTTCATACTTATCCTTGTTTTTCTGTTTTGTACGTTTACAGCTGACTTTCCTGCAATTATTTCTTTAAAATTCTAGGAATGGTATGAAGTCAACCAATTAAAGACAGTTAAAGTGAATAACTGCACAAGCCTGTTTGTAGCTGCTTCCTAGAATTCCTTACTTGCCAGGCCCTGCTTGTGTCCTGTAGTGTTTGGCCTTGAGGGCCCAGAACCTTTCTTAGCCGTGTTCCACAAATGAGGGTGCTGAGGCAAGAAGAAGTTCAGAAACTCGCCCGTTCTGTTGGCATTGGAGTTAGCACTTGACGTCTGGAGTGACCGACACAGCCTGTGTGCTCAGCTCCCAAGTTCTAGATTATTCTTTATTGATACTTGACTACACATACTCACTATCCTAGTAAGTATGGAAACTATAATTCAAAGTTAGGTGTGCCTGAAAATACAAATATTTAAATAAAATGTAGACTTATTTCTAAGCATATTTAATGCTAATTCCCCAATCTTGAGTTTACTTCACATAAGTGATCATCATTCTTAAGTTATTACTAGGATTTAGGGGTTTACAAAATACCATCCTAAAAGCATTTTTGAGATAGTAAGAAAGGCTTAAACAAAATGTGAAGATTTTTCAAAATTGAAAGTACATTCACTTATCTGTGTCTCATACAGACAAATCCCAAAGGGAGTTTCTACATATACACATGAAACTGGAACAGATTTCTGTGCAATAATATTGCTTCTTGAGTTGCCAAGACAAAATGTTCCACAAGGAAGGTAGCATTTTTAAATGTACCATATATGTCTCTACTCACAAGGAGGGACTCTCCGTAAGTGAATCCTTCACTGGCCCAGAGTCAAGAGAAATGAATCCAAACTTTCTTCTCTGGTTTCACAACATTCCTTCACTCTTGAAGTTCCTGTGTTTTAAGAAACTGTTTGAACACCTCCACGATCTGTGAGACACAGACACCAGTGGTCCAGAGCAGGACCACAACACTCTGCAATGCTTTTTTCTGTTGAGACACCCATGCAGAACACATGAAGTTAATGTGGGTAACGTACTTGGAAGCATTATTATAGTCATTCCTGTGAAATCTATCCAGCTCGCAAGAAGAAGAAATGCTTCTGAACATGGTGTTCACGTTGGTAGAGAACGGTTGATTTAATGGGAGCGGTGGTCTCCTGATCACTGAGCCTACTAAGTTAGCAGTCTCTTCAGGAAAGCCAGGTGCAGAGCAAAGCTAGCATTTTCCTTTTCTTCCCTTTTCTTTTGTTATCAAGGTTTTTTTTTTTTTTTTATCTTTTTAAAAAGGTTTTCCCCTGGAAATAGTGCAATGGCTGAATTCTCATTTCATTCTTAAAGCATGTCTCTAGGCTTTAGAGACATTCTATTCTATACAGAATGTCTATACAGACATTCTATACAGAAAGTGCCCAAGAGGTCCATAAAGAGACCAAACGCTTTTCAGTCATTATTCAGAAATACTCAGGGAGAGTATTTGATGTGTTTGTAGCTGTGACAGTGTGAAGTGGGTGCATTATCTTACCTTCTTAGAGTCTAATGAAGAAAACAGAAATAACTTCGTAACTATAACAGGTATTAGCTAGGTAAAATACAGTGTAATCAGACACATTAGGAGAGCCTGATTTAGGAGTTAAAGAGGGGTCCCCTGGGAGAGAGTGTAAAATGCTGATTCAGGCATCGGTAACACGAGTTTCTAACATCTCATGAAACAGCATCCTGCACATATTTGAAAACGATCTGTCTGGATTCCTCAGCTAGTGAGTAGTAGAATTAGGAGCTAACCCCGTAACTGCTGACTACAGTGCTTTAAGAACTGTTTCATAACAGTTGTATTAGATTAAATCTCCCTGTAGGAGGCCATGGTCTTGAAAACTGAGCCCAGTAATAGTTATCATTAACTATGTAGCTTCTATGTATTCCTTTCTTTTATTTCATGGGAGTTCTTCGAGATGATTTTTGTTTTTTTATGTTTTACTCTTGTGAAAATATAGACTCAGAAAAGGTAAACACATTGCCTACATATAACAAATCCCAGTGTGGCTGGCTTGAGTTAATTCACTGCATAGACTGGTCTTCGTTTCAGCTTTCCTGCTTACTGGCAAGTTTGTTTTTCCATCCTTTCTCTGTGTTTACTCCACAGGATGTTCTCCATATCTCTGAGGCTATTTTAGATAAATGTGGTGGAAATACTACTCTTCCTGTTATTAACAACTTATAAATTACATGCACTCATGTTATCATGGAACCTGTTTGAATGGGTTATATTTTCACTGTGTAACCTATTTGGTCCCAACAGTAAGTCTTCCTTCCTGATACAATTAGTATATATAGGCTATTTGAATGTTTTGAGCACTTATAAGAATAGAGGAACTATTTTAAGCAATGTTTCCTTCCATTTGTAATTGTAGAAGCAACCCTGCAGCTTCCCATCCAAGAAAACATATTTGTGTGGCAAAGCTGCTGATGCATGAGGGTCTCCGAGATGATGCATGAGGGTCTCCGAGAGGCCATCCACATGTCCCTGCGTTTCTAAGCTCGTGGTTAGTTATGTGTCTATTATGGGACGAACTTTACTTCCCCAACATTTTACACCCTACCACCTCTGATTGAAACTTAATTTGGCCACCATACACAGAGATCCTGTCAACTCAACACAAAGTAGCTAAATAAATTAGTATTTAATTCTTTCTATATATCAGACAGTTTTAAATTAAATTATAAGAAAACCAGAAAGAAATGAAAGTTGCTTAAGAATCACTAGAAAGCCAAGGAAAAACCATCTGCATATGGTAGTGAGGCTGTGAGGATTACTGAGGTAAAGATCCATTTAGCACATCACAATGGTGCAAACCTGAAATTCCCGGGCCTGGGGAGTCAGAGGGGAGAGGACCACATGTTTGAGGCCATTGTGAGTGAGATAGGAACCATCTCAGTAACAAAGGACTTATGTAAACACACACACACACACACACACACACACACACACACACACAGCCTTTTAAGAGACTGTTCACTTCATGGGATGATGTGAGTCCTGGTGTGGAGTTAGTAACTCACTTAAGTCTTAGAAACCATCTTGTTTGAGTAACGACTGGAACTTCCTCTTTGCTCTGTTGAAGTCAAATATTCTCCATGTATGTCAGTATAACTCTGCTAAGTGCAGAAAACAGGTGTTGCTACTAATACTAACTGAATAGTTGTGCTGTTCTTGTCTGTTTCAGTTGAATGCAAATGAAATCAACTCTCCCTATAAATTGTTTCTCAATGTGTGATCTAGACGTTTTAAGTCTGATCACAGTATTTACACATCTTCCAAAGCCACACTGGGGCGAGAGATGTATAGACTACTGTCTTAGGTAGGTCCTATTGCCGTGAGGAGACGCCATAACCACAGCAACTCTTACAAAGGAAAACATTATTGAGGTGGCAGCTTACAGTGAGAGGTTCAATCCATTATTGTCGTGTCAGGGAGCAGCTGGGAGTATGGTGGTGTGCAGGCAGACATGGTGCTGGAGAATTCTATCTACATCTTGATTTGTAGGCAACAGGAAGTGAACCAACTCCCTGGGTGTGGCTTGAGCATAGGTAAGTCCTCAAAGCCCACCTCCACAGTGACACACTTCCTCCAACAAGACCATGTCCACTCCAACAAGGCCACACCTCTAATAGTGTCACTCCCTTAGGGGACCATTTTCTTTCAATCCACCACATCCCACTCCCTGGCCCCCAATGGCTTACAGCCATATCATAATGCAAATATGCATTCAGTCCAACTTCAAAAGTCTCCATAGTCTATCACAGTCTCAACAGTGTTTTAAAGCCCAAACTTCAAAGTCTCTTCTGAGAGCCATGTAATCTCTTAATTGTAATCCCCTATAATCAGAGAGAGAGAGAGAGAGAGAGAGAGAGAGAGAGAGAGAGAGATTATGTGTTTCCAACATATAATGGCACAGGATATACATTACTGTTCCAAAAACATAGGAAAGGGAGCACGGTGAGGAAATACTGGACCAAAGCAAGACCAAAAACCAGCTGGGCAAACTCCAGACTCTCTGCATCTCCATGTCTGATGTCAATATGCTCTTCAGATCTCCAACTCTTTTCAGCTCTATTGACTACAACACACTTCTTTCTCTTGGGCTGGTTCCACTCCCTGTTAGCAGCTCTCCTCAGCAGGTATCTCATGACTCTGGCATCTCCAACATCTTGGGGTCTCCACAACAATCCAGGCTTCAATTCACAGCTTCACACAATGGCCTCTCTGGGCCTCAGTTCAGGGACACTCCTGACACATGCCTAGCCTCAGTGGCTTTGCTTAGTCATGGAAGAAAATTCCATAACCCCTTCCTTCTATCCTTAACTCTAAAGCCAGAACCACCACGCCAAAGCTGCCAAGTTCTGCTGCTTGCTTGTTCAATTACATCGTCACCAGCTTTCTGGTTTTGATGGTTTTCTTTTGTGTCTAAGCTTGGCTATCCTTGGACTTGCTCTGTAGACCAGGATTGGCTCAAACTCAGAGATCCGTCTGCCTCTGCCTCCCAAGTGCTGGGATTAAAGGTGTGCACCACCACACCCAGCTCTAGCCTTTTCTTTAGTTCCTTTTCACAAGGTGGAAACTTAGCTGGGTGTGATCTTGCCCTGATGTTACCACCCCCTTTATTCCAGTTCTTAATCCATTTATCTCCTTGAACCCAGGACTTAGCTCTATTGCACTTCCTGGTGCTCTTTTTCTCCTCAAAATTTTCATTTTGGAATTCACCCTGTTCATCTTGCTCCTTTTCATTATAAATCTTCATTAAGAGTTACTGCTACTAACCACACAACCAAGTCTATACCAGGCTGTTTTGAGATTTCTTGTCAGTGGAATTAATTTAAAGCATTTCACTTTAACCTCAGGCAGACTCTTCAGACAAGGGCAAAAGGCATCCACTTTCTTCACCAAAATATCACAAGAATGATTTCTAGACAACATAGTAAAATTCTTCTCCTCTGAAACCTCTTGAGTGAACACCCCACAGTTCATCAAATCACGCTCAGCACTGTCTTCCACTCTCCTGCTAGTATGGCCCATTAACCAACACTTAAAGCATTCCACTGCTCTCCTAACCCCAGTACCAAAGTCAAGATTCCTCCAAACAAAAGCATTGTCAGGCCTTTCACAGAAATACCCCATTCCTGGTACCAACTTCTATCTTAGTTAGGGTTTCTATTGCTGTTAAGAGACACAATGACCATGGCAACTCTTATGAAGGAAAACATGTAACTGAGGAGGTAGCCTACAGTTTCAGAGGTTTAGTCCATTATCATGATGGGGAGCATGGTAGCTGGGAGTATGGCGACATGCAGGCAGACATGGTGCTGGAAAGGTAGTTGAGATTCTTACATCTTGACGTACAGGCAACAGGAAGTAATCTCAGACACTGGGCGTGGCTTGAGCATATGTGAGACCTCAAAGCCCACCTCCACAGTGACACACTTCCTCCAACAAGACCACACCTACTCCAACAAGACCACACCTACCAATAGTGCCACTCCCTTTGGGGACTATTTTATATATTTTTTCAAAATATAGCTATTGTGGACATTTTTATAGATACCATTTTCCTTGCATTATAATTTTATATGAAAAATCATTTTATTGAACAAGTAAATCGTATTTAAAAGTAACATGATTTTTTTTATTAGATTTGTACTTAAAGCACACAAAGTAAAGCAAGATATTTTGGAGGTTAAAAAAACATAAATGGATGAACACTTCAACTCACATTTAACCTAAGAATTAGCATCTTTCACTATCTTAGGTTCAAAGAGTACCCTTAAACCAGTGGTCCTCAGCCTTCCTAATGCTGGGACCCTTTAACACAGTTCTTCAAGTTGTGGTGACCCCAAACATAAAATTATTTGTTGCTATTTCATAACTGTAATTTTGCTATTGTTATAGATTGTCATGTAAATATCTGTGTTTTCTGGTGGCCTTGGACAACCCCTGTAAAAGAGTCATTTGGCTCCTAGAGGGGTTACGACCCATAGATTGAGAAACACTGCCTTAAAGTAATTGGAATCTTAAATGTAGAAGTCAAAGTAGACCCCAGTTTGCCTTCATACTTCACTAGATTCATTAAATCAAGGCCAGTGATGGGACATCGTTTCTTTGTGGAGACATTTTGTAATACGATGGCTTACAGAAGAAACTGGCTAGGAAGTTGTCATGGCAACCACCCCATCACTATCCAGGACTGTATCCACCCAGTGAAAATGCTCTCTGCTGTGATATGCTAGGCCATTATTATGGCTTAAAGAAGATCATTCTGTATTTTTTCTACCTCATGTTGTACTGGCTTTTGATTGGGGAGGAAGGAGATTTACCAACTTCCGTGTATTTATAAGGTGAGGTATTTAAAGAAAATGCTAACGTAAAACAATAGTTTCGGTTTTAGTTTTGGAATATTTCTCTTTTTGAAATCTGGAAATAAAAATGGGAATTGTGTGTGTGTGTGTGTGTGTGTAAATAATGGTTTTGCAGAGACTTTTCCCCAACTCTCTAGAGTCCTCTAGGCCTCACATGGATCTAAAGACAGCCAGAGAAATCTCTTCCCTTTCTTGCCCTCCTCACTCCTACCTCCCATGGCCGCTTCAGTTTTTTCAGTGGCCAGCTCTCTCTCGTGCTCTGTTGCCCAGAGCCTATGTCCAGTGAACAGTGGTAGCAAGTAATCTGGCTTCATGCATTGCAGCTCCACCATTCTGTAAACTGCACCTTTTTCAATCCCAGTCCCCAAATTCCAGAGAAGAGATTTCACTGCCGGTTTAGTCTTGTCTAATATATTCAGAGGCCAGGGCCTTGTGTGGCTCACACTAGTAATGTGCTTCTGTGAACAGGTGATAAGGGGCACAATTGTGACCTTCTCTGACATCCCCCCAAGAACATGCTTTTGTCTGGATAATATCTTGATTTAGGTTTTATTTCATGAAACTAAAACACAAGGAAAATTATTCGGCTATTTAAAATAGATCAGTTGGTAGCGCCTATTCCCTTAGGGATTTGTAGATCGGTGGCAACATGAACACATAGATCCTCAAGGCAGAAGAGGAGCAGGAGAGGGCTGAGAACTGGGGAGGGCCCATCCACAGAAGGTTGGTGAAGAGTCATTTTGGGCAATGGCAAGCTGACTGAATTCCAGGTTGGCACGATGACTTGTTTTTGTACTCAACACAATCATAAACTGGGTTTGTCCCATAAAACCCTTAAACTTTAAAATATTGGCAGCAAAACTTAAGAATGTCAACATTATTTGGGACAAACAAACACATTTATTGACCAGATCTGACCCAGAGAACATAGTTTTCAACTTCTGCCAAGGAAATTAGCTCCCTTCCCAGCAGTTCTCTGTTCTGTTTCTTCTCATTCTCATTGACAGCTCAGCTGTTTGGAACCAATGAGCTTATCTCTGAAACCTCTGATAATATCACCACCACCTGCTCTCCTGCTTTCAGGGGCCAATCCACTTTCTTTGCCTCTAGAGCAGTGGTTCTCCACCTGTGGGTGTTGACCCCTTTTGGTCAACTGACCCTTTCATAGTGGTTACCTAAGAACATGGGGAACCACAGATATTTACACTGTAATTCATAGCAGTAGCAAATTTACAATTACAAAGTAACAACAAAAAAAATTATGGCTGGGGTCACCACAACATGAAGAACTGCATCAAAGGGTCACAGTGTTAGGAAAATTGAGAACCACTGGTATAGAGCAAACCAGATTCTCTTTCTTCTAAAGAGAGCCTTTATCCTGATGTTCCAAGTCCTTCCAAATCTAACTACTAAATTTATAAGACTAAGCCGCCTTGCTCCAGAGTTTTGTTGATACCTTACTGTTCTTCCTCTACTGCTATGTGTATGTCTTATTGCTCATGGGTGCTCAGTTCACATCCCATCTACCATGAGGTCTTCTCTAAAACACAGGGGTTTCCCTAGGTGGAGGAAAACTTGGATGGACCTAGATTTGAACTAGTAATTCCACCTCTGCCTAGTTAACAACTTAAGTAAGAAACTTCATTTCTTTTAGTTTAGCTTATTTTTATGTGCAAAGTCTATAATAATATATATCTTGGAGTAATATTGAGACTTAATGTTATTATGTTAACCTTCTCATTGCAACTATTTAAAATATTTTGCTCTTCTCTGAACCTAGATCTGTGTTATCCAGTACATGAGGCACTAGCCTTATTTCAGGTGCTCAGTAGCGCCTTGTATCTAGTGATGACCTTATTGGACGCTGCTCCATCATCGAGCATTTCCATCATTGACAGAAAGCTGTGCAGTCCTGGTGATGTAAGGCCACTCATGCAGAACTCAGAGTATGCTGCTCTGGGGCATCGTCGTTGGTTTACTAGCCTACCTCACTACTAAATAAAAAACTTGTGTAGGTGGGAATTTTATGTGTTACATATATATGTAACATATATATATATATACTTCTGTATTATATATATATATATACACACACACACATATGTGTATGTGTGTATACACACACACACATGTGTGTGTGTGTGAGACATATCCCTTTACATTCTATCCCTAGCAAGCACAAAAATATGGATGTAAATGGAGACATGACCAAGGTTCCTTTCTTTTTTGTTGGTTTAGTTTTGGTTGGTTTTGGTTTTTCCAGACAGGGTTTCTCTGTGTAACAGCCCTACCTGTCCTGGAACTCGATCTGTAGACCAGGCTGGCCTCAAACTCACAGAGATCCTCCTGTGCTAGGATTAAAGGCATTGCCACAGGCCTGGCCCAAGTTTGTTTTCTGTGTGCTTATCTACAGATAAGAATGCTAGGTTTCTGAGACCTAAGTTCACTGTCCATAGTTGGTAAATACTTCAGTGGAAACCTGAATGGTCACATCTAGGATGTAACATCGAAGATCACTCACGGCATGTGGGGCAGTGCCGAGGACACCCAGTGAGAGTCCTCAGGGCCTGGGTGCTGTTTCCCATTCTCTACATTCTTCATTGTAGAGAGCCTGGCATGACTGACGTTAAGGAAAAAAGCCCAGAAGGATGGTACCAACTCTCTTAGTGGTTTAACTTTGGATCAGGAGCTGGTGGTTTCCAGTGGTCCGGAGCAGCAACATCAGAGAGAAGATGAAAATCCCATAAAACTGGCAAGTGAAAACAGAGAAAGCACCGGGAGGAAGAGTTTCTAGTATTTAATTGTGTTGAGAATATCAAAATAAATTTACTGTTATGGAAAGAAGAGTAGAATGGTCATACTACTAAGCCACATGAGGTGTCGTTACCTTGGCTTTATTTCTTGTTAAAAATTAGTATTAATAATTATAGGAATTCACAAAGAAGGATGTTCTAGTCCTCTGTTGTGATTCTGTTAAGATCAATCCATGTGAGTCTATTTAATGGGTAGTGGGGATTTGTTAAGATACAAATTGAGGAAATACAGTCATGAGTACAGAACGGAGGAGACATCTGCAGTCATCCTCTGAGCTGACGGGGAGCCAATCTACCTGGCCTTTCTATCAGACCAGGAAGCAGGCAGCAGGGAGAAGGCGCTCGTGACCTTTTAAGAGGTCCTGTAAAATGGCAAGAAGCACCACCTCCTTTGGGCCCCATAGCCCAAGGTCATGGGCGGAACAAATACCACTACAGATCCCTTTGTTTTATAGATGACTTAAGACACAAAAAAGGTCAGGGCCCTTTTCAGCTGTTCATGGTGGTGACGCCACAATTTTGGGTTTGTTTGTTTATAATATATTCAGTGCTCTTTCACTGCCAGGGCATCATTTGATGAAAATCCCCACCTGTTGGTGTGGGTGGGTCTAAAGTGACATGCCCAGAGATTGAAATGAGTAGGTGTTATAGGGAGTAACTGCCTCTAACACAAATTTCTACTCTATCCTAAGTATATGTTGTCACTGTGCTCGTGAGGTCAAAGGTTAGTGAGCTAGCAATGACACTGACATTTTCCCAGCTTTTATGAGTGAACAAAAGTGCGTGAATGATCAGAATCCCAACACTATCCATAAAACAGTTTTTTTAAACTTACCTGAACATTCAAGGAGAAAGTTAATGAGGTTTCAAGTCATTGGTTAATTGGAAGTTAAAAATCAAATACTTTATCAAATAAAAACACAAAATACTGAGTGAAGATGGAATCTAACCCACTTTGAGAAACAGGGGTAGGCTTTGACGTTCTCAAGAGTGAAACTAAAATATGTATTGTTTGCCTGCTGTGGACTTGGCCCGTTTTCTTACATAGAAGGTAATTGTAGTAGTAAACATATTGCGCTGTTATAAAGACTGGAGCTCTGAAGACCTTATATCTAGAAGGCCCTTCATAGTTCCAAGTCAAAATGACAGTAGTTCCGCCTTCCTGTTTTAATTTTGAATTTAGCGGTTGAGTTTTGTCCCAGTTTTAAGCCTCTTCTTTTATGCTGTCATGTGTGTGTCTGTCAGAATAAGTTTAGTTGGGTTCTAATGACAGCCAGAAATACATGAATGACTTCACACAAAAGAAGCCATGTCTGCAATGGGATACATGTTGTATGTGTATGTGGCCGTACATGAATTGTGGTCTGCCCTAAAAATTAAAGACTGTTCCAGTCTTCCAGCCTGCTCCACAAACTCCTTTTCCTACTGATGGCAAGAACATTATGAAGCTGGAATAATTCTGATTACATTGATGAGATGTTCTATGTGTAAGCAAAGCAGGGTGACTTCTGTGCATCAAAGATTTAAAAGGTATCACCATGAAACTGAGCTTGGTATCATATGTCAAGCCTAGTCTTGGGTGGGGCAGTAAGAAAGTCTCCCAGGTCAATAGTGATGAGGACATTTTTATTTTCATTGTCAAGCCCCTTGAAGAGTTTCCTGATATTGGGAAAACTGGCATTTGAGTTTTTAATCAAGTGGTTTTCCTTGAATACAGGAAGTGTCATGTAAATGAGTCATGAGATTAAGCAGAGCAGAAAGGCAAGGCTGCCTCCTGTGTGCTGCCTTCTCCCTGTGGCAGTTGAAGAACTTGATTTTGACCTGCAGGCATCTTCCCCAAATGCTTAAAATACTGTATGCTCATGAGTGGCTTAAGGGCTCCACCACAACCCAGCCTGGGCTTTAGGTACCGGTTTGCTGCTTGGTCTTGTTTAGTATACTATGCATATAAGTATATATGCATGTGCACAGGTGTTCACTTTTAAAAAGCACACCTAAATTCATAACTATTTGGTTGGTCTACCCCCACAATCATAATGAAATGGTTTTACGTATGTTCCATTTAAAAATGCATCTGTGAAAGGAATCAGATGTGCTGTATGCATCTCCTGCTGCTGTAACAGTTGGCACCCAACACCAGCATCTACTCACTAGATCTTAGCCTAGCACAGGATGATCACGTGTGACACCACAGAGATCACAGCACTGGCTCTTGCCAGTGGCTCTGCTTCCAGGGGCATTCGTGTTGGTGGCAGAATCGAGTTCCTTGGAGGTGTAGGACTCCAGTCAAGTTTTCTTGCCACTTGTCAGCTAGATCTGACTCTCAGCAGCTTCTGGTGGCTTCGATGTCCTTTACATGTGTCTTTTTCCATCTTCAAGCCAGCAAAGGTAGAAAGGATCGTTCTGGTGATTCTGGTGTCTCTGATTTCCTCTTCTGAAGCCAGCCAGAGACAGCATTCTGCTTTTAAAGGCCAGGAGCGGCTATGTTGGCCCATCAGATAATCTCCCAGCCTTTAAACAATTAGCAAAATCCCTTTTGCCGTATAAAGTAACATGGTCATCGGGACCAGCATAGAATTCTGCCTGGCTCACTTGTACTCACTCTCACACATCTTCACACTCACATGGATTCAGTTTTTAGGTTGCATAGCAACGTAACATTTGTAGCATTACACATGAATCACCATAATGCATTATATTTAAGTTAAATTGCATTTATTGTGAATTGACATAAAGATTTTTTTTTTTTTTTTTTTTTTTTGGTTTTTCGAGACAGGGTTTCTCTGCATAGCTTTGTGCCTTTCCTGGAGCTCACTTGGTAGCCCAGGCTGGCCTCGAACTCACAGAGATCCGCCTGGCTCTGCCTCCCGAGTGCTGGGATTAAAGGCGTGCGCCACCATCGCCCTTGACATAAAGATTTTTATGATGCTTCAAATTTATAAATAAGTCTATAAATGTTTCAGATAATGGAATATGTAAAATGACAAGTTTTTAAGGGCTGCTGTAAGTAGTTATTTAGCTAGGAACTTACGATTCTTGGACAGTAGCATACCTCCTCAACACAGGGCTGTAATCATGGCCTTTTGTGCACTAATGAGACAATCACAGATTTAAAGATAAAAGATGCCAAGGCTCATGTGCTCCCCTCTCCCTGCCCTTTTCATAGACAACTAGCCCTGGACTCAGAGAGGGACTATGACTTAGAAGGCCACACAACTAACTAGTTAGTGGTCAGGACCAGTCCGAATGTGTTCCCTTCTTCCCTGTCTGGATCTTATACTGGTGCCTTGGTTGAAGGCTTGCTGTGTTTTGGGTACTCTTCCAGGTACTTTAGATGTGTGTTCTCTTTAGCGCTCACCGAAGTCCCGCCAGTTACGTCTTTTTATCTCACAATTTGAGAATAGGGTGTGACTTGCTCAGTGCCATCAGTAAGTTAAGAGTAGAGACGCAGTTTGACACCAGAGCCTAACTGGTTTGAGGCTCCTGCTTCTTCCCAGGCCACCAGGCTGCTTCTAAAGGGCTCTTTGCATCACCTCTACCCGGGCAGTTAGTTGTGTTCTAACAATAAGTTAATGAATAACAGAGGACGTGGAGTCTGGCAGACGAGCACACATTCCGGTCCTGACACTCACTGTGTGCCTTCAGGGAATCTTGTGATCCGATGGGCCTCTGCGCTTCGTCTGTACAAGTGGGAATTTTCAGACCTATGAAGAGATTATGTCAGTAAAGCAGTTGTGGACAGAAGGGTTGCGAGCTCCTTTTAAAATGTTGTTATTCTTAGCCAAGTGGGGTCTGGTTCCCATCACCCATTAACAGCATATTTTCACGTCACTTTTGCTCAATAGCATCAGATTAAATAGAAGATAGATTTTGGAATTGCTGCGCCGTGTCCTGAGATCTTTAAGAACGAAGGTCCTTTATCCTTGGATAACCCTGGTTCCTCCATGCCATTCCCTTGTATATATCTAGATCCTCATCTAGATGCTGCTGAAGTGTGTCTCAAGTGATGGTAGTTGTTCCCCTGGGGCAGGTACTGAAAGGAAATGAACCTCGAAGCAGGAACTCAGCCCTCAGGTTAGCCTAATGTTTGCTGAGAAAAACCACAGTACTGCTTTGTGATGTAGCTATTTGAAGATCACTCTGAAATAAAATTATAAATCTCAGGGGCTGGGGAGAGGAGAGCAGAGTAGAGGCTTGCTGCACAGTATGAGGATGGAATTTAGATCCTAAGCAGCCATGGAAATGAGTGGCGGGCAGACGTGGGGCCTGCCTGTAATCCCGGCAGTCTGGAGAGTAGTCCATCATCGAGCTCTGAGTTCAGCTGAGAGACCCTGCCTCAGTGAGTAAGATAGAATGCCGCTAAGGAAGGCCCACGCTCAGCCTCAGGCTGCCACATGTATGCGCGTGTCTACCTCCACACACGTGCCTTAGGTATCAAACGTGCACTGCACGCAGAGACTTGTGCACAGAGGTCATTAGTGTTAGATTGATGGATACTCCATTCAGCTCTGCCACCTCATCTCTCTTTAAACGCCCTTCCTGTGCATGTGTGTATTTGTTTTGTTTTCTATACCATTTGAAAGTAAAACGCTAATAACAGAAGGTTTTGCATCCAAATATTTGACATATATCTAATAGTCAGGAAATTCATTATAATACTTATTATAATCCACCTAAAAGTTTAGCAGCTTTCTCATCTAATATCCGATCTGTATTCATATTTCCCTACCTGTCTTAAAATTGCCTTTTAATGATTTTAACATTTAACGAAAAATGGTTTTGTTAAAAAAGACTTCTTATTTCATTTTGGTTTTATAGACAAGGTAAAAACCCATACACCCAGGGTCGCTGGCTAACATCCTTGCTCTATTGTAATCTACATTACCTTACTTATGCTTTTGTCACGGTGTTAACTTTTTAGGAGACTGGGCCAGTTCTCTTGAGCAATATCCCATATCTGGGTTTTGTCTGGATGCTTTGTTTGTATGTGCTATTTGTCTTGTGACTTTACCTTCTGTATTTTTGAAAACCAGAAGACTTGATTAGAAACAGTGAGTACATTTTTGTCCAGAACAACTTGATAGGTGATTCTGTATGCTGCTGAATTCGATGACTTGATTATGATGGTGGTGGCTCTGTATCCCTTAGAAGTTATCTTTTTACTCCCCTAACAGAATGAGTTTGTGGACTGATCACTTGGCTCATCCATGTTTTTTCATGGTCTAACTTTTGATGGTAGCCTCCAGTGGCGAGCCATGCATTATCACTTATCCCACAGGAGGCTACAAATCCGTTTTTTAACTTTGTCTCTACTCAAGTGTTTCACACGGAAGCAAACATACACATCTTGGTGAGCAGAGTCATCACGTCAGTAGCAGCAACATTTCTCTGATGAAGAGCTTTCTGGAATCATTGAGGAAGCCCTATGTTTTCTTATCATTTATCAGTACATGTTTGCTGCTCACCCACAATACAGCTCTTGATTAGCTGTAGATCGGTCATGATGTGTATTTGTGTCTACTCTAAAGCATTTTAATGTGTATCAAAACTGGAAATGGGTGAAATGTAAAGCAGTGTTTCAAAGTGGAGCAGATATAAGAAGTTTGGTGGAAAGAGTGTCATCCCGTCAGGAACACCAGCGGCACTGAAAAGAACTTTCTAGTCCCAGCCGCTGGGAGAGCGTGTCGCATGGCTGTTCATCTCCAAACGCTAATGGCTTTCGCAGCCAGTGTGAATAAAGTAGACTTGCCAAGAAGCAATGAGTACAGCTGTGGTATTCTCCTCCCAGCTCCATATTCCAGTGCGCCGGGCTCCTCACAGCTGTGGTATTCTCCTCCCAGCTCCATATTCCAGTGCGCCGGGCTCCTCACAGCTTTGGCTCTTTCCTGGATACCCTACTTCCCAGCGCTCCTTCGGCCACGGCCTTTGCTTCTCCACACGTGGTCACTCCTGCTTTGCTCCTTTGTCCATGCATTTTCCCTTGCCTCAGACACGCTCTTCTCTTCCTGGAGGCCCTGTTGGCCCTCCTTCCAAGCCCAGCTCCAGTGCTGCTCCCTCTCCGGAGCCCTAACCTCTCCAGCTGGATGCTTCGCTCAGTCATGCCCCGCTTGTCTCCTTCCTCAGGGCTGCTCCTCTGGTGGCCTTCTGGGAGAAAACTCCACTAGGTGCAACCACCTTGGAGATGACCGTCCAAGGCCAAAAACTGAAGAGCTCCTTCACGTGACACTTCAGGAATTTTATATTACACAATCTTTCTGGAAGTTACCAACAGAATCAAAACTGCCTTCAAATAGAGTTACCCCTTTTGTGTAGATTTCTTTACCTTTTCATAGCAGTTACCCTAAAATTTTTTTATAAAGTTAAAGCTAAAAGTTGAGTATCCCTCACCATCTGGTTCTTTGTAAGCAATATGAAGGCCTGTTTCTTTAATTAAGACAAAAGAAATGGGAGAAAAGGTAAGCATAAATTAATTTTGCATTTAGAAGTTACAATGAAAAACAAGAGGCATAAATTGATATGGTAATTTAAGTATTGCAATGAAAACAGCGTATTTTATTATCCTCAGTTTGAACCTTTTTGTTTCTTATGTTAATGATTTGAACACTGTTTTAAGTGGAAATAAACAATGGTACTTTGTGCTGCTCACTCAGGGAGACACTGTTTAGAAGTGTTTAAAATACCTTTTCTCTGTGTCTCCTTAAGAACTCTGTCTCCGGGTGCTAGCCGGCCTGTTCTGTAGCCAGGCCTCGATGACAGACTGTGATGCCTTTGGATTTCTGTCTCCGCAGAAGCAGGAGGTAAAAAGTTACGGAGCACTGTCCAGAGAAGCACAGAAACCGGCCTGGCAGTGGAGATGAGGAACTGGATGACGCGGCAGGCCAGCCGGGAGTCCACGGACGGCAGCATGAACAGCTACAGCTCAGAAGGAAAGTGAGTGAGGCCTCGGCCATGCCTGCTCACAAGAGCGCACAAGAGCTAGCTCACACAAGAGCTGGTTCACACAAGAACTAGCTCATACAAGAGCTGGTTCACACAAGAACTAGCTCACACAAGAGCTGGTTCACACAAGAACTGGTTCACACAAGAGCTGGCTCACACAAGAGCTGGTTCACACAAGAGCTGGTTCACACAAGAGCTGGCTCACAGGATCGATTCCCAGGCCCTTTCCATCTAACCTGGCTGAGTCCTGAGAACTTGTTTCACCCTCCACTGAGCAATTGATGTATCAGGCTTTTTATTTTAAATGAAATAGCTTGGGGGAGATAAAGTGTTTTACTTCCATAACAAGATGCTACGATGTGACTCGCAATATTACCTACAGATAAAATAGTTTGTCCGAGCTTAAAATAATAAACAAAATCACAGAAATAATAAGCATACATGTCACACCATGTAGGCAATATTAGTTTTTTAAATCTTTAATCCCAGCACTCGAGAGGCAGAGCCAGAAGGATCTCTGTGAGTTTGAGGCCAGCCTGGGCTACAGAGTGAGATGCAGGACAGGTACCAAAACTACACAGAGAAACCCTGTCTCGGAAAAAAAAAAATCTTCGATCTTGGGGCTGGAGAGATGGCTCAGAAGTTAAGAGTACTGATTGCCGCTCTTCCAAAGATTGGGTTTGATTCCCAGTACCCACATACAGGCTCACAACTGTAACTACAGTTCTAGATCAGATGCCTCTTCTGGCCTCCTCGGGCACTGCATGCATACTATGCACAGACTTACATACAGGCAAAACACCCAGACACATAAAATAAAATAATTAAAAAGTAATTTTTAATGTAAAAAAATCTTAGACCTGTTGAAGAGATGCTATTGAAAAATTTATGCACTGAAAGTTACATAATTTATCTTAATTATGTGAAACAATAATCAGAAGAAAATAGCAACAAGAAGTTGGTGAGCCTTTTTCTCTATGTAGCTTTTCTTTGAATCCACTACCATAAGACACTTGGAAAGGTTTGTAAGCATGGGGTGGCCCTGTCTCCAGAAAACAGCTGTATTTAGTGACTTCTGATCGTACATGAGACCAAAGGTGTCAGGAGAGGAAAGCAAGGCTCAGGGCCTTGCTCTGTCATCGCCATGGAAGTGTTCCATGTTTAGACATGTGTAGCCAATTCACAGACTCGAAGCCATAGGAAATTTTTTTCTTACTGTTAATTACATACCCTGATGATATTTTGTCCAACGTTATTCTGTAAATAAAGGAGAGGTACATAATCCTGCAGTTTTTAAATAGGGGTGTATAAACAGGTTGAATTTTTGAAGTGAAGGGAAAGAAATAGATTTGCTGATCGTTAAGAAAGTGTGAAGGAAGTAAAGAGCTGAGTCACAGGTGAGTGTGGCAGTGGTTCAGTCACAGGCGTGTGACACGCTCCATACACTGGATAAGAGAAATGTGTTCTTTCTGAAAGGAAAGTGAAAATAAATGTGCTCTGAGCATGGTCTGTGTGAACATTGCATGGACTATAAAAATGTTGACTACATGGTCCCCACACACACGTTTATGGTCTAATTAGAAAGCTGCCAGGGATATAAATGTTTCAAGGATGACTTCCACTTCAAATGTTTACCATCTTATTGGAGAAATAACTTGAGTACTCATAAATTCATTCAACAAATATTCACAGCAAAGTCTGCTGTGAGTTGGGTGTGAGCCATACAAGAGAAGCAAATCAAAAGTTAAGACAGTGGGTTTAGGAATCATAGGATCCAAGATAGCAAGAGGAGACCAAAGTTCTCATCTTGATTTCTGGCACTCTATATTTTTGGGTAAATTACTTCATTCTTCTAACAAGAAGGTGAATCACTAAGGGTGCAGATATCCATTGTTTATAGGAATCTAGGCTATAAGAGCTGGAGTCTAGCACCAACAAGAGACAAAACTACTCCACTCAAAGACAAGGCAACCTTCATCAGAAATTTTAATTTATAAGGAAAACAATAGCGCTGGAGAGGTGGCTCAGCCATTCAAGGCTAGGCTCACAACCAAAAATAAGGAAAACAATAAAATGCACAATAAATTGGGTAGTGTAAGTGATGAGGGTGAAATAAGGCAAGAAAAATAAATAAGAGAGGTCAACTAAATAGTCCCATAAGACCTGATTTCAGGAACCTTTGTCTTTTATGTACATGGGCCATCTCTGAAGAAATAAACCCACTTACTTCCTTAGTTTTTAATTTTTATTACATTTTAGTATTTGTGTGTGTGTGTGTGTGTGTGTGTGTGTGTGTGTGTGTGTGTGTTTAGGAGATTTCAGTTGGTCAGTTTAGACTAAGTTAGCTTTCAGATGCTCAATAGATATCCTGTTAGCCAACTGTGCTGTGGGGATGAATGTGTGTAGCCTGGAAAAGAAGGGTAAGCCAGAGAGGCTCTTGGCTAGACACCACCAACACAGACACCACCAGGTTGGCTTTAACTTCCAAGGGAACTCAGACACATGGAAAAGATAACAGGGAAAAAGAGGAGTTTGGGTGTTTAATAGCAGAACGGGCAGAGATTAGAGCATAATGGCAGAAGAGAAGAGAAAGCTTTGCAGGGAGCCAGCATCTCCAGGAAGTGACTGGAAAAGGTTTCTCAGGGGAAAAGGAAGGATGGATTGTGTCGCTGTTCTGTTCACTTCGGTGAGGACAGAACAGTGACAGCGGCAGTTACTGCTGCCGTCATCATTGGCTGACACTGAGCAGTCATTGGCTGACACTGACCGCTGGCCACCGTGGTCATTGGCTGACACTGACCGCTGGCCACCGTAGTCATTGGCTGACAATAACTGCCGTAATTATGACACTGAGTAGTCATTGGCTGACTTCTGGTTAGAGAAATTTGGAGACATCTCAACAAATCAACAAAAAGCTGATTAGAGTTTCCAAATAAAATGGAAGAGGGGAATGTGAAGGTCTTTTCCAAGGATTCAGGGGAACAAGTGGGTGGGGGCTGGGGAGGAGAGCGTAGTCAGGAAAAGGGCTGTTTTTCCTTTTGCATGATGAAATGGCAGCATATTTATATGCCGATGGGAATAATCCAGTTTTTTCAACTGTAAAAAAGATAAATAATAGACTCTCTCTTAGTTTAGTTAAGAGGATTAAACTTGGCAAACCGTGGCGTAGATGAGTGTTCGGTGTATACTGAGCATGCACGACAGAAATCATCTCCCCTACCTTCCAGACCAAGCAAGAGAAGACACATAACAGAAGCCCACATAGTGTGGCAGGCGCTTCTGGTGCCAGGCATGGGAAGCTAGAGAATGTAAGACAGTCCGAGAGTTGTGGGAGGTGGTGTGGGATGCTGGAGTCTAAGGAATGTCAGTGATACCTTAGCCTCGCCACACTAGTGAGGCCAGCAGGAAACCCGAGCTTGCCTGAAAGGAGGGAAGAGTGAGGATTTAATCCTGCATGTCATTCTGTCTTCAGCCTGATTTTCCCTGGTGTCCGCCTGGCCTCCGACAGCCAGTTCAGCGATTTCCTTGATGGCCTGGGCCCTGCTCAGCTAGTGGGCCGCCAGACCCTGGCCACTCCTGCAATGGGTAAGAGTTTCTGTGATTTCATCGTTTTTCCTCTTACATGACTGAAAAATCATATTCCTTCAATTTTGTGATACTGTTAACAAAATTACCAGCAAGAATAAAGGGTCCCAGATTTTAACAGTAAATATTCTTAGTTTTTTTCTTTTGTGATTTCTGTTTGTCTTTAAAGTAACACACTGCTGAGAACGTTTAAATCTTAAAGAATGAATACATCTGGGGACTGTCTGAAGCCAAGTTCTTTGGCTCATGCTCTCCTCCTCCTTCCTGTGTTTCTTCCCTGTGTCCCACCAGGTGACATCCAGGTGGGGATGATGGACAAAAAAGGACAATTGGAGGTGGAAATCATTCGGGCTCGAGGCCTTGTTGTCAAACCAGGTTCCAAGACACTGCCAGGTAAATTAGCAGAAAGCATTCCACTGTTATTTCTTGTGGTCAGGGTTGCTCTGATGTGAACGTTTCCCATCTCTGCTGCAGTCTTCTTAGTCAAGACGTGAGTGATAACTGTTACTGTGCTGCTTGGGGCTGCAGCAGTTCGCATGCACCTGAGGGGACCGTGCGCGCATGCTCTCGTGGGTACCATACAAGGTTTTGAACAGACCGACATGGTTGAGACCCTATCTCTAGAGGAGGCCACTGTCCACAGAGTATGCACTAGAATTTCATTGTCCGGTTAGCTGCTGTTTTATGATACTCTTGAGTTTTCCAGGGACTTCACATTTGCCCCTAGGCATCCATCAAGCTCTGGAATTAGAATAAAAATAGACTAGCCCCACACGGTCCCATAAGCCTATGAATGCTGCCTACCTAAGACAACGTTCAGTCCTTCCTGCAGAATGTGAGAGGCAGTACCATAACCTGACGCCACACGTTTCATATTGAAACATCATTATAAGTCAAGGTGCTTGGAACCATAGAAATGGCACAGAGTCTGGGTGTGCTGTGTGCAGAGATCCGTAGATCCAGTATATAAGGCTGTGGATTCTGAAAGTACTCCTATCCCGACATCTGTACTGACTTACAATTCTTCATTTCTCTCTCAACTCTCAGTCCTTGAAGGAATTTTTAAATGAAGTGCATGTTACTGACTGTATCACTTTGAAATTGTGGTGTAAAGGTCTTGAGGATAATGGACTCCTTCACCATAATTAATTAATAGCATGAGACATGGCAGGAACATGCTTTTCATAAAAGTGTCTGTCATAGAGGCTTTAGTCATAGAATTCCTACTGAACTGTCTCTCCAAGTTACTTTTGAGCATGCCACCTCAGAGCCCACCCCTGTCTTGTGCTCACACCATTATCAGCTGATAAATGCCTTTGAATGTCGGTGAGCTGTGGGGGTGAACGTAACAGCCTCGTTTTAAGCATGTTTAATGAGATCAAAATTTTGGTCATTTAAAGACATTGCCTTTGGATCTTGTTAGGGTCCAGAAACATTTTGCCTTTTTAATTCAACATTTAAATCCTCACAAGAGACGGGGAAGGGGAAAGACTCTCAAATCTCAAAGGCCGTGTCAACAAACTTAAAACTGCACGGCTGAGGAGTGTGCTGTGGTTTTGACACGGAAGGCAGGCCATGGCTGGAGTGCTGCCAGCCAGCTCTCAGGGAAGACGGGCCGTTGCCCTTGTCCCCCGTGAACCGGCCAGTTCACAGCAGCGGGCGTCACTCCCTGTCCTCTCTCCCCAGCACCGTACGTCAAGGTGTATCTGTTAGACAACGGAGTCTGCATAGCCAAAAAGAAGACGAAGGTGGCGAGGAAGACCCTGGAGCCCCTGTATCAGCAGCTCTTGTCCTTCGAGGAGAGCCCCCAGGGGAAGGTGTTACAGGTGCGTGCTCAGTGCCGGCCTCTGCCGGGAAAGGCTTGCCCGAAGCCTGCCCTAGACCTGCTCTCTGACCTGTTCCTCGTGGCTGAAGTTCTCCGTCACCTGGAAGGCAGTGGCCAGTGCTCTACAGCTGTTTGCTGTTGTCCCCATCACAGGGGAATCCCCCCCAGACGTTCAGACCTGGGTTACACACCAGCTTTGTTCCTCGTGTGGCTTCAGACACTGTAGTGAAGTTTTCCTAATGTAACCCTGGCTTCTGGGATTTAAAGGCAACATTGCCATTCATCAGGCTCTGGCACTTGAACTTGACCTTTGACAACAGCACATTAGCTGAACACATTTCACTAGTTTAATTATGACTTTGCTTGTCTGTTGTGATGTGTGCGTTTATACTAACGTTACTTTTTATTTTGCCAACAGATCATTGTCTGGGGAGATTATGGCCGCATGGACCACAAATCCTTTATGGGAGTGGCCCAGATACTTTTAGACGAACTAGAACTATCCAATATGGTGATTGGATGGTTCAAACTCTTCCCGCCTTCCTCCCTAGTAGATCCAACCTTGGCACCTCTGACAAGAAGAGCTTCCCAATCGTCTCTGGAAAGTTCTACTGGACCTTCTTACTCTCGTTCATAGCAACTATAAAACTGTTGTCACAACAACCAGCGATACAGAAACAGAAGAAAATGCACAGGTCGAAACCCTGGTAACACTGCATGCTTGGTGTTGTGTCTTTGGAGCCCACGTCTAGGGATACAAAGCGATCCTGTGTTCTCAGAGGAAGTCGTACACATTGTGCCCTAGCAAAGGCCCTCAGGTCGAAGAGCAGAGCTGTGAAGAACTGTCAGGTTTGGAGTTCAGTGACACTCGAGTTCCCGTCCAATCTGAAGCCATGGATTAATCTCAAAGAATCAGTCAGCCCTTTTCAATGGCACCTTTATATTTTTATCGTTTTTCTTCATTTGTCTGACCCCAAAGCCTGTTAGGCCACAGAAATGGAGCTCTACAGCCATTAAGCCACACTACAGGCCAAGAAGCGAAGTCCTAGGAAGCGTCAGGTGAAAAGCAAGAGACCAAAGACGTGGTCAGGAGCAGAGTTGGCCACCGCTCCCAAGGGGGCTCCGGCAGGGAGACTGGTAGACTCTGGGAAGCCCCAGGAGGCATGGCATTCACTAATGCCGAGATGTGTTGGACTCTGAAATCAAAATTCTGGGACTGCACTGTACTGAATGAAATTAAAGAAACTTTTTTTTGCATGGACACAGATTAGCTGAATATTTAAATTATTTTCTCGGGGCTGCAACTTGCAAAAAAAATAATAAAATAAAATAAAAATCAGCCATTTTCAACAATTTATATTATTTTTAAAAGTAAATTTCACTAGTGCATGGTTTTCAAATGGGAGAGAATGCAACAGGGTGATACAAAGACACACCATGTTTATTCTTTAATCATAGTCTGTGTTTTGGCAGACATTACAAATGAAAATACTTTCTAGCGGATACTTAAAATCCTCTTTATGTGACAATAAGTATAATATATTCAATTTATTTCCATGTTAAATATACAGATCTTATGAAGTTCACTATGTGCAAATTTTTCACATCTTTCCTCTTCTCTATCTCACTTTTCTTCCCACTTTGAACCTTTGTTTCCTTCTCTCTTCCTGAGTGAACCCCCATACTAAAATACTACAAATCGTTCACCTGGCCCTCTGATGCCCCATATTTGATTCAGAGCACAGATGCGTCTGAATTTATGGATTTCTCAAATCTGTCCGAGAGCTTTCTTTATTTCAAGCATGTTGAAAGGATTTTGCAACATGACTTGGGACATAAGCAAGTCAGCACGTATTTGACAAAGAAGATATTTGAACATTTGCAGTTTATTGTACAGTGCATGGTAATTTTTTTTCACCTTAAAAATTCAGTTTACAGGAAAATCCTAAAATCATGTGGCATTGTAATGTCTAACAAATTTGTTTTTAGCACCAGCATTATTCATACAGGGGGTTAAGTATTATTTGTAGGTCTTAGGTTTTGTTTGTTTTTTAATTTGTTAAAGCAATTTCGTTAGCTGATTTCCATTTACTATGTGAATAGAAACACTGCTAAAGACGTGGAGCCCTGAAACACAGGGCTGTTTATTAATTCATTTTTCTGTAGTAAAATTCAATTTTTCACAAATTATATTTCTAAAGAAATATAGTAAACATAAATTTGCAACAATTTTAAAGCTCCAATTTTTAGATGACTCGAAGAACGTCAATATGCCTCTTAACAGTTATTTGACGCCGTCACCAAAAGTCTACATGCAGACCCTCAAGTCAAAACCCCACGTGCGTGCAGTTCACGGGCAGTTTTTACCGTTAGTGACGCTGCAAGGTCCAGTTTCTCTCCAGGTCCCTACTGAGAGGAAATGTCACTGGTCAATGTAACAAACCACTCATCCTTTCTGTTCCTCACACGTGCTTTGATTACACATCCTTAAAGATTGCTTTTATCTCCTTGCAATAATTTTTGAAATCCATCTACATCCCGTTTGTTTAAATGGAGGCCATGCACACACACAAAAATATTTTCTTTGTTTCTCTTTTTGAATTCAATGCTGACCATTGAAAACTGTCATGCTTGATATGGTGCAAAAGTTAAAATGAGCTATCACTCAAAATGCCTTCTCTTTATGTGGTGCAACATGAACTACACCAAGACCGTGTCTTGATTTTCTGAGACCTATGGCAGACCCAGGCGAAGGTGAGACAAGAAGGAACATAATGCTATGAGATACTTTCGACACCTGCGTACCAGCAGCGATTTGGTTTAAGAGACCTGTAGCGTCTTTGTTCTCCCTTAGGCTAGACATTCACTATGTTCCTGACACTAAAATGAGTCACAGAATCTTTTCTGCATATTCCTATACAAATTATTTCTAATTTTACTAAGAAAGACATGACTGTGGAATATTTGTACATACTTGTCATTATGCAGTATTTATTTAAAAGTTGGTGTACTTTTTTTTCATTTTCACATGTCTGCACCTCGACTTGTGGTTCCGTCGTGTAAATAGCACATGCCAGTGACCGTTGCTGCCCTGTACATACAATGTTTTCAAGTAAAGGGAATTCCAGTTGGGGAAAAATGGGGGGAGGGCAGATTAGGCCTGTAACAAACACCGACTGATGTCAATCAAATTCATTCTGGTGATGGTATTTAACACTTTAAATAAACCATTTTCTTTACATATGTTGTTCATGGTGCTTCCTGTGATGTCTCCACTGCTATCCCCAAGCCTACCGCCATTCAGCCTGTGAACTGGTTTATCTTTTCCAGGTGGTAGCACTAATTCTCCTCCTTCCTTGTGACATGAATGGGTTTCTGGTTTTACCACACTGCTGTTAGCAGACAGTGTCCATAAAATCTAGGAAGATTTCTGCTGTTATCATTAAGAGTTGCTAGAGTGCTTTCCAGTTAAATGACTCACAGCTTAGAGATTTTATGAGCAGAATGAATGAGATTTTAGAGTTCGTCCGGAGAGTTACTGACAGCAGGATTACTGTGTCTTAGTTACTGTTCTATTGTGAAGAGACTCCATGACCAAGGCAACTTGTAGAAGAAAGCATTTAATTGGGGGCTGGCTTAGAGTTTCAGAGGTTTAGTCCACTGTCATTATGGTGTAGATCATGGCGGCATGCAGACACTGGAGCAGTATCTGAGATCTAGATTCCGATCTGAAGACAGAAAGAGGGAAAGCAAAACATGCTTGGCCCAGTGTGGGCTTTTGAAACTGCAAAGCCCAACCCCAGTGACACACCTCCTCCAGCAAGGCCACACTTCCTAATCCTTCCCAAACAGTTCCACCAGCTGAGAACAAAGCATTCAAAAATACGAGCCTATGGGCGGCGTTCTCATCAAACCACACCGAGTGTACTGGTCCCTGGGTGAAGATGACAAGCCAAGTCATCATCCCACTGATTCATTTCCATTGCAGAGTCTCTTCAGCTTTGTGAGGGGCCGGGGATTATTTCCAGTTGTGGAGACGCATAGGAACATGACCTAACAATGTGTCCGAAGACTGGCTTACACTGTGTTAGTGTAAGTGAATGAGACTATCACCACATCCTTCCATGGCAGTTCCTGAAACCCAAAGCAAGACAACCCCAGAAGAGTTGCCATCGGGTTGTCCACAGGCTCTGAAATTGGGTACTAGTTGGGGTTCACATTCAGCAATACTGTCTCCACTTTGGGTCATGACCATTTCCTCTATTTCCAATGATTCTCTTCTATCCCAGCTTCCCACACATCCAGTACTAGTTTTCATTGTCCAAAGTACATCCCTATTCTAGTGAGGTATTTCTCTTGCTGCCTGAGAACTACTTTTATAAAGGCCGAAGAGTTTCTTCTCTGTCCTCTTCTGAAAAGCCCTTCATTGTTCTCAAAACTGATCATCTTGGTTCCTTTTGCAACTCTTAGGAACAGTTCCTGACTTAATTTTTGCAGCATGATTGCCATTAAGGGTAATGCCTTCCATTCACATAACCAGGACTCGGGTGCCCAAGTTCCACAGCCAACAACAAAGGTGATGGTCACTCTTACTTGGGCTATGACAGGAGTAGGTAAGAAATCAGTCATCAAAGATGACCTTTACCACTCAGTACACTTAAAAAGCTTGTGCTCTCCACCTCTGTCTCCACTGGATCATCTTGTGAGGCCCTCTATGCCCACTGGTATTTATGGACAATATAAGCTGTAGATCACACACCCACTTCTAGCTTGTGAAATATGTATTGAGCAATAGTATGGGAGATGAGAGTTTGAAAATGACTGAACAGTTTCCCTCTTAGCACAGCAGGCAAGCATGTAAGTCCCTTCATCTGAAAATGACAGAACAAAACCTCTGCACCATTCACATTCTCCCTGGGGCTCAACTCCAATCACAGAACCACTGGCGTTCGTTTCCACTACTTGGGAGTAGTGAGAGGAGTCAGCTACTCTTCGGTCATTAAATCAAAATTTTGACTAGCAGTCAAGATTTTACATCCCAGGGACACGCAACAAAGATTCTGGTCTTTGGTTTTGGTTTTGTTTGTTTCCCCAATGGTAAGAAAAATGTTTGCCATATATGTGTTTAATAAACACCTGCCAAATGAACTTTACTTTGTTTAGAAGCATTTTGTCCCAGGCAGAGCAGTGAACAAAACAAACATGGCCGCCCCCAGGGAAGCTTTCATTCTACAAAAGACACTCAGGGTGAAGAATCACAAATGGAGCTATAGCATTCCACATGTGAAATCTTTAGATTCATGAGAAGGTACAGTGACGTGTTCAACCCGGTCAGGCAGTGGGATAGTTGGTGTCTGCAAACTGTTCAATTGAAGGAAGATCAAGACAGTGGGAAGCTAGGGCAAGATGAAAATAGACTAAGAGAGAAGTCTGAGTCTACCACCTTTGTCTCTATGGTGTCTAGAACAGTGACATGTTAAAAAATACTTGTGAGTCTGGATTATTCTAGAATCAATAAAGAATTGGTGTTTGTTTGAAAAGCTAGTTTTTGTAAATACTCATTTTATTTTTAAATGTATAGTGGGTGGGGTGTATCCATGTAAGTGCAGATGCCTTCAAGAGCCAGAGAGACGCAGGATTCCTTGAGCAGGAATGCAGTCAGTTGTGAGTTGCCTAACATAGGTTCTGGAAACCTTTGGGTCCTTGAGAAGACCAATGAACACTCTTAACTGAAGAGCCATGTCTACAGCCCCAAGAAGCTTGTTTTGATTTAATGGGAGAGAGACCTAGTTATCAATAAGATGGTTGATGTGAAGATTCCTCTGCGCTGTTCCATCTGAAATGCCTCCTTGGAGGCCTCTTACTTCCTCACCCACCAATATTGTTCTCATAAGCCCTGCCATGTTCTAATCTTTCCCGCTGCCGTGTCCCCTGGTGGTGAACTAGGGGCACAGACTTAACTCAGTCAACCCTGTGCCTAACCTGTGAATGGCTTTTGTTGGTGTTCTATTTTACTTTGCCTTGACACCAAAGAGGCTGCCCATCACCTCTATTAGATGCAAAAGAGAAGCTCAAGATACTGGTGTCTCTGCTTTCTGATGACTCATCAAAACTGGTTTTCTATAAGAGAAGATGGGTCAGCAGAGCCAGGAGGAGTGGACGGAACAGGAAGTCCCGTGGTTTCACATTCTCAGCTACACTGGGACTGAGGACTGATGAGGTCTTGCTGTCAAAAGAGTTCCTGCTGTTTGAGGTTATGTATCCAAATTAATACGTGTGTCCAGGATGGATCTAATGAAATTGTAGGCTCTCTAGGAGTCACTGAAGTTCTCCAGGGCATCCATGGAGCATGGAGGGAACATTAAGTGTGGGCCAACACCTTGGCAAGCAGTTTGTTTCCATGGAAGACATCCCACTCTTCAGTCTCAGACTCCTGTTGTGAGTATTTGATTGCACTGTGTAAAGACATGTCACTGTGATTGGTTTAATAAAAAGCTAAACAGACAATAGCTAGGCAGGATTTCCTGACAGAGCTCTGGGAAGAAGAAATGGGGAATCTCCAGCCGGACGCAGAGGAAGCAGGACACGCACAAGGAGAGGTAAAAGGCACGAGCCATGCGTGGTAGCACATAGGTTGACAGAAATGGGTTAAGTTAAGTTATAAGAGCTAGTTAGAAACCAGCCTAAACTAAGGCTGAGCTTTCATAATTAATAAGAAATCTCCGTGTCATTATTTGGGAGCTGGCAGGACAGAGAGACTCATTAGAGACTCCTCTTCCTAAACCCGAGCCTCACTCTCCCTTCAAATATTTTATTCTTCTGAAACACCCTCTATCGTCTAGAAACACACAGAAAAGGGCTGATCCTGTGCCACAAGCTAGACCTTCAAATGCTCTGCTTTCGCTGTTTTATTCCTCCCAACTCTCAGAAGGCACAGTAGCTCGTCAGCTAAAAGCACCTGCCCCGGATTAAAATGGCTCCGAGCTTGACATATCTGCCAGGTATCTAACCTTGAGAGCTGGGAACCCTGTTTCTCCTCTACAAGGGAAACAGGAAATAGTTTTCAGGTGTGGAAAGGAGGAAATGCAGTAACTTACTCGACAGACTGAGTACAGTGCCAGGTAAGCCAGGACTCACGAGGTGGTAGCTGTTCTTGTTACAGTCACAGGGTCACCATTACACATGTCCCCAGTTTACCCTTCCCATTCTAGAGACGTGAAATTCCTGGGGCCACTTGCCACTTGCTAGAAACTGTCATCCTAGCCTCTCCAAAATGAAGCAGAGAGCTCCAAATGGCCACTGGCCTGAGGAGGAGAGGCTTAGGGACACAGGCCACAGCTCTGCCGCCTTTCTCGGCAGCTAGCTCCCACCACGTTTTCAGAGTGAGCTGGTGGTCAATCCAGCATCTCAGAGCCTCCGAGGGATCTTCTTCTTTCCGAGACAAAATGCTTCTTCATTCTGTCTTTGTGGAATTTCATTTTTAGCCAATGGCAAATATAAAAGTTTATTTTTGGTTATTTTTCCTTATGGATTTTGTCCAGTATTTCAAGCTGATGGAATCATTAGGCTGTGCCACCACTGGCACTCACTGAATGATGTGAGTCTTAGGGCTCATCAAACCCATCCACTCGCACTGCCCGCTTTGTGTCTCCTGTAATCTGATAAGGGTTTCCTCTGGTTTTTGTTCATGCCTTTGATAAAATGTTGACTAAAATGAGCCAAGATCAAAGCCTGGTGACAATATTAATGGATATCAGTGTTCACTGTCATATAACACATTGCTTACAAAATAACTTGAATTAATGCATACGACCTAAATTAATTCTTAAGCCAAGCAGTGGTGGTGCATGCCTTTAATCCCAGCACTTGGGAGGCAGAGGCAGGTGGATCTCAGTGGTTTCAAAGCTAGCCTGGTCTACAAAGTGAATGAGGTTCAGGACAGCCAGGACTGTTACACAGAGAAACCCTGTCTTGTAAAAAAAAAAAAAAAAAAAAAAAAAGACTACCTTATAGGATATTTTAAATCTTTGTTTTGCAGGTATGAAAACTATAGTTCAGACAGGTTAAATCTTATGACCAAGGTCACCTATCTGGAAGATAGGCTGGATGCAGACGTGGGTCTTCGGACAGCAAGTTGGATTACTCGTTTCTCTGCGAAGGTGCTTCGTTCGACCACAATCTGCTAGGCGTGCCCTACTCTGTCCACAGAGAATTCATCAAGACCATTCTAAAATGATCTACTTGAAATATGCTATGAACAGTACAGCTCCCTTCTAGTGGTGCTCACATTGCCTAGGCCCTTTGTCGGGGGCTGTTTATTCTATCAGTACCTGAGGTTCTTGAGGCGTCATTAGACTGCATAAGTGGGATCCGCATGAACTGGGCCCTTGCTGGTGGCTCTTCTTGTGAGTATCTCTTCCTGTCCTTTACCATTTCCGGTTGAAGATTTCCTGCATTCCATGTGATTGTAAAGAAAGGAGGCAAGGGAGAATTGGAAAACACGTGAGCATTTTCTCAGTCCTGTCCCAGGAAAGACCTGCCCTTCCATGACAACCCCAATCTACTAAGAGGGTCAATCTTACCACTTCTGGCGGGGTTTGTCCCCCTTGGGTTCTGACCTCCTGCCACTCTGCCTGTGAATACATTCTCTGCTTCTGCTCTCCCTCTCTTAGTGATCCAGCCTCCTCCTGTGACATTTGTTTGTTAAAATCTGACTTCATTGGTAACACCTCTATAACAAAACTACTGTTAGCTTCGGCTCTGTTTATATATTTGCTTTATATTCTGATTTTTTTTTGTCTGATTTTCCTTATTTTCATTGGCGTAGAATAATAATTTCATTTTTTCCTAGATTCTTTCATGATCTCTGCTTATTACCACCTCTGCCTGTGAATCTTTAATATGGCTTCTGAATGTTTCAAGGTGTCGATGGAGAACTCTAGGGTACCTGCCTGATAACCACCAGTATCCATTTTCTTTATGTCTTGACTGTAAAACAAAATACTCCTAAGGGCATACATGACTAATTTCTATGTCACAAAGTGCACTTTTTTTTTTGTTTTGTAAAGAATTATACTCAAATGACTCATATGTATTGTTCAGGCTTAACAATGTCATTTATGTTTTCTGAGACCCCCAGGGAAGGAGATGAGATTGTGGGTAGCGAATGGGCAGAAATGAGTGACATGTATGAACCCACATAGACCAACAATGAGATCACGAGTGAGTGACCAGATTATCAGGAAAACCATGTCATTCTGTGCTGGTCCTTCCAACGAGAGACGAGTTCTCCTTTGTAAGCATTTCCACCTGGACAGTCACCCCAGTTGGGTGTCCCCTGCTGTGTGTGAAGGTGCCCCTCAGTGGTCGCCACAGCCCACTGCCCAGGGTCAACTTAAAGGAACAGCCCAGTAAAGGATCTCAGGCCTCAGGACAGCTAAGAGGCCTCCCCCGAGGAGCAGCCCGCCAATGGAGGGCGACAACTATCAAAACAAGGCTTTGAGAATGTCCTGGGAAAGTTTCACCCCATGTGCCCTGCTCTTTATGGAGAGTCGGGGATGGGAGAAAAAGATCCTGGAAAATGTCCCTATGTGGAGAAGAGCGTCCCCAAATCCTTGTGAGAGCTGTGCATGCCTTCTCACTCAGCTTATTTATTTCCCACGTAAGAAATTGATGATATTCCGCTCCCATTCTCACCTATAAAATCAGGGCTCATGTGTGTTACTTGGCTTCTGTGGACACGGTTTTTTTGATGATTTGAATGAGAACGGTCCCCATAGGCTCATGTATTTGGATGCTCGGTCACTGAGGAGCTGCACTATTTGAAAGGATTTGAAGGATTAAAGGTGTGGCTTTGCTGGAGGAAGCGGGTCCCTGGGGATGGCCTTTGAAATTTCAAAAGCCCACATCAAACCTAGTTTCTCTCTCTCTCTCTCTCTCTCTCTCTCTCTCTCTCTCTCTCTCTCTCTCTGTCTCTTCAAAAGCCCACATCAAGCCTAGTTTCTCTCTCTCTCTCTCTCTCTCTCTCTCTCTCTCTCTCTCTCTCTCTCTCTCTCTCTCTCTCTCTCTCTCTCTCTCTCCCCTGCAGAATAGGATGTAATTCTTGGTTACCACTCCAGCACCATGTCTGCCTGCCTGCTGGCATGCTCCCTCATCATAACAGTTAGATCAAACCTCTGAAACTATGCAAGCCCTCAGTTAAAGGCTTTCCTTTATAAGAGTTGCAGTGAACATGGTGTCTCTTCACGGCAATAGAACAGTAACTAACACACGTGTGCTCATCATCTCCTGGCCTTCAGCACCACTGAGGACTCCCACGACATCCTAACCGAGCTGCTACTTGAGCCTTGCTGGGTACTGAAGAGCAGCGGGACAGCAGAGAACAGACTACAGACCGGAGGAGCTTCCTCAGGACTGCAAGCTTTGATTAGACAGCAGGAGACATTGGGAGCAAAAGCATGTGCAGCCTCGCTTACTCTTGGTTTGTTATACAACGTGGCAGGTTGACGAGGTGTGCAGACATGCACAAATATTGGCTGTGACACAGTTCTGAAAACTCAGCTCTTGAGTGGCTGATGGAAGAGACAAGGAGTTGACTCATCCTGAATGTTCTAAGTTTGATAAGTGCTGAGTGCTTAAAATGTTGATGATTCTGACAAACTTTAAATACAAACTCACTACCTAAAGACTCTGAGGAAAATAACTGCAGATACTTCAAGCCAGAAATCCATTTTTAATGGTTTTCTAAAGAGGAGAAGGGACAGGATACAAAGCACAGAGTCTCACAATCATGTAAAAGTCAAGCCGAACAAACCAGGGACCATTTCACTCCATAGGAACTTCGTCAGCCACCTTGGGGTACCCACACATCTTTCCTGCTCTATGTCATTTTGGGGATTTGGGTTTAGACATTGCAGTCTGTTTGTTAGAAGCTGAACCTCAGCCCTTATCATTCTGTGTTCAGAATAGCAATAAGGAGGGGGTAAAGAGCTGCAAAAGTGTGAACCAGTAGAGAAAATATCCCAACCCACACCTTAGCTAGAATTTGACCTGTTTGTCTCAGAGGCAATGTGATGGAAGTCTTTTTGTATACTGTGCTGATGTGTTGCTCTCATTGGCTTAATAAAGAGCTAGGATGCCGGGCGGTGGTGGCGCACGCCTTTAATCCCAGCACTTGGGAGGCAGAGGCAGGCGGATCTCTGTGAGTTCGAGGCCAGCCTGGGCTACCAAGTGAGTTCCAGGAAAGGCACAAAGCTACACAGAGAAACCCTGTCTCGAAAAACCAAAAAAAAAAAAAAAAAGAGCTAGGTAGGAAGAGGTTAGGTGGGACTTGTGGACAGGGAAAAGGAGAGCACAGGGATGAAGAGGGGCGGAGTCACCAAGATTTGGGGAGAAACAAGGTGACTTTGCCATGCTGAAAAAAGGTGCTGCCATGTGGTAGAATGTAGATAAGAAATATGGGTTAAGATGTAAGAGATAGTTAGTAACAAGCCTAAGCTGCCGGCCAAGTGTTTATAATTAATAATAAGTCTGTGTGATTACTTGGGAACTGGCTGGCAGGACAAACTATTCAGCATACAATGCAAGTGAGCATGTGAACATGGGGAGAACCAGAAAGAAAATAAAAACAGAAACAAACACTTGGAGGCTTCTTTTCATTATACATATCTCCCTGAAGAGCTGTGTGAGCCTTGAATGAGGCATCCTAGCTTACAAGGGAACAGATTCTATAAACCCAGGGTAGAGTCAGCCTGGGCCTGGATGAACTGTCACCAGAGAAAGCAGGGCCACAGGCTCTGTAGGGAAAGGTTGGAGCCTAGTCAAGCAAAGGCAGGAACACTTGCCATGGTTACAATATCTAACAAAATCCTCTCTACAATCACTTTTCCTTTCTCTTCTTGTGTTCAAGAAACATCAAAGTGTCAGCAGGCTGCTCAGCCAGGTATGTCGTCCTTATCTGTCGAGCTGGATGGTTTGTCAGCTGGATCTTGAGGCCACTGTTTGTGCCAATGTAATAAAGACCTGGGAACATAAAATACACAAGGAGACTCCAGGATCCAAGGAATGCACTGGGTAGTGTTGAGAAGTTGTCATTAGAAGAAGCTTAATGACATGAAAAGGTGGCAGTTCCTGCTTCCAGCAATTCTGGGTAATGCACTGCAAGAAAACATGTTCCTGTATTATATTTTAAAAAAATACTGCTCATGACCTAGCAATGTAATAGTGGAAAAGACTGTAGAGTGCCTCTGTGAAGAAGACCTCACTCTATGCTTTCATACCAGCAATACAGTGTCCTCTCTGTAAGCTATCCAGTAGACAGGACATGGACAAACTGGCTAGTTTTCTTTATGAAGGCTGCAAAAGGATGTGAGCTTTTTCTGTTTCCTGTTTGTGTGTATCTGGTTGGGTTTACTTGTCTGTTATTTACAAGGGATTCCAACAATACCCTCTTTAATGGGCTTTGGAATTTCAATGAAAAAACCCACATCCTAGTATACAGGAAGCACCCAGCCAAGATTTCATCTTGTATCGATCAGGAATGACTTGTATGAAGCCATAGGTAGTAAAGACCCTAGGAAAATGGATTACTATTAAATGGATTTCTTCTTCATGGTTGCTTTGAGTACAAGACAGTAGCTCTAGAACCTGCAAGAATATTTGCATCCTAGGAAAGGGAAAGAGAAAGGGGAAATATTAGAGTACCGATCACTGGGCAGCTGCTTTTGAAGCTCTTCTGTTGTGCTCAAGACTTCTTGAATATTAAGTATTCAGTTATTTATATCATATTGTATTAGTTATTAACATTGATGGGTAATATTAGTGGTTCAGTATTTAACCTTTACATTTTATAATTGCAGGGTTTTTATAGATGTTATCAAAGATCCCTTTAATCCTATATTTGCTAAGAGATTATTGGAAAGTCACAAATGGGTGTTAGAGTCTGCCAAATATCTTTTCTTCTTCAATTGAAGTGATTATGGGTTTCCTGTAATACTCTATTATATAGGGAATGATACAAATGGATCTTCCAGAGTCCAACCATTTGATTATTTGGGGGAAGTGACTTGAGTGTGGTTTTGACATCATTATCTTTCTCTAAGGCTGGATTCAGTTTGTTAAGGACTCCTGAATCTGAAGCCGTGATGGATAGTGGTCTTCAGCCTTTCTTCTGTAATATGTTTGCTGGGTTGATATCCAGGCAGTGACAGCCTCTAGATGGAGCAAACTGCTACTGTGTAGGGTTAAAACCAATATGTCTTTCTTAAATGTCTGCTAAGATCCCACACTGAAGCCATGCAGAACTGAGGTTTTCTTTATGGGAATATTTTGACTGAAAAATAAATTTGCTTAAATGCAAAACTCCTATCACATCTGCCTGATTAGATTGTATTTCTTAAGGAATTTATCAGTTTTATATAAGCTGTCAGTTTATCCTCAGGAAAGTATTTGTAACATTTTTTCATCACCTTGATATCTGAAGTTATTATCTTCTTTTACTCCCAATAACAGTAATTTTTAGTTCTTAATCAGATTCGCTAGGTGTCTGTCAATTTTGCTAATCTTTTCAATATACCAACCTAGAAATATGGTCTGTTCCTCTGTTGTTTCCTGGGCATTGATTTCTGTTCTTGATGATTTCTTGCTTTCTTAATTTCCTTAAATTTGACTTGTTCTTTTTCTTGTTTCTTAATGTAAGAACTTAGATAATTAATAATCTATCCTCTTGTCTAATACAAACCATGAAGCGGCCCATCTCCCTCCAGACTGCATCTTATTCCTCAGCTCCAGGGTTCCACTCTGTGCTTTCTGTTAGTCTATAAACACCAGTGATATCCTTTTCACTGATATTCATGTTAAAACTGTCCTATCCTTATTGATTATTGATAGTAAAAAGACACTGGTTACTGGCGGAAAAGTCGCCATCCAAGGCAGAACCCAAAGTTAACTTTTAGAGCTTTATTGGGAGGGAAAGGGAAAGGGGAGAGCCAGGCCTGGTAGGGGAGGGGAGTGGAGGGAGGGAGCAGAGCAGAGAGCAGAGAGCAAACACAGAAAGGGGAGGTGGGGGTCCGAATCCAGCTTTTTAAGGTGGGGATTGCATGACCACATGGCAGGTACGTAGTCGCCAGCGCCTTCTGATGCTGGAAGACGCCAGACCCTGAGGAATGAGAACAGAAACCTAAAAATTTATTGGCATTAGGACAAGTTGATTCACATTAATTACAACTGTATGTATTTATTGATTATAGAATCCCATCAGTTATTGAAAGGAAGGTGTTAAATTCTACAGCTCTTGTTTGTAGGTGGATATATTTCTTTCTTTAACTCTATAAGCATTTTTTTCATTCACTCTGAACTTCTGTTATTAACTATGTAAAATATATTATTGTTAGATCTTTCTTATTAATTAGGCTGCCATCATGGACTATCCCTTTATCACTGTGTTCCTTGCTAGAAATCTACTCTGGGTTGTATTTACATCATTCTTTCTGGCTCAGTGTATTCATCATTCTGCTTTGAACCTGCCTGGGCCTCCTCACTGTATCTCTTCTCAGGTGATATGTGATTGGCTTTTGCCTTTACTTTGGTCTTTTAGTTTCTGTTTTATTTAAAATTTATTTTTATTTATAGGTATATTTTTTGTGTGCTGTGGAGGGGAATGTACATGTGAGAGTGGGTGCCTGAGGAGGTCAAAAGAGAGTATTAGATCCCCGGAGCTGGAGTTATAGGGGCTTGTGCTCGGCCCGATGTGCTTCTGGGAACCAAATTCAGGTCCTTTGCAAGAGCAGTATGACTCTAAACCAGTGAGCCATCCCATCTTATTTTCTACCTTTTAAATGGAATAAATTAATTTATAATTAATATAATTACTGATATGACTGGGTATCATCTATATCATCTTGATATTCAATTTCAAGTTGTTTAATCTGCTGTTGTCTTTTTTCTTATCTTTTCCTTTAATTTGTTTTTTAATATTCCATTTTCACTCTTCTATTTCCTTTGCATTAATTTTTGATTATCACTTCTAGATAAATAACAAAATGCATCCTCAATTTATTACTGCCAACTTAAATTAGATATTTTAATAATTCATGTAAAATGTAAAACTATTGTAACAGGAAAGTCTACCAACCCTGCCTATCCTTTTGGCTGTTTTTGTTAGTTTGCCTACCTACATAATGAAATGGCATATGAATGTATCAATTTCCTTTTTGAAAATTTCATTTATTAATATCCCCCCACCCCACTCCCACCCCTGCTGTGTGTGTGTGTGCATGCATGCGACATGGTGCACGTGTAAATATTGGAACCACTTAAGAGAATTGGTTCCCTCCTCCCACCATGTGGGTTCTGCAGACTGAATTCAAATCATCTGCAAAGAACCATTACAGCAGAGCCATTTTGCTGGTCCCTCACAGCAGAGATGTTTTGCTAGCCTCTTGCTTCCAATCTCAGGTATATATGTACCTGATCTGATGTATTTCTATAAAATCTGGGATGCACAGATGAGTGAGAACAAATGTGCTATTTGTTTATCTGAGACTTAATATTGTCTCCAGTTGCAACCATCCTTCATGCTGTGATATAACTCCATTCTTTTTTATGACTGAAAATATTCTACTTGGTATAAGTACCATTTTTTTAAAACCAGTTTTGTAGCTAGAGTTTTCCTGCCTGGCCCACAGTCGGGACAAATCTCTGTCACCTGCCAGCCCCACAGCCGCTCAGACCCAACCAAGTAAACACAAAGACTTATATTGCTTACAAACTGTATGGCCGTGGCAGGCTTCTTGCTAACTGTTCTTATAGTTTAAATTAATCCATTTCCATGAATCTATACCTTGCTACATGGCTCATGGCTTACCGGCGTCTTCACATTCTGCTTGTCGTGGCTCCTTCCGCCTTCCTGTTCTCTCAGTTCTTCTCTTTGTTAGTCCCACCTGTACTTCCTGCCTGGCCAATGGCCAATCAGTGTTTTATTTATTGACCAATCAGAGCAATTTGACATACAGACCATCCCACAGCACAGTTCCTCTGTTGATGGACATCTAAGTTGGTTTCATAATGTAGCTATTTTGCATAATGCTGCAATAATCATTGATGTGCCAATATTTCCATGCTGGGTTGACTTTGAGTCCTTCAGATAAATACTCAGGGCGGCGACTATAGCCAGATTATATGGAACATATGATCAGATTTTTGAGGAACTTTCACACTAATCTCCACAGTGACTGGTTCACATTCCTGTCAATAGCATGTGGCTGGAATCTCAGTGTAGTTTGAACTTGCATTTCTCTGATGCATTGGGAGGTGGACCATTTCTTCATGTTTATTGGTCATTTGCATTTCATTCTTTGATAACTTTTCATTTCACTGGTGCACTTACTTGGTGATTGGGCTGATTTCATGATATTTGGAGTTTTGTGTTCTTTTATGGCCTAGATAGTAACCCTCTGTTAACTGCATAGGTATAAAAGATTTTTCTCCCGCTCTGTGTCTGCTCTTTGTTCAACTGTTTCCTTTGCTCATACCCCAAGTTTTGCATTATGTTTTCAGTAGATAAAGAATGTGGCAGTTTCTCCTCATCTCACAAGTTTAAAGGTGTCATTCCATTGTGCTCTGGCATCCATTGTTTCTGATGAAAAGTTACTCATTATTTATACACAAGTTTCCTGTTTTGTAGCTTTAAAGATTTATATTAATTTCCTCTTTGTCTTTCTCTTTCAGTACTTTGACTACATTGTACCTGGGTGTGCTTCTCTTTGCTTTGAAGTTTCTTCAAGGCTGTGTGTTCCTTCTACCTGTCAGCTTTATTTCATCCTTACTTAGGGCAGGTCTGCTTAGGATTTGAACTGTGTCCTAGAGCATAGCATTTACTGTTAGGCACAGCCTCACTGTAGTCACAGGTGAACGAACATCCATGGTGTTCACTGAGCTGTCCCTATTCTGGCTCATTTCGAATTCTGGTATTTACCCCCTGCATTACCCGTTAGCTCATAGTTTCACAATGGTTGCTCTCTAGAATGTGGGTCTTTTATACACAGTCCACCGGTTGGTGAAGAAATTGAAGTGAGTGGCCATCCTGACCTCTGGGAAGGTCGTCCCCCTAAACAGCTCTCTCTCCTTAGGCCCTGAGCTTACAGATCCTACCTGCATCAACAAGTTTTCTTCAGAATTTTTGTTCTTCAAGGTCACAACTGTCCTTGGTTCATACTTTCCTAAGTTGGGCCATGGAAGTGTCCTCAGATGAAAAGACATGCCCATGGGCTTAGCAGAGTTTTCCCCTTTTCAAGATCACAGCCCTATTTGAAAACAATTGCTTCACATATATAGTTGTATGCTTTGGCTGAAAATTGTTATCATCAGAAGCAGAAATTGACTGCCAGAAAAGGTGTCGTTTTCTTAATTTTCTGCTACAGCTACCAACAGTGGCATAACAATAGCACTCTTTTTGTGTATTTTAAAGGTATTTTAATTTTTACTTTTTAAAAATCTGTGAAGAATTATTTTACCAGATTGAAACTTTCCATGATTCTTTCTTGTAACTCAAGAATCAACCAGTTTCTTGTATGGTTTATCACTGTTAATGTTTGTCTTTATGCTTTTTCTAGCCATAAATTTTTTCTCAAACAGGATAATCAATAAGTAATTGAACTACTTAAATATTGAAATAAAGAGAAGCATTGGAGACTGGGTATGATAGTGCATGAAAGCTTTTAATGGCAACACTGAAGAGGCAGAAGTAGGTGGTCTCTTGAGAGAATTATTCCTAACATTCAAGATTATAGATGATCAGATGTACAATTAAATAGATGAAGCTAATTGGCTGCAGTGCATTCAAAAATAAGGCATTATATTTTATTAATGTTCTGTCAAGATATTTAGACCCATCCTAAATCCAGAACCATCCCTAGGTTGAAGACAGCATGAGGTCCGGCCCTGCTTTGGATTTCCATTTTGTAGATAGCCAGAGAGTCTCCAAGTCTCTTCCTGTGATTCCTCACAGTAAACTTCCTCCTTGCTTAAGTTAGCTGGCATAAGTTGATCTCTGTTTATTAAACCAAAAGAGATTAGCCACAATTGTAACAATCTATAGCTCGGAAGACTTTGAGAGCCAATCACAACATCTGTATCAAATCTGATACAGATCGAGAGTAGCTGAACAACTGGATGTCCAGAGACTTCACTCTGGCTTGCTTCACTTTGGAGATTAATGTGTCTTTGTTAGTGCAGTGGTTCTCAAACATTAACATTTACATCTTGACTCACCCACAAGGCCTTGTTAAAAACACGTGTCTTGCCAGGCGGTGGTGGCGCATGCCTTTAGTCCCAGCACTCGGGAGGCAGAGGCAGGCGGATCTCTGTGAGTTCGAGGCCAGCCTGGTCTACCAAGTGAGTTCCAGGAAAGGCGCAAAACTGCACAGAGAAACCCTGTCTCGAAAAAAAAAAAAAAAAAAAAAACACCACGTGTCTTGACTCCACTGCCAGAATTCCTGACTTGATGAGGCAAGAGTCAGCTCCAAGTGTGCAACAGGGAAAGGGGGTCCTTGGTGAAAACTGCAGGTTGTCCATGTGTGCCACAGAGGGAATGGCTGGTGGAGTTAAAACAAAGTCATGGGGTTAAGATGGTCAAACCAGGAACACCAGGCTAAGAGACAACGTGCTTGCAGCTGGCTACGAGGCTCTAAGGAGCAAGGTCAGCGATGGCAGACTAGCTGGCTAACTTCTGGGAAACCTTTG
Organism: Peromyscus leucopus; assembly: GCF_004664715.2. NCBI lineage: Eukaryota > Metazoa > Chordata > Mammalia > Rodentia > Cricetidae > Peromyscus > Peromyscus leucopus. The sequence continues at coordinate 47,216,268 of NC_051080.1, forward strand.
CCCCTCAAGAGACATATCCTAGGTATGGTTGCTTTTACATATTCTAACGTCGCTAGTTACAATGGATTAAGTTATAAGTAAGGATGCTGTCCAACAGGCTTGCACCCTCTTAAGAAAGAGACCCTAGATAGGTCCCTTAGACAAAAAGATAGGCAGGGATATCATGGCTACTTCTTGACAGCTGTGAGGAACACAGAACGCTGAGGATAATGAACAGCTTAGGATAATTAACAACTCTTGGAACATCTGCAAGGTTGGAAGTAGCGACACCGACCAACAGCTAACAGAGAGTCAAGGTCAACAACGAAGAAAGCCAAAGAAGATGGATAAAGAAGGATTCCAACCACATCTGACCAGGGGAGCACCATGTAAACAGGGCATTGCAGGGAGCCATGGAGTTGGCTTTGCCTAGCTACCTTGAGAGGAATATATCATAGGATTTTCAGGTTAGAGTCTATGGCTCCTGAGGCATAATCTCCAGTTTCTGAGAGTCCAATGCACTCCCTCAGGCAGTGAAGTATCCAGGCTGCTTTGTGTTCCTCTGTAGTAGTCAAGGAAGCATGGAGGCTTGACAGGATGATTGGTCTTAGACATTAATCTTGTGTACCCTGTGACTTGCAAACTTCCCTGTGTCCTGGCAACTACAGCTGTATTAATCCTGGCAATTGCCATTATGTTCTGTTTCTGATAAAGTCTGATTGCTCTCAATAAAATTGTCACAGCCTCAGTCTTGCTTTGGCCCCTTCAACCCGAGCCTGGTTTCATTCCTCATGGCCCTATTAGATGACCTTGACCCAGTAAATAAACCCAGACCATTACAGGACGTGATCCTCTCTGGACCAGGAGAGCATTCAATGAATGTTGGGTCCTCTAATTAGCCAAATATCATCTTGGTCTTTAACCATTGCTTCATAAAATCTTCAGACACAAGTTTGGTTCAGAAATCCACTGTGGCTCTCTTTCACTAACACTGGGAGTTTTACTTTCTCTCCTTACCAAATCTTTATAGTTAGGGAATCCCCACTTCACATCTCACCATTTTGTAAATCTCCTAATAAAGTTTGTCTTCTCCTCACTCACTCAGTGAGTTATCACTTACAAGTGTCTGAATCAAGCTACTGTTCCAGTTTGATCCTAGGCAAGCGTCCTGGATCACTGTGAGTCTACAAAGATCCCGTCATTATAAAAAAGAAAGAAAGAAAGAAAGAAAGAAAGAAAGAAAGAAAGAAAGAAAGAAAGAAAGAAAAAGAAAAAGAAAAGAAACCCTGCAACAGTAGATTGAAGAGGAACCCTAAAATGTGCATTTCCTACAAGTGTTTGGACGGAGCAGATGCTGCCTGAGTTGAAGATGGTTGGATGGGTAGATGGAGCTTTTAGGGCCGCTGATGTGTTTCAAAGCCAGTCTGTGCAAATGCTGGTCTGTGTTCATGCAACTATCTTTAGGGAGTCGTCAGCTTGTGATAACTCATTACCTCACAAAATCCTGCCATCCATATTCCCAGGGCTAGATGGAAGCTGTTTTCCAGGAGCAAGGAGGTCGGAAAAGGTCTTGTTACATTAATACGATGGGGATTCTTCTAGAAGGAATGGCACAAGGAGATTTGAGCACTTCCATTACTAATTAGGCTGTGAACGAGCAGTCATAAGTATGTGATTGGGGTCTAGCATTATTTCTTTAGTGAACCCCGCTCAGGAAAACTCATGGTGGCAAACAGATGTTCCTAATATGGGAGTTGGTCATTATCACCAGCAGTTAATTTCTAATTCAGATAAAATGAAATTTCATAACCCAAGGGTGGACCATTTTTTTATTAGTTGCAAAACTAAAAAAGAAGGACTCATGATTGCCTTGCCTTGAAGTAGCCCCCCATTTCATCAAAATGTGAAATTAGCACATGAATTCCCTTTGCGTAGTAACAACTCTGGGAATTGAGGACACATCTCGGCATTTCTTCACTCAACCAATGTTTATGGAAAATAACAAAGGTTAGCACTTTGCTCTGGGGGTCAGAGGTCAAAGATGTTCAGAATACAGTGGCTTCATATAGAAAATCACACTATTGAATGGAGAGGATACTTCTGCAGGAATTCCCGTGATGTGGCAAAACAAACAGACACAGAAACCCCACACAAGGGCCTCAGCAATCTACGAGTGGAGCCATTTTCAGTCAGGCAAGTTTCTGCTAACATACTGGCAGGATTTGGAAAGAGACTTCGGGTTTTGAGAGGCGTGAGTGAGAAGAAAAGCATTATAAGGATTCAGAGTTCATTCTGAGCTTTCTGGGTGAACAAGGTGAGGCAATGCCTTGAACACATACATACATTCTAGACAGAGAAAATAGCATTTATTAGGCAGGCCTGGCTCATGTGAGGTTCACTGTACACCATCTACAGGCTGGAGGCTCAGGAAAGTCAGTGGTGAAAACTCCGGGGAACAGCAGCCTATGCTGTGACCCAGCCCAAGGCAGCAGAGGGTTGATGGACTCTCTCAGGCCAAGAAGTCAGACTTCTCCACTCTGTTGTTCTATGTAAGCCTTTCACGAGATGGATGAGGCTCGCCCACATGGAAAGGGCCATCTGCTTTATGTAGTCCACTGATCCAAATGCTAATCTCGTCCAGAAACACCCTCACAGACATGCCCAGAAATACCTCATTAGTATCATATTGACAAAATTAATGCCCCACGTTGTATACTACTTACGTCCAAGTGAGTGGTTTGGTTCTGCCAGAGCCACGTGGAAGTAAAGAGCATGGTGGGGGCGGGCAGAGATGCACTAAGAGGACTTTGAATGGCGGATTTGCCAGACCAAGGGCTGAGAACTTCCTCCGTGCTCTTCTATGGCTGCACTGTAGCTTTTAAGTAAAGGAAGAGTCTGACCTTGGTATTTACCTTGTGACAGCCATGCATTAACCATTCATGACAGAAAGGCAGAGGAGACGATATGGAGACCACTCAAGAGGTGAGAGTCCATGTGCAAAGGTACAAGATGGAACCAGTAAGACACCCATGGGGACCACAGCACAGTCTAGAGAAAGGAAGGGAGGGCCAACTGTCACTGGTTGTGTCGAGTCTACAGGAGAGGAGAAGTTTTTACAAGGATGTTGGTGTCACTCACCAAAGCAGGACAGTCCGGAAGAGAGCTACATTTCAACTCATCTAAACATAGACAATTTGGACGTAAGCTTCTAGCAATACAACAGGTAGAATCCTTGATGGCAACTGGAGACGTCAGATTGAGGAGTTGGGTCATAAGGGCAGATGTGGGATCACAGTGACAGGCTGCTCTAATTTCTCCAGGCCTCAAAGGAGTGCTGTGTCCTGATGGAGAGTTCACACTGGCTACTCAGGACTCAGTTCACCGGGACACGCTCTCCATGTGGCAAGCACTGGCTCATCGCACTCCTACACAGAAGAAGCAAGTGACATCTTTGTTTGTTTCTCATAGGCCATGGGCCAAAGTAAGTTGTATGATCCTTTCTTCTAAGCTCAGGCAAATGCAGACACAGGAGAGTAATTCTACAACAGCTCAGAGCAAAAGAAGAGCCACAGGGCCACCGGGATGGCTCAGTCAATGGGTAAAGACACGTGCCACCAAACCTGAAGACCTCTGTTCCACCCTCAGACCCTGCATGACAGACAGAACGAGGGAGCCAACTCCCACAACTGTCCTCAGACCTTCACATGCACACATGCACACACACACACACACACACACACACACACACACATGTATATGGACATCCATACGTGGGGTGAACCATGTACTAGCAACCAGCCTATCACCCCTGAAAATGGAGAGCTCAGTGTAGAGAGGAACAGCCAAGCTCCACTTACAGAGGACAGAGAGGGATGAGCAAAGCCCCGAGGCTGGAACCTTAAGGGACACTCCTATGGGGCAGGAAGAACACACACTTGAGAACACAGGCAAAACCAAACAGAAATGCAGCAGGCTCTGGCCAATCTCAAGAAGGCTGTCGGAGCCCCAGGCTGGAGTCGACTCCCAGAGTCTGTGGCTGAGAAAGGCCGGAGAGTCTGACCTTGAAGGAGAAGCGTAACCTTCAGGAGTGGTGTTTTGGAGCCAGTGAAGCTGGTTCCACACCAAGCCAGACTGAGGGGGGAGCTACCACGTCAACGCTGAACGCTGGACTGTGGGGAAAGAACAGACAGGATGGTTGCTCGAGGTGACAGGTCCATGTAAGCTGCTTTATTAAATCAAACCTGATGCCTGCTCTCATCTCCCTGCTCAGTGATTATGTGCTGCGCTCTTCCCCTGCCAGGCAGCGCTGTAGGAGCTGGGGAAAGACAGCGAGACAGGCTCGCTGTTCCCATGAGGCTTATCTTTCAGTGGAGGCAGACGTATAATAAACAAGTGAGCAAAGAAATGGACGAGTGGTAGATAATTTCTAATTATACCTAGTTCAGATAAAACGGAACAAATTATATTTAGTTCTTCCCTTCTGAAAAGAAGTGACCAGAAGGGCAGGGAGTGTGGGCTGAGGGGTGGACCCAGGCTGGGCGACACAAACTGGCTCCAACCTGTAAGACAGGCAGGCCAGGCAGACACAGGACTGGAGTGTCTTGTGCCAAGATGAAGTTCTCAGAGGAAAAGGGATTGAAGGAAGGATTTTGGTTTGTTTGTTTCTCTTGTAAGACGGTGTTGGAGTGTGTGTGTGTGTGTGTGTGTGTGTGTGTGTGTGTGTGTGTGTGTGTGTGATTTGTTGTGTGGTGTATGTATGTGCTTATATGTGCACATGTGCATGTGGGGACTTGTGTGCATGTGTGCACGGGGAGGTAAGTGTCAGGTGTCTTCCTCGGTCACTCTTCACCTGACTTTTTGAGGCAGGGTCTCTCACTGACCCAGGACCTCCCCAATTCAGTGGGGCTGGCTGGCTAGTGAGCGCCAAGGACCTATCTCTGCCTCCCCAGGGGTGGGGTTACCAGTGTGCCCTACAACACCCAGCTTCTTACCTGGGTGCTAAGGATCCAAACTCAAGTCCTCATAGTGCACAGCAAGGACTTCACCACCGAGCCATTTCCCCAGCCTCTGCTTTGCGTTGTTATTTTGAGACATGGTCTCATATATCTCAGGATGAGAGTGACATTAGCTTCCTGAGTCTTCCTGCCTCTACCCAGGGGGTGTTGAGGTTCCGGGTGTGGGCCACAGTACCTGTTTGTACAAAAGACAATTCAAAATACCTGCGCGTTTTTGTGTGCACCTCTATGATACATTAGCATTCTAGAAAGTAAGTGAAAGTTCTAGAAAGCAGTTATGTATGAGTGTGAAGGATCCACTGGTTTAGAAGTGCTTCTCTACCTAACACTGCTATTGAGATTTTTGGTTGCTTGGGAAAGATGGCTGCAAAGTAACACCGGTTAGGTTTCAATCCCTGAACAAATGGCTGAGGTTTCTATTTAACACATCAAAACAGACCCTGCTGCCAGCTTCTCCTAGCATCCCTCAGTCTCTACCTGTTACAGGGCCCTCCTGACTGGCATACCCAGCCTCCTACCCTAAACCCTCCTTGCCAGGGGGGATGGGCTGCTCTTCCCTAGACAATCCAGACATTTTGGTTACCTCCCTCTTTCCTGGCTACTGCACCTGGCTCCCCTCTCTCCCTTCTCCCTCCCCTCCCCCACAAGGCACAACCCAGTCTGGTCATGTGCACTCTGGACTCTCCCAGATGTCCCTGCCTCTGCCTCTGCTCTCCCCCATATCTATAATAACCCTTCTCTACCATATCTAGGAGCAGTCATGTTCCTTTTGTGTTTCTTTCCTTTTTCTTTCTTTCTTTCTTTTTTTTTTTATTCAACAACCTGCTGGGGAACCATCTTATCCCAAGGCTGTGGACTGTGCCAAATGCCTCCTCTAGGCTTGGGAACCAGCCATGTTAGCTTAGCGTGCAATGCCTTCTCTACTCAGCTGCTCTCTAGATTCGAGTTTGCAGAACTGTTGATTTTCTCAAAGAACCAGCTCTGTTTCATTGACTCTTTGCATTGTTCTCTTTGTTTCTATTTTACTGATTTCAGCTCTCAGTTTGATTATTTCCTGTCATCTATTCCTCTTGGGTGTGCTTACTTCTTGTTATTCTAGAGCTTTCAGGTGTGCTGCTGAGTTACTACAAGATCTCCCCCCACCCCACCCCTTTTATTTAATGTAAGCACTTAGTTTGGGTATGTTGTGTATTCATTTTCATTGAATTCTAGAAAGTCTTTAGTTTCTTTATTTCTGTCTTGACCCAGCTTTCATCCAGTAGAGAGTTGTTCAGTTTATGAGTTTGTAGGCTTTCTGTTGTTTCTGTTGTTGAAATCCAGTTTTAATCTGTGGTGGTCTGACAGGATACAGGGGGTTATTTTAATTTTCTTGTATCTGTTGAGACTGACTTTGTGACCGAGTATGTGGTGAATTTTGGAGAAAGTTGTTAGAGGTGCTAAGAAGAAGGTATATTCTTCTGTGCTTGAGTGAAATGTTGTGTAGATATCTGCTAGGTCCATTTAGTTCATAATGTCCATAGCTCCAGCATTTCTGTTTCGTTTTTGTCTAGATGACCTGTCCATTGATGAGAGAGGGGTGTTGAAGTCCCCACTAGTTTGAGGATCAATGAGTGAGTTAAGCTTTAATAATATTTTCTTTACAAATATGGATGCCTTTATATTTGGAATATAGATGTTAAGAACTGAAAGATCATCTTGGTGGGTTTTCCTTTTGATGAATATGAAGTATCCATCTCTGTCTCTTTTGATTAATTTTGGCTTAACCAGCTTGTTTCTTAGGTCCATTTGCTTGGAAAATCTTTTTCCCATCCTTAAATCTGAGATAATGTCTATTGTTGATGTTGAGGTGTGTTTCTTGTTTGCAGCAGAAGGATGGATCCTGTTTTCACATCCATTCTGTTAGTCTGTGTCTTTTTATTGGGGAATTGAGTGACTCCATTGACATGAGAGGTGTCAATGATCAATGATTGTTAATTCCTGGTTTGTTGTTGTTGTTGGTGGTGGTGGTGGTGGTGGTGGTGGTGGTGGTGGTGTGTGTGTGTGTGTGTGTGTGTGTGTGTGTGTGTGCTTTTCTTCTTTCAATTTTGCTGATGTGAAATTACTTCCTGTGTTTTCATGGCTGTAGTTAACCTCCACAGGCTAGAATTTTCCTTCTAGTACCTTCTGTATGATTGGATTTATGGATATAGTTTAAATTTGACTTTATTATGGAATATCTTGTTTTCTCTGTCTATGGTGATTTAAGTTTTTCTGAGTATAGTAGTCTAGGCTGGCATCTATGGTTTCTTAGAGTCTGTAGAACGTCTGTCCAGGCCCTTTTGGCTTTTAGAGTCTCCACTGAGAAGTCAGGTATAATAGGTCTAGTTCTAATAGGTCTATCTTTATATGTTACTTGATCTTATTACCTTGCAGCTTTTAGTATTTTCTTTGTTCTGTATGTTTAGTGTTATAATTATTATGTAGGGAGGAGGAGACTTTTTTTATCTGGTCCAATCTATTTGGTGTTCTATTAGCCTCTTGTACCTTTATAGGTGTGTCCTTGTTTAGGTTAGGAAATTTTTCCTTTATTGTTTATTAAATCTATTTCCTGGGTCTTTGAGCTCGGATTCTTCTCCTTCTTCTATTCTTATTATTCTTAGGTTTGGTTTTTTCACATGTCCCAGATTTCCTGGATGTTTCATGTCAGGAATTTTTTTAATTAACATTTTCTTTGTTAGAAATTTGTCTATTTCTTCTTATCATGTCTTCAATAGACTTTATCTTCTTCCATCTCTTGTATTCTGTTGGTGATGCTTGCCTCTGTAGTTCCTGTTCCCCTGTCTACATTCTTCCATTTCCAGTATTCCCTTACTTTGTGTTTTCCTTCTTGTTTCTATTTCCATTTTCAGGTCTTGAACAGTTTTACAAGTTTCCTTCAATTGTTTGTTCATTTTTTTCTTGGCTTTCTTTAAGGGATTTATTCTTTTCCTCCTTTTTCTTTAATTTTTCTTTATTGAGAAATTTTCTACTCATTCTACATACCACCCACAGATCCCCCCTTCTCCCTCCTCCCACCCTCCAGCCCTTCCTCCCAAGCCACCTCACATCCCCACATCTCCCAAATCAAGGTCTCCCATGAGGAGTCAGCAGAGCCCGGCACACTGAGCCTAGGCAGGTCCACGCCCCTCCCCACTGCACCAAGGTTACACAAGGTGTCACACCACAGGCACTGGGCTCCCAAAAGCCTGCCCATGCACCAGGGATGGATCCCGATCCCCCTGCCCCCAAACAGTTCGAGCCAAACAATTGTCATCCATATCCAAAGGGCCTAGTCCAGTCCCATGGGGGCTCCACAGCCACCAGTCCACAGTTCATGGGCTTCCACTAGTGTGGCCAATCATCTCTGCACATCTTCCCATCATGATCTCAACATCCCCCGCCTGCAGAATTGGATTCCCAGAGCACAGCCTGGTGCCTGGCTGTGGATCTCTGTATCTGCCTCCATCAGTCACTGGACAAAGGCTCTATGATGACAGCTAGGTTATTTGCTAGGCTGGTCACTAGAGTAGACCAGTCCAGGCACCCTCTGGACCACTGCCAGCAGACCAAGGTGGGGTCAACCTTGTGGATTCCTGAGAGCCTCCCAGGCACCCTGCCTCTTCCTATTCCCATGATGTCCTCATCTATCATGGTATCTCCCTCCCTGCCCTCCCACTCTGTCCCTGTTCCAGCTTGACCCTCCCATTTCCCTATGTTCTCATCCCCACTCCTCGCCCTCTGCCACGCCCCCCACCCACCCAGTCCACTCATGTGGATCTCATCCACTTCTCCTTCACTGGGCCATCCATGTGTCCCTCCTAGGGTCTTTCCCTGTTAGCTAGCCTCTCTGGAGCTGTGGGTTGCAGTCTGGCCATCCCTTCCCTCACATCTAGGATTCACTTATGTTTTCCTCTATTTTTTTTTTATGCTCTTTTCCTTGGTTTCTTTAAGGGATTTATTCATTCCCTCTTTAAGGACCTCTATCATCTTCATAAAGTTGGTTTTAAGGTCTTTTTCTTGTGCTTCATCTGCATTGGGATATCCAGGTCTTGCAGTAGCAGGGTAGTTGGGCTCTGGAGGTGCTGTATTGCCTTGGCTGTTGTTGATTGTGTTTTTAGACTGGTCAAGGGTTGGGGTGATTACAGGTCTAGGTGCCAGTTTCTGTGTTTGTCTTTGTTGGATGGATGTTTTGTTCCTTGGTTTCTGTTTCCTCTCTGGTCTCCTGGCTGGTGTGACCTGTGGATGATGTCCCCATGCCAGGAGTGGGGGGGGGGGAACTGGGAATAAAGAGGGAAGGCTCCTAATGAGTGGGGGGGTCTGTGGGTGGGTGGCCTCCCTGGAGTCCTGGCAGCAGGAGTGGCCTCTGGGCAATGGGGGCTGGGACCCTGTGACTTAGGAGGGAGGGGTCCAGGGATAGGATGGAGTGCAGGAGGTCCTTGGGCAGGTGACCTACCTGAAGCCCTGAGTTTTTTAACTAGAAGCAGAAACGTATCTTTATGGAGTTTTACACACACCCCAATCACCTTAGGAGATCTAAGCAAACATCATGGTCTGAACTAAGTGGCCCCCAGGAAAAGCAAATAGAGTTGAATTTTCGGGTATGAAAGTGTGATGGGAAAGTCGCCAAAGGATTGATTTGTGTCGGCTCACCTGAATTTATCCCTCACATTTGTCTATTTTCTCCACTGCTGTTCTCCGCGCTCTAGTTTTTGCTTTCTGTTGTGATAAACGTCACAGCCCAAAGCATCCTGGGGAAGGAGAGTTTGCTTGGCTGACACTTCCGGGTCACAACCAATCACTGAACAACAATGCCTGGGGTTGGAGAACAGCCAAGAACTGAAGCAGAAACCACAGAGGAATCCTGCCTCGTGGCTCGCTCCCAAGCTCACGTTCAGCTAGCTTTATTACACACCAGGCCCACCTAACCACTACCCATAGTGGGCGGGGCCCTCCTACCTTAACTGTCAATCAAGAAAACACCCTCACAGACATGTCCACTGGCCAGTCTGATCAAGTAACCCATTTGAGACCTCCTCAGGCAACTCTAGGGCTAACCGTGCCTGACGGGCCTGAGAGGGAGGAGGTGTGTCTAAACATGAGGTGGCCGAAGTTTCCTCTTCAGCCATTGCTAGAAGCATCAGGCTTTCTTTCCGACCACTCCTGGGTATGTTCCTGACTGACTGTAAGTATTACTCCCTGGCCTTGTTTTTCTCCTGTAGCTGCAGAAGCCTCAGCTCTGACATTCAGAGCCCGGGCTGGGAGAATTAAGTCTGGGGAAACCCAGGTAGACCATGGGGCAGGTGGCCTTCCCTGAATACACACAGCACACGGAGATGGGAGCCTCTCCAAGGATACTGTGTGGAAGAGGAGCCTCATTGTAAGATGAGTGTTGGGGTGTATTGTTCTAGTGTGAAAAACTTAAAATAATTTTCTCCTTATATCTTTTTTTAAAGGATTTATTTATTTATTTTATGTGTATGCATGCTCTATTGACTTTGTGCCAGAAGAGCGCACCAGATCTCATTACAGATGGTTGTGAGCCACCATGTGGTTGCTGGGAATTGAACTCAGGACCTCTGGAAGAGCAGTCAGTGCTCTAACCTCTGAGCCCTCTCTCCAGTCCAAGCATTTGTTTGTTTGTTTGTTTTTCAAGACAGGTTTCTCTCTGTAGCCCTGGTTGTCTTGGAACTCACTCTGTAGATCAGGCTGGCCTCAAACTCACAGAGATCCACCTGCCTCTGCCTCCAGTGCTGGGATTAAAGGCCACCTCCATACCCCCACCCATGCCCCCCACCCTCCAACCCCCATGGATCATGACCTGGGCTCCTATAGCACAGGGAGCACTTACTGATGGGCCTTGCTTTGTGTGTTGATTCAGGGAGTGCAGAGTCCATAGCAACTCTGTTTGGTTCCTGTTGAAATGGAAAAGAAATGAATTCGGGAGGTAGAGTGATGCGGCCGGAGCAACTTCTGAAAGGAAAAGATCGAACTACTCATGTGTGGCCTGGCGAAGCATTCCCGGTTGGGATCACTGGAACTTTTCCTGCATGAAAAGAATCCCCACAAGTCACCAAGGGAGAACAGAGGAGAGTTGACCGCTGACCTCGGGAGCCTGGGTGGGCTGGTAACTTCCAGGCATAACTTCCTAAGGCAGCCAGAGACATCACTGAGAAACCAGGAAGGAGGACCTCTTGAGGAGAAAGTTACACTGGAGTCTTGGCTCACATCACACACAAATACAAGCTCCAGTTGGGTTGAGATTGACCTGTAAAGACAACTCATCTAACAGAACATCTCTGGATTTCTGTGATAAGAATGCCCTTTTGAAGACAGAACACCCAAAAGTATAAAGAAAAGTGACTGACAAGCCACAGGAATTTCAAAAATTCTTCTAATAAAGACATAGTCACTGGGTGGAGAATATTCCCATGCCACTTGGGGATCAATGAGGAATGTGTGGTTGAAAAGTCAATTTCAAAGATAAATGACAGAAACAAAGTTTACAGAGGACAAGCGGTCAATACTCATGTTAAGAAATGCTAATCCTGACAAGTGCTCACAGAAGAAAATCCATTCTTCTATTAATAGTCAGAGAGATGCTAAGATAATTAGTCTTCACTGCTGGTGAAGGTTTTGGGAAAGTTTCTTTACAGGCTGCCAGAAAGGGTGCTAACGGCCGACCCCTTGCGGGAGGCTGATGATGGAACATGGAACACAGTGGTCGATGCCCTTCCCCTTTGGTCCAGAAGTCCATTTGAATTGTCTCTGACTTGTCGATGACTTGAAGATCATCACACATGTTTCCGACTTGTGTACGCAGCCATTTCTAGGGGAGACGGTTTCACCGTGGGCTTCCTAGGGTTCTGGTTCTTGCCATCTTTCCATCCCTTCTCCCTTGATGGCCATGAGCCACAGACGCAGGAGCTGTGGTTTGATGTATCCAGTGGGGCTGGACTCACCACACTTCCTTCATCTCTGCACTGTGTCCGGTTGTAGTTTTCTGTGATGGTCTCCATTTGCTGTAGAGAGTTTCTTGGATGAGGGGTGGCAGCCACACTTCTCTGTGGGTACAAGGATAAGATTCAGAACGCAGTGAGACAACTTACACTGTTGAACACTATAGAACCAGTTTAGACTGTGTTGTTTAGGGAAGAGTGGGAAAATGTCTGCATGTGTTCAGTACGCAGGGAGTCTCCTGAGGAATCTCAGCTGGATTCAGGGACGTGGTGGTTCTTGGTTTAAATCACAGTACTCAGGAGTCAGAGTCCCGTGGATCTGAATGAGTTTGAGACCATCCTGGTCTATATAGTGAGTTCCAGGCCAGCTAGGGTACATAACAAGACCCTGTCTCAAAATCAAATTAGAAAAAGAAGAAGATTCTGCGGGTGTGGCCTCCAGGATCTAGATCCTCTGCAGAGAGCCTAGGGCCTGCAAGGACAGAGCAAGGACTGTGTGAGACACAGTGAAGAGACCACACAGAGAGGCCTCGAAAGAAGCCAGTTCTAGCATCTTGATTTGAACTTCCAGCTCCCAGGACTGTAAGAAAATAATGTCCTTTTTCCTAAGCCAAGGACCCCCACCCCATTTCCACCACCACGACGTTTTGTTCCAACAGCCAGAGTTGATGAACACGCTGCTCCCAGGCCTTCCTGAGGGCCATTCCCAGCCCTTTGACCCCCCTTGAGCTCTCCTGTGACTTACATCTCCAGAAGTCAGCATGGATGGCAGATGTTGTAACTTCCCCTTGGGTTCAGGCAGGTAGGTCTCAATACCCAAAGAGAGTTCAGTGTGCCTCTTAGTTGCTTTCCCAGGTTGCTAGGACCAATGCCTGGCAAAACCAAATAAGGAGGAAGGGTTTGCAGTCCGTCATGAGCAGGAACCTGGGTCAGCCATTCACAATGCACCTGCAATCAAGAGGCAGAAAGCATGCTGGTGCTCAGCTTCTCATGCAGTTTAGGGCCCAGGCCTAGGGGATGGTACTGCCTACTTCTCGGTGGATCTTCCCACATAAACTAACCCAATCCACAAAATCCCTCATCGGCATGACCAGAGGCTAATCAATCCTTCCTTAGGTTTGCCTGGAGGTTTCTCTCATGGTTGACTAACACTTTTGGACCCAGAGCCCCTGGAAGCTGGTAATGAGGATGATGGAAGTAAATGGTGGGCATGATCCTGAAGCTTCTTGGGGCCAATCCACTGCTTCAGAGACTGGGAAAGAGGATCATGTGGACATCCTAGCTCACCTATGAGGATACTGGACTGAAGTTTGTTCCTACTTGAAATTCACACTTAGTTCTGTAGGACCAGAAATGGGAAGGGTGGAAGACACCGTTAGCATCATGTACCATCAACACCCTTCCCATCACCTTTCTGTGAGTGCAGATCCTTGGGTTTCTGGGGGTTACTGTTCCTTTCCTGCCTGCATGTCCATCATTCCCTTCTGCTAGCATGTCCCTTCCTCTTCAAGTTCTACAGTCCCCCACCTTTCCTGCAAATAGGCAGAATTGTCTTTGTCAGAAGTGCTTGGGACCAACAATAGTTCAGATACTATTATTAACTTTGGAATATGTGCACATATAAAATGAGATATACTGGACATAGGACCTCAATCTAAAGATGAAATGTATTTATATATGCATAAAGCCTAAATATTAACAAATATTATATCTTTAGAGCATTTACATTTGACTGCAGCCTGGCACATGTGGTCACATATGGATTTTCCTACTTGGGGCATAGGGTCAGTGAGAAAAATGACTGGAGTTTGGAAGATTTGGGGTTTCTTGTTTTTGAATGAAGGGTTAAAGCTACAAAGAGCCCTGGCTATGGAACCACTCACCCTGGGTTCAGTGGTCACTGCTGTGGATGAGATTGACTGAAGGACTTTACAGCCTGAGCTCTAGAGGTGGAAGACAAGGTGCTGTGCTGAGCAGAGGGTGGAGAGGAGGCAATCTCACTGCAAGACATTGACCTGGGGATGGCTGCATGCATTGACCTGGGGATGGCTGCATGCATTGACCTGGGGATGGCTGCATGCATTGACCTGGGGATGGCTGCATGCATTGACCTGGGGATGGCTGCATGCATTGACCTGGGGATGGCTGCATGCATTGACCTTGGGATGGCTGCATGCATTGACCTGGGATGGCTGCATGCATTGACCTGGGGATGGCTGCATGCATTGACCTGGGGATGGCTGCATGCATTGACCTGGGGATGGCTGCATGCATTAACCTGGGGATGGCTGCATGCATTGACCTGGGGATGGCTGCATGCATTGACCTGGGGATGACTGCATGCATTGACCTGGGCTTGGCTGCATGCATTGACCTGGGGATGGCTGCATGGTGGCTGGTATAACTCCTGCAATTATGGAGCATGGGGAGGTGCCAGTGAATGATCTATACTACAATTCATCAGCTGTTGAACACCAGCCACACCACAGAGTTCACACACACACACACACACACACACACACACACACACACACAATGAGTTCACCTACTCGGGACACGGAGTGTAACCAGATCTGGTTGGAAAATGAATACAAACCGGCATTTCTTCCACCTGTGTTGAGAGTTTTCAGTAACCACTAATCTTTCCTAGCAGACTTTGATGAAGAGTGCCCGTCCGTGAAGGATATTGCCTGCAGAAACAGAAACCAAGAGCTGCATATCTGACCTGATGCCCTCCTAAAGTCCCAGACATCCAGGTACATTTGAAAGTGACTATCAAAGCCAGGCCGGTGCCTTAGGCTCAGTCCTAAAGTCAGAGCATCCTTTCATGTGAGCACAGCCTGGCAGGGTCCTAGGCCTGAGCACAGATAGGACCCAGATGTAGATGAACAGTCTTATTAAATAAGAAACACAGAGCCAATTGCAGAGTTAAAAGCCCAAGAGGTCAGAGCAGTAGCTAAGAGCTGAGACTTAAAACCACCTTCTTACCCTTCACTGCCGCTGCCGTCCTTCCTCTCAGAAAGAGACCTACTTCCTGTGTATCTGTCTTTTTATTGACTTTCTGTTCTGCCTTCTCATTGGTTGTAAACCCAACCACATGACCTCCTCATCACTGCCTGTCTATACAGGCCTCCAGGTCTTCTATGGTTGGTATTGAGATTAAAGGCGTGTGTCTCCATGCTGGCTGTATCCTTGAACACACAGAGATCTGTTGGTCATGTGATCGGGATTAAAGGTGTGTGCCACCACCACCCGGCTTCTGCTATGGCTTGCTGTTAGCTCTGACCCCAGGCGACTTTATTTATTAACATACAAATAAAATCATATTTCAGTACAAATGAAATATCACCATATTTCCCCTTTTCTATTTTAATAAAAAGAAAAAAGGAAAAAAGTTATAACTAATATAAGAAAAACTATATACAGAAGTACAATAACTATATATTATATATACAAGCAATAAATACCTAAACAATGTCTAGTCCATTTGCATTTGACAAATTCAGAGAAAATAATTCCATCATCTATTCTATTTTGGTAAGTCCAAAATGTACCTGATTCACTTTCTATCCTAACATATATTACTAACAGAACTATCTTATAATGTCTTTCAAATTTGTACACTTACTCTTCAGTGAGTTTCTTTTCTAACATTCTTAACAAGGAAAACTATAAGTATCTCAACTTTAACTATAACTATCTAATCTTCAACTCCCTCAGAGACCCAAGAAGGAAATATTACTTAACAAAAATAAAAACAGGAAGTGCATGCAAGCAGCTTCCAAAAAAAAAAAAAATGTGAGTTGACAGAAACAGCCAATTGCCTGGACAGTCACCTAAGGTTTCTCCTCAGTGTTGGGGCATCATCTTTAGCCTATAGGCTTAGCGTATCTGACAGACTCATTTGTGAACTAGGATGTACACAAGGCGAACAGTTTGACTTCACATTTGGTAAGAGCAGTCCATGTACCAGAAACACCTGAGTTCCACTAGTGTCATGTCATGATTCAGGATTTTAAATTCTGGAAATTGTTGATTTTGTTTTTAATTCAGCTGTCCATTCTTCTTGGCTCTGTGTGTGTGTGTGTGTGTGTGTGTGTGTGTGTGTGTGTGTGTGTGTGTCTTCATCTCGGCATCCCATTCTTCTCCACATCCCTCTATTAAATGCCAGTCTACTATTGAGAGGTGTGAGTTTAGCTACTCTTCAAGAATAACTGTTTCAGATGCTGTTCCATTGCACATCAGAAGTCATTGGCCCACTGCCTGTTCAGCTGCCTTCGAAGAAAAGGGCACTGTACCTTTTCCAGATTGCGAAGGCCACTTCAAGGATGGTGCCATTTTGTCCTGGCCTCAGAAGATGCCTTTTGATAAAGCCACAACCACACTTGTCTTGGCAAGAATCGGTAATCCTTTGTTTCATGTCCTGTCTGTCCATTTTGTCCTGTTTGTCAGCAGTTGATTCGAGGATACTTTGTTGTCCAGTGGCTAACTTTTGCCACAATGAAAGTTAACTTCATATGCAGTTTCTTCAATGTCAATATTTTCTCTGAAGTAGATTGGTACTGCCAGGAGCCGACATGTCTCATAGTTATAACAAAAAAGAAAAAATTTCTAAGTTATTAAAACATTTTAAATGCCATATTCTGTAGATCTCTGAAGGGTTTGAAGATGACCTGTCTATCTAAAATATATCTGCTCGATCTTGAAAATACACCTAATATAACTACAAGTTCGATTGTAATGTCTAACTACTAACTTTCATTTCTTTATATCCTAATAGTTGGTAACAATAACATTCAAGGATCACAAATTGCATTACATTGTTAAGTGAATGGTACAAGTACAATATCTTGAACAAGATTAGAAATATATGTATGGCATTTTCTAATAATATCAATCTCAATATATATAATTTGTATACAATATAAAACAATCCAATCCAATGTAAAGTATTTAAAACTAGTAATTATCTTTTTTTAAAACAAGAACCTTAAATCTAATCTCCTTTGCTTAGCCCTTTTCCTAACCCTTAACAACAACTTGTAACCAACCCCCCTAAACAATGAAAATTATCCCAGACCTAAAACCCATTAAAAGACCAAAAAACCACCTGCCCCACACCACCTCTTTGGGAATGTGAGCGTCGTATTCTTAAAATTGCTTCCTGCTGGGAAGGTCTCTTTATTCTGAAAAGAAAAATTTTGGGTTAATTGTCAAATTCTAGGAAAGGTAACTATATCCTTTGTTGTCCAGTTTGAGCATAATGCCAAAGTTCAGGGCTTGTCTTAAGTCCTTGCTTGAGTAGTCTGTGAATCGGGATCATCTCAGCTAGCCATCTCGAAATTATCCTGAGCAGTTTGTAGTCCAAAGTTAATCTTTCCGTGGTGTTAATCAGCTTAATGTCTTTGTCATAGTCCATGTGGAATCACCTTTGTGGGGTCCCGTCATCCTTTCGAAGATTTCAGAGTTGCTGTTAGGTGTGGTCATGGTTCCCAGCAGTGCAGATGTTGGTACATGTCCAAGTCCCCAAGCTCTGGGGGTGCTCTGCAGAGCCACATGTGGTCTTCCTGAGAGGGGCACAGAGAACCTGCCTGGGGCCATGTGGGTGGGAACCTGAAGGAGACCAGAAGCAGCTGGAGCTTCAGGACCTCCTCTGTCTATGTTTGGCAGGGGAGACAGTTTGGGCCTCAACCTCCATGTTCATCGCCCCCTTTAGCTGGGAAAGGGGCCTATTGGCCAACCGGTGCTTCCGAGAGCTTTCCAGGAACTGAAGTAAAGCAGAAGCTCTGTCAGCATGCAGCAGTCAGTTAGAGTTTTGCTTTCTCACCCAAGAAAAAACAGCGAGATGACTTGTCATTTGACATAAATTTAGAACAGATTGCACTTTGCAGCCCTACGTCACGGGAGACTTCATCTAAGCGTAACACACATACCCTGACTCAGTTTCACGTGCCCTGGATCCTGAGAGCACTTCCTCTTAGGCCAAAATGTAAACATCTCAAAGTGGCTGATGAATACAAGCCTGAGGACAAGGCCGCCTGACAGCCTTGACTCCCATGCCAGTCCTCACTGAATCCCCCCACCTACCCCCACCCACTTCCACTTCTCACCCCCTTGCATGACTCCCTGGAGTAGTAGATAACACCTCACTCGTATTCCTGAGTGACACAGAGAGAGTCAGCACACTCAGTGTCTGAGAACATGTGAGCAGGAGAGTGTGAGTCTGCCTTACAATCCATGACTCATAACAGTCACTGGGAACTGGGAGGCATTCTTAATTCTGGTACTTCTCACTACAGCCTCATTAATTATCTTATTACCAGTGAAGACCCTGAAGCTCAGACAGGGTTATGTCACTTGTCCAAGATCACAAACACACCTCTGCCTTTTGACCTCTGGGTATCAGTCAGGAACTCTGTCTACTACCCGTGAAGAGAGGGATGTGAAGGAGATGGAGCTACTGACTCTGATCCACAGAAGCCACCCACTGGGAGTAGCTGTCTCTCATCTTGTGTAAAGGCTGTGGAGAGAAAGACTGAGGGAGGCCAGGAGACACCAACAGAAAATTAAATGTTGGATTTTATTTTAAAAACAAATTACCACTCATTCACTATGAGCAGGGTGCAGCTTTTTTCTTAAGATTCCTTTTGTAAGGAACACCATACAGTGTGGGTGGGGATGTAAATTAGTTCAGCCATTATGAAAAACACTAAAGGGTTTAAAAAATCCAGCAATAAATCTACTGTATGATCTAGTAATCCCATTACTGGGTCTAAATCCTCAGGAAACGAAGTTAGCATGTCAAAGAGACATCTATATTCCTGTGCTCATCTCGTCACTGTTCATAATAGTCAAAATATGGAAGCAACCCAAACAGCCACCAATGGGTATTAAAAAAGAAAAAAAAAAATCCTGTCATTTTCAACAAAGTAGATGAACTTGGAAGACATTGTGCTAAGCGAAGCAAGCCAGGCCATGTGATTGTCAACCAAATGGAGGAGCCAAAAAATTAGAAATCATTGAAGTAGAGGGCAGAGTGGTCATTGCCAAGGCCTGGGACAAGGGTTTGGAAGATGCTGCTGAAAAATAGAGGTGTCAGATGGATGGGAGGAACGAGTTCAAAAGATCGACAGGACACCACCTGCCTGTAAGACGCACTCCAGGCACCACCAGACCAAGTACACGAAGTAATGATGCACTAATTATCTCAAGGTCACCATTCCACCATGTACCCACACTGGAAACCATATGCTACGTACACACAGCAACTAACAATAAATGAACAACAGTTCTAAGTTCCCCGTTCAGAACATCGCTGTAGACCTCAGACGAAAGACTCTAATGGAAGAAGAGCAGGAGACGACTCCCACAACCCAGATGTGACTGCTCCGGTCTGAAGAACCTCGAGTCCTCTAGAACCTCTGTCATCCTCATGGGAGGATCTATCCTGGCTCTCCCTGTCTGGGTCAGCCAGGCAGGGCTGTCTTTGCTAGAGCTGATTTTGACCTTCCTGAGACTGTCCACAATGTCTTACGGACTCAGGACATCTCTTTCCTCCCTAGCCAGGCTCCTTTGACTGGGAACAGGGCCTTGGGTGGTCATTATCAATGTGTCATTTTCTTTTCACTATATACAACTGTAGACACACACAAAGACTCTTGACCCATGCCCTGTGTTGGGTGCCAGATAATGTGATTAAATCTCTACCAATCCATGGAAATAGCTTAATGATTATAGGAATTTATTGGGGGGGGGAATATTAATTCACAATATAGGAAACTCACAATACAGGAAATAGGGATTGTGGCAGGATCCTGAAAAGGTGAGGCACAGTTCAGCACTGTTCTCTGGAGAGCTCTGCCCTAATCTACACCAGCATCCAAGACCACAAGGTAACAAAGAGAAGAGAGAGCATGTTATGTGCATCCCAGGTCTTAAGGCTCCCTGGTGGCCACACCCAAGGTCCTAGCAGCAGGTACCTAGCAGCAGGTACCTAGCAGCTATCTGCTGTCTTACTAGGGGCAGTGCTTCAGGGCATGGCATGGACAACCACCCACTACAACCCATTTCTTGAATTTTCCCAAGGAAGAATTCAAATCAAGCTGTTAGGTTTGGATCACAGCCCAGGAGTCTAGTCTTTTAAGCTCCTCTTCAGTTTCTCTACTTCAAAGCTGTGAGGGTGCATCTGTTTAGCTTTTCCCGGGCTTCCTTGTGGATATTTGTTAACTTCAATTGCATCGAGACATGTGTATGTCAACCTTCTTGTCAGCTAGTTGAAGTCTCACTGGTAAGTCTGTGCAAGGTGATGTCATGGAGACGAGGAAAGGGGCCAGCATCCCAGAGAAGGAGGTGCTGAAGTTTTAGTAGGTCCATGACTAAATAAAAACAAAAAAGAAGACACTAGAGGATGGTCCCTGGGGTTGGGGGCTAGATTATTATACAGGACTGACTGATCTAGAGGCCCATATGTAGTAACAATGTAACTAGTAACAACTAATAACAGTGCCGAAGACCACTGTTAGTTGAGCACACATTTATGTGTCTGCTGATCAAGTACCACCTGCCCATAGTACAGAACAACAAACTGTATGTATGCAGGTCCGAGGTCATAGAACAGGTTGCGCTCAGCCAAGACCTTGTGCTCCAAGCCATGAAGCCACTTTACCTTCTGGTGAGAAAGACAAGGAAAGACCAACAGTGTGTCATCTGCACAGCAGGATGCAGAATTGTCTGAAGAAGTGAAAGAAATTCACTGTACAAAGAGCCCTGTGCTTTAGCCTGATTGGACTGAACAGCGTCTGTTTTAAGAGCCGTGAGACCAGGCCCGAGGTAACTGTATGGTTCTGGGGTTCAGCTTCACATAGCATCTGTGTCAACCTTTGCTTCCTGCAAACAAGATCTGCTCCTACTTCCTGGGCAAGTAGCTTCTTGGTCCTTGGTTGTCCCCTTTTAATCAGATGTAGAGCGGAAACCCCCAGCAGAAATCATTTCACAGAGCCCTCAGGATGAAGCTGCGTCTCTGGGGCAGAACTCTGGCTTCCTTGGCATTTTCCCTTTTAAGTCACAGAGAACAGCCATGAGGTCTACCCACGTTCCCGAGCCCAGGAAGAGTCACACAGAAACTGTAAGGACTTCTTGCTGGCTTGTTCTCCCCGCTTCCACAGCAGTCTGGGAAATTCACAAGGTGAATTGCCGCTGCCTCGTGGTAAATGTGCCTTTTGGTGCTTCCTGGCATCTTCTTTTGCTTTCTCTGCCAACACAGACCCCGGACTGAGTAGAACCTGTGCTGTGTCCACGTTCCTTTGCTGAACTGACCCATGGGTCCCAGGGGCTGTGGTGGTGTCCAGTGTCATAAAGCAGCCATCCTGTTAAGGAATTTCAAGGAGCCTTCTTTCTAGTGAGATGCTAAGCACCTCCACACCTAAGCCCATCACAGCCGGGCAGCCTTGTTGGACAAGAGAGAACAGCTTCTACACACGGGCACTTCCTGGGTCCCTCCTGTGCTCGGTACTATTCCAGTGCCCGCCCTGCTGTTCCAGGGTAGAGAGCAGGGAAGGCTCCAGTGCCAGTGTAAAAGTAAAGCAAGTGCCACTGGCTGAAAGGGCATCCCACCAGACAGAGCTGCAGTTCAAACCCAGGCCTCCTCTCTGCCCAACCACATTCCAGCGATGAGCCGAGCTCTGGGCAGTCTTGTATCCAGTGACAACACCCACCTGTCCTCAAGTTCTGTTTTCTGTTTTGGCATGCCAGTCAAACTCTCCATCCAGTGGTCCCGACCTTCCCAGGACTAACTTTCTCATATCTAACAAAGCAAATGTCCTGGGTCAGGTCACAACACCAGCCGGGGTTCAAGGAGAGAGCCAACCCATAAGAGCCAGGACCGGAGAGACGACATCTGAGGCTCCATTCAGCCTTATGATTTGATACTGAGATAAAATATTGAATGCAATAAATTTAACTCTAAGTCAGACAACACCAAAAAAAGAATTTTTGGGTCCATTTAAGTCTGGGCAGGCTTCTTATTAGTCAAGAGTGTAAGTCATCAATCTCCTTGTGGATGTGAACACAAGGCACATGACACCCTGAACTGTCTCCTGCTTCTAGAAAAGGTTGATGAATCCTTTCCCTCACATTTATTTCAGCCATTAACATGGAATGGTAGATGTTGAACCAGACAGAAATAGAAGATAGAGAGCTTGGTCCTGTCAAATGGCCTTAATACAGTTATGAGAGTCCAGCCTCCACGTGCGCCTGGCATCTCCCAGGAATCATTAAGCTGCAGACGCTGAGATGGGAACTAAATGAAGGTGGTTGAAGAAAGGAACAAGGACGGGCAGGCAGAGGATAGGCTAAGGAATAAAATGGCTACTCTGGCTGTGCGAGAGGAGGACACTAAGATGCCTCTTCCATGCAGGAGTACTGGAAATCCTGGAGGTTTATAAAAAGCCCCAGGGATAGCTTGGAGTGTTCCAGGAGGCGATTAGCGGTTCTAACAGCTGGAGCAGAGACAATCTGGCTATGACCACTCTCACCCCCAGGCACTCCGTATGCTCCAACTAGGAAAAGGTTACTGATGAGGAAATGCATCCTTGTCAGCCCCCGCCCTATTCACACAGAGTCTGCAGAAGTGGTCCTGGACACCCAGGCCAGGACACCAAGCTTCAAGACTGATGGAGCCCTGGGAGGCAGATGCAGCCAGAAAATCAAGCTTGTAGGAGGAAAACAGAGTCTCTCACTCCTTGAACAATTGTTTTCTATTACTGTTTACTTTTCCCCTTGAAAAGCAATCTGTGGAATGGAAAAAAAGAAGTCCCCAAAGTCCATTCCAATCCATCTCTTCTCTAGCTTAATTTCCATCCTAATGTCTCTATAGTTGCCACCCGGCACTGTGCACTCATTATTCTCCTTCTGCTGCCATTCCCTCGGGGTCTGCTGCCTTGTTAGGGGCTGCACCGATTCATTTAGGGGTAGAGACAGAATAGCGGAGTCTAGGTGTTGAGGGAGGGGTCCAGGAGAAGCCTGGCACCCTGGGAATGAATTAAATATGGCCTCATTTATTCTGCCCCCAAAGTGGACTTCCTGTAGCTCTGCGTGGCTGTCACTTGGACCACAGAGTTTCCATTCTATGCTGATGGTTGAATGACATGTTACACTCTGGATGAAGGGCAGACTTGGGGCCCAGGAACCTGCTTATCTGAGATTCTGTGTCTTGTCTGTGTGGGAGGCAGTGCGCACTGCCTACCATTAACAACGACCATTGTTCAGCTCTTGAGCCAAGACTGATCGCTTTGGGTTTGACTCTTAGAACCAACCACTCATTTTGCTGTATGGCCTTGGACAAGTAGTGTAAACTCTCTATATCTCAGTTTCATCATTTCATCGTTGAATATCAGCAGTACAGGGCCATTTTCATTAAACAAGCCAGTAGACAAAATCTCCTGGAAGGACAATGGGCACATAGTTAGATCCATGTTAGCTGAGACTGTTTTCGTCATTATCAGACATGCCGGAGATACTCCAGGACGCAAAGGCTGGAGCTGATGTCCCCAGCATGTCCAGCAGCGGATGCAGCACATGTCATTGCAGTGTGTGTGGTCTGTGGCTATCCACTCCTGAATTGTTTGGTTTTGTTTTCGAGACAGGTTTTCTCTGTGTAGCTTTGGTGCCTGTCCTGGATCTCACTCTGTAGACCAGGCTGGCCTTGAACTCACAGAGATCCACCTGGCTCTGTCTCCCGAGTGCTGGGATTAAAGGCGTGAGCCACCAACCGCCCAGCCAGCTTTGAATTTTTGCTGGACCTGTACCCTGACTCCATTATTTTACAGGCTCCGCCTATACTATTCCAAGTCACCTGGCCTCCTGACTCAGCAGTTTGACTAGTTTAGGAGGAAGGCAGAAGGGTAGGAGGTCAGAGAGGAAGTCGTGGCTATTCAGATTTTCCTCAGATGGGTTTGGATGCTGGGCCAAGACCACAGGCCTCACAGGCACCCCAGTGTGCATTTCTATCACATCAGCTGGACTCCCGGGGGCCTTGCCCAGAATCCTGTGCTGCCCTTCAGAGGCTTGTCCTGGTTCCAGGCCTGCTCTGTGCCATCCCAGTTCAGGAGCAGTGGGCGGTGGGCTGGTTCTACCAACAAATCTCTGAAAACAGAAGTGAGGCTGTTTCATAATCTGCTAAGGCTGGATGCGGGCCAGGCAGGGAGAGGGAAGCTGGCCTACTTTAAAGGGCTTTAGAAAAGCAAATTCTCAGTGCATTGCAGACCTGGGAAGAGCTGCCACCTTCAGGCCAACTGAGGATGACAGGTCCCCTAAAGATGCTCAGGTGAGGAGCCTCCCAGAGGGCCAATGAGTGCCTTGTGCTCACTGGCAGGCAAGGAGCTCCAAGCTGGAGTCTGTACCTTGCTGACTGCCTAAGTATCCTCGTGAGAAGACAGAGTCTATCTGTCCCCACCAAGCTAGGTCCCAGGTAGGAGGACACAGCTGTTTCTGGCAGTACCCTTTTGCATTTTTTAAAGACAAGTTTCGTAGCATGTTTTCAGTGGCCTGAGTCTATGGCTGCTGTGCCGAACAGAAAAGCTGGTTGAAAGCTGCAGGGCACAGGAGAGGTGCAGTCTGCAAGTCACCTTAGTAAGTTGCCACAAGGCCTGAAAAGTAGAAGGCTTGCCTCAGTCCACAAGGATGGGCAACGGGATCAGCACCCTCTTGTCGGCATGCCAACTCACTTAGAGCCGTCTGTGCCCTGAAGCCTCCCTCCATCATGCCGCCAGGCCCCTTGCTGGCCTGCCGTTCTGCTCAGACTCCGGCAGCAGTATTGAGCTGGTTGTCCTGAGTCAGAGACACAGAGGAGCTGTTCCTGGTAGACAAGGCTGACTCCTGCAGATCTCAGGGGTGTTTGGGTTCTGGCCTTTTGTAGTCACAGTTCCCTCAGGCCCCAACTTTCCTGTGTGTACACTCAGCAAATTCAGAGCTCCCTGGAGCAGGAGAAAATGGAGCATCACAGGGCACCTGGGGAAGGAAACTGAGGAGCTAGCCAGGGAGCCCAAATCATTTGTCCAAAGACGGCTTGCGCTCGCATGAGGTCCAGATCCTTAAATCCCTGACCAGAGCTGCCGTCTAGGTGACGCTGGGCCCCTTCAGGCAGCTCTCGGGCAACATTTGCCTCAGAGACTTGCTTTTTACAGAGGCAGTGAACTCGGGGTGATCCCTGAGGAGGCAAGTGTGGGAGCTTCTACAAGTTCGGAGACACTTGGATGGGAAGTTGTGTTATATGGAAGGGCCCGCGAGTGGGAAATGCTATGGACAAATGGAAGGCAAGCTGAACTCCCCACTAGCGAGACTCCTTGGATCTCACTAGAGGCTTCTCTGTTGCTGGAGCTGCCTATCTGGCAGCCAGAAAATGAGGAGACAGGTAGAAATTTGTGGTTCAAAGCTCAGCTGTGGATGCCTGGTGCCTCCCTCTTGGATGATGGAAGGCCATTGGGCAGAGATCAGTCCCCAGAAGACCCTGCTTCCCATCCCCTCGAGTGCCCATTTGACTGTGGGGTCTGGCTGTCCTCCTCGGGGCCGTCTGCTGAGGTGAGGAGAGACACTGAACAATATGTTCAGTCAAGCCGTGGTCAGGGCTGCAATAGCCTGGAGCCCTCTGCATGCCTGGGTTCTTTCTTGTCTTGGCACAGCTCCAAAGAACATGCACCCCATCCTAATGGTACCCCAAGAGACTCTTGTAAATAAAAATTTTCAATGTTCCTAACATAAAACGGTTTCTCTGATACCTAGTTCTCCCCAAATAACTTCCTTTTTCAAAACTAACATCCATAACTCCAGGTCTAAAGGCAATGAATGAAGGTGTCGGAGTTTTTGCGGGAGGAGGTGAATGGCATGCACTCTTTCTGAGACTGTTCCTAGCTGCCAGGCGCCATGTCCCCCATTAATACTCAAAATGTGAGGGCCTCCATCAGTCACTTTTTAGCCTTATCTTACCGATCCTTTTAATAGCAAGCAGTAGCAATTTATTAGCAATTTTCCAGAGTCTCTGCCTCCTGGCAAGATGTTTTTCCACCTCTGGAGCTAAAGTCATATTTCTTCTAGAGCAGCGCCACTGGGAGGTCCCGGGGGGGGGGGGGGGTCCCTCGGAGAAAACTCTTGGGGCCTGCAGTGAGGGGACTGCAGTAACATCAGGGAATTCGCAGTGGTTTCTTCTTTCTACTAAGTCTGTGGTTTCAAGTAGTCAAGTGTGGAGGGAGCCTGCCGAGATCAGCTGGAGGACAAGGGTTCCACTTGAAGCTTACCCTGAAATCTTTGTGCTTCTGGGTTTGATTTTCTCTCGTGTAAGAGAGAGGCCACAGGAAGAGAAGAGTGCAGGTGTGTGGGGTGACACTGGCCGTCGCAGCCCCGTTCCCTTAGCTCTGAGTTCCAGTGTCGCCCCGCAGAAAAACAAGGGGAAGAGCTAACCGCTTCTTTGTCCCGTGACCCCTTCTCATTCCTGGAAATGAAGAAGCATGGGCATGATGAGGCAACTCTGGCTCACGCCAGAGCAGCAGCAGCCACCCCGCCCGACGGAGGCACCCACATGTGAGTGAATAGGAGAAGCTGGACCACAGCGGAGCAGTTTTAAGCCCCGGGGGCTGCTCAAACAAGGTCAACCCAAGAAACCCCTAGAGACTTGGCCAGGACCAACCTTTAGGACTGTGTAAGTCCAGTGTTTATCCTACGGAGGCCAAAGTAATGGAGGCCAAGAGGAAGCCAGGGGCTCAGAAAGCTCCAGAGCAGAACACAGCCTTTGTGGGGGTTAGTCCGGAATTTCCAAACCACTTCTCTGTCTGCAACCAGGCACAGCTGCTTTCAAGGGTACAGTTGCTTCGCTTAGTCCAGATATCCCACTCTGTCCCCTTGCTCGTCTGCCCAGTGTGCCCATGGCTGGGGCCCTCCACCCACAGATGGGTCCTGAACTGGTGAAGATGCCAGCCATTCACACCCCTGTGTGCTGTGCCCACCCCATTTACTGCCCTCTCTGGTAATTAGTGTAGGGGTAATAGATGCCATTTAGCTTTATAGGCAAACGGAGGCTCCAAGCCACAACTACCCAGCCAGTAGCTGGCTTCAGGTCCATTTGTTTTTTCCCCGGTGTTTATATTATAGTAAGTTATTGGTATATATAGTTACAAAAATAATACAGTTGATATATAATTATATGACTATAGTCCTATATTAACATAATTTTACAGCTAATTGTTTTTTATTATTGTTGTTATTGGGGTTGTATGATTTAGTTTTTGAATAAGCAATTGTTCATGTGAATAAAAATTTAAGATATACCAAAAGGAATGCCACGTAAAGGCTCCCTCCTCAACTCCTGTCCTTTAGCAGCCAGGTCCCTCCTTAGAGGTAACCACAATTAGGTAAGGTCATGTTTCCTATAAGAGAGCAGTAGAGACAAACATAATAAGCCATCACACTTCTGTTGACCTTGTGCAGTTCTCTGCCTGTGACCCCCTTCCTGTTGCCCGTACCCCCTTCCTTCCTCTTAATTCTTTGTGCTCACTCCATCTCAGCATACAAAGAATGGCCTTGATCTATTTATAGCTCCACGATTGGAAGGCTATTAATTATGTTCTTAATCTCACAGGCAACTTTCCCCCTCCTCTCCTTCCCATCGGATGCACTAGGTTGCATCTTCGATCTGGCTCATCAACACCCAGGTCTGCAGACTCTGGAGAGGCTCTGGGGCTGAGCAGCAGGTTGCTGTAAGCCAGACACCTGGATGTCAGCAGAGTGGCTCCCTTCTTGCATTCCGTGTGCCTGACACTGCCTCCCTCTGTGAGGAGGAAGCATTTGTAGGGTTTCCACTGTCTACACAGTGCTTCCTCGAGGACTCAAGAGATCACATGTCCTATAAGTGTGCAAAGAGGATGCTGGGAAATGTTAGAGTTCTTAATGTCACCCAGATCACGTATGATGATTTTGCAGTGACAGGTGGTTTAGGATTTTAAAGGTAGAGAAGTGAGCAGAGCTCACCTTATTTGCCCAGTCACATCACATTGTACTTACAGAAACACGGAATGGGTGAGCAACTTGTTTGAGAACAAACAACTCAACAGAGAAGATGCCTAGACCAACTAGAGAGGCGACCACAGCTTATACCTTGATGGCTGACAATAGTCCACCAATAAGTGATGTGGGCAAGCAAACTGGTAGCAGACAGCCTCTTATTTATGAGCTCAAATCTGTTTACCGCAGCTTTACTAAGGACCACTGTAAGGTGTTAAACCAAGTGTAGGTGTGGACCCTGGAGGACGTGACCAGATTCTGCTGTCTGACAAGGTGAATACTATGGTAGTTCTTTATAAATGCTAACATAACAGCCAACTTTTAAAATATGCACAGGGCTTGGGGATGGTTCTGAACCTAAGAATGAGTGCTGGATTCAATCTTTTAGAGTTGGCCATCGCCTTCTAAAGTGTTCAAGCCACTTACTATTCCTCACCAGAGGATCAGAGTTCTAGTCCCAGCAGACTTGTAGGGTTGCTCACAGCTTCAAGGGATCCAGTGCTCTCTCCTGGTCTCCACAGGCACCTGCACTCATATGCACATGCCCCTACACAGATACGTACACATAACTGGAAAAAAAACTTAAATCTTTAAAACGGAAAATACGTGAGTATAAAAACAGTTTGTTTTACATTAATTATGTCTTAATAAAATGTATTTCAGGGTAGCTTGACCATAAGAGACAGCCGCCATCTGGAAGGCTACATATTATGTGACCCCAAATATGTAATCTCTGGAAAAGGAAAAAAAAATCCCCAAATATGCATCCGATGGCTGACAGTGATGGTGCCACCATGCTGATTCTTAAACTTAACAGATGCACCTTCTGGTATATGGGCAGATTATGTACGTGCATGGGCAGGGATGTGTGCAAAATTCTCCTTAGGTTGTGAAACTGGGAATTTCTCTAAATTTATATGCATATATTGAGATGGGTAGATATAGAAAGATTGCTTTTGCTTTTTTGTTTGCTTTTTGTGGTACTAGAGACTGAATCTAAGCAGGTGCTCTATCACCAATCTCTATCTCCAGCTCTCTTCTCCTCCTCCTCCTCCTCCTCCTCCTCTTTCTCCTCATTCTTCTCTACCACCACCACCACCACCACCACCACCAGCACCATCATCATCACCATCATCATTGCTGTTGAGACAGGGCTTCACTAAAATGCCAAGACAGGCTTAACTTGTGACTTCCTGCCTTATCCTCCCAAGTAGCTGGAATTTCAGGCCTCTTCTACTAATCCCAGCTTTGGGAACTATTTTTTTACATTGGGATATTTGCTTACATCAGCATTCTGGGGCAGAGAAAGATCAAAGATGCCACCAAGGACCCAGCATTTCCTATTACTCAGCTTTGTTGTTACAAGAGTGGTACTATTGTTCATGTACCACACACAAGCACATTCGTGTCCAGTTGGGGACACATCTCTTCCAGAGTACATATCATTTTAAAGGAAGGGGAAACTCTTCTATAGGCTCTGCTTCAAGATCATTGTGGGTCCCATTGGCCACAGTGAATCACATGCCCATGATCTAATGCAAGGTTGGCTGGGGGCAAGGGCTAGGGTGAGCACCTGCCCAGGCATGCTGACACTCCGGGGGCCAGTGTCTTTTCTCCAACTGGCGAACTTGTCTTCATCTTTCTGTTAGATTATTATCACTGTGAAAAATATCTGAAACAGTTCAGAGGAGGGAGGATCTAGTATGGAACAGAGATTCAGAGGCTTCAGTCAAAGGGTCACTTGCTCAATTGCTACGAACTTGTGGTGAGCAGAATGTCATGGTTCAGGCACACATGTTAGAGGCTGCTCACTTCATGGCACTTAGGAAGTAGAGCCAGAAAGGAAAGGGTCAGGGAAAGATACACTCTTCAAAGACACTCCCCTCCCTTTACAGTCCCACCATCTTCCAATAACTTATCAAACTTGGAGCTCATCAATGCATTGAACCATTGATTATGCCAGAGTACTCAAGATATAATTGTCTCTGGAAACATCATCACAGACCCAAAAGTTATACTTTATTCATCTCCCAGGAGCTTCTCCATCCAATCAAGTTATCAGTCATTGTGGAATATTCCTATACACTGTGTAAATACATGTCACTGTGATTGGTTTAATAAAGAAGCTGACTGGCCAATAGCTGGACAGAATAAGGTTAGACGAGAGAGCCAAACTGAGAATGCTGATAAGGAGAAGGGTGGAGTCTGGAGTCACCAGCAGATGCAGAGAGAAGCAAGATGGACATGCCGTACTGAGAAAAGGTACCAAGCCACATGGCAAGCATAGATAAGAAATATGAGTTTATTTATATGTAAGAGTTAGCTAGTCGGGAGGCAGAGCCAGGCGGATCTCTGTGAGTTTGAGGCCAGCCTGGGCTACCAAGTGAGTTCCAGGAAAGGTGCAAAGCTACACAGAGAAACCCTGTCTCGAAAAAAACAAAAAAAACAAAACAAAAAAAGAGTTAGCTAGTAACAAGCCTGAGCTATTGGCCAAGCATTTGTAATTAATAGTAAGTCTCCACGTTGGTTATTTGGGAACTGGCAAGTGGGAAAGAAACATCCCCGAACAAGTCACAATCTCCATCGCCCTCTTGCTTCTCTCCTTGA
The DNA here is from genome assembly GCF_004664715.2 of Peromyscus leucopus. Lineage (NCBI taxonomy): Eukaryota > Metazoa > Chordata > Mammalia > Rodentia > Cricetidae > Peromyscus > Peromyscus leucopus. The sequence continues at coordinate 47,246,890 of NC_051080.1, forward strand.
TTCTCATTTCTTCTACATTCTATCTCCAGGAGGGTTCAGAAAGCCTCCTGCCTTCGTCCTCATGCTTTCTATACCACACCAATGTCTCTATGCTATACTTTAGAATTTGAATGTTTCTAAATGGTCCCATAGCTTGATCCCCATCCCTGGAGCTATTGGGAGGTAGTGGTAACTTTGAGAGGTAGCCCAAACAGAGATCTGAGGTTATGTTACTAAGGCTTGAAGGGAATTGGGAGACTAATCTCCTCCTCCCTCGCTCTTTGTTTCCCAGTTTCCATGAGGCAAGCAGCTTCCCCCACCATGTACATGCTCCCACCTTTTCATCAGCCCAAAAGCAAGGGGGCAACCAACCATCGACTGAAACCTCTAAAACTGAGCCAAAAGAAACCTTCCTACTCTTAAAGTTAGGAGGAAGGAAAAGCTGACTCATCACCCCTTCTATCTAGATTTCCTTATATGTCCCGAGTCTTGGCCGCCAGGGGACCTGGGAACCGAGCACAGGGCCATATGCTTGAAAAACGCACTCAATCAAGAGAAAAAGCAGATGATGCCATGGGTGCCAAAGGTCAAGGTGAGTGAGGTGAGGTGCAGGCTCAGTAGTAGAGTCGCAGGAATAACCAGCATCCATGAGAAGGTTCTAACAGATCTTTCCAGGGAAGCCCAGCTGGGTGTGTGGTTCTGCAGTGCTGAGGAGAGGCGGAGCCAGCCCAACTGGACACCCGGACAGAGCTCTAGTTCTTCTGTCCAGCACAGGAAACATTGTATTGCCTGTTGTGTAGGAAAGGCTGTCCTAACTTAAGGTTAAAGGCTGTTGTGACTGCCCTTCTTTATGCCAGACCCCGCACCTTCCAAAACCACCCTGTCCCTGTCTTGGTTCTCAAAGGGATTCCTGAGCTGAGATGAACTTGGACTCATCTATGCTTATGTGACTCCACACATGTAAAATGGCAGAGATTCCTTGACGATGGGGCTGGGGGAAGGGACGCTCTTGGCTCTAGGACACTGCAGTAATTTTCATGATGGCTGCTCCTTGCTCACAGAATCCCAGGGAGCTCCCCAAGCCCGGGTCCTGATTTCAAAAACACTGTAGGATCAGAATGGACTTTATATCTTTGTCCTCCTTGTCTTGCTGTCTGAAGCTGTTAAGCTGAGGACTGCAGCTGATACTAATGTGCGCTCTCCAAGTCACTAAAAAACCCTGGAGCTGACCGGGTTTAAATCCCTAGCTGGGGATGGCTTTTTCATTTTCTAAATTCACAGAAAGCACTAAAATAACATCTTTCAGCTGAATTGGAGATGTCCCTATTCCTCTCCTCTACCCCAAGAAAAAAAAAACATTTGTAGGAGTCTTTAAGGTAGAAGCTTGCTAGTCCCACTCCCCATCTTGAGAATTCTGGGGTCTCTTGGCACACTCCTGGGGGTACTGGAGAATCATAAGTCTGACTCTTCTTCAGCTGCTCCAGACTGCCCTGAAGGAATCACCAACCTTCTACTGCTTCTGGGCCCGCCCTCCCCTTTCCTCCTTTCTTCTCAAAATGCCGGCAGCTCTCCCTGGACTCACTGTCCACACAGGCACAGGTGTTGAGCTTCCTGGACCTCCCACGGATGCCTTTCCACACATTTCCATCCCCAACAGTGTCCACCTCTGGCAGACTCCTCCCTTCCAGACTCTTGTTCAGCCCTCTACCAACATGGCTCTTCCAAAAGAACTAAAGATGCCCCCATCCCCCGTCCCAAAGACCAGGGCCATTTTCTGGGTCCCCTTTGTGCCCGCTCGCAAGGTCCCTGCCTGAGATCTTCACTGTTTGCTCTTTCCTCACCTGGGCCCCCAGCACTGTTTCTGGATCAGTCACACACACACCCTGGGCAGCCTGCTCCTTATTCCACTGAAAACCTGGACGGTGAGTTCCCCACAGGAAGGGCCGTCCAGGCTGCAGCCCTGGGACATCATTCAGTGCTTCTTCCTATCCTCTGCTCACTCTGCTCTTCTAGTCTTCCTGACATGCGTGTGAGCTCCCGGCTGCAGGGCTATCTTCCCACACCTCAGCTCTCCCTGCTTGAACTCACCTCTGACTTGCCACAGGCAGTCAGCTCCAGAGCTTTGCTCTAGGAACCTGAAGCAGTCCCTGGCTTTCTGAGTGCCAAATGGTCTCAGACGGCCACTCCCAATAAAGTGACACCTTGGTTCTCCCATCCTGTTCCAGTACAGTGCTCCTCAGAAAGTTAATTCACCTCATAGTTTCAAGTTGGATGTGACCCTGTGGTCGGGGAGGCCAAATCGTGCTGATTTGGTTAATTCCCAGCTCTGTCTTTATCCATTATATATATATCCCTGAAGAGATCACCAGGGTAGACGGGCTTATCTTGACACCTCATCAGAACCATAGCAACCTTGGGCCACTGCCTCCATGCTTAAATGGCTCCTACAGAAAGATGCAGATCACCTCTCTTTCCTTGTCCTTACCCAGCTACTAAACAAACAAATCTATGTTGTCTTTCTTTTCCATTTATGCCAATCTGGGGAGTGCTTGTTAATTCTGGATGTCAGTTGGGCTAGGTCTTTGGCCAAATGATCTATATCATGAAGACTTTTTTTTTTTTTTGAGTGAGGTAAACATTTGAATCAATAAACTTTGCATGAAGAACCTATGAAATAGACAGGCCTCATTTACTCAGTTGAAGAGTGAAGACTGGGGTCTCTGAGGAAGAGGGAATTCTGCAGAGAAATGACCTGTGAACTCGGGCTGCAATGCCAGCTCCTTCTGGGGTCTACAGTCTATCAGTCCAAGTCTCATAGTCTCAACTTGCCCTCGATAGATTCAACTGCATTTAACTGAATCAAAATGAATGGCACTCGCAAATGTTCAATGGAGAGAGGAAAAATACTTGTGGATGCAGATTTTGGAATTGCAAGTCTACAACTGAATGAACCAACTCCTTAACCCTTTCCCCAATGTGTGTGTGTGTGTGTGTGTGTGTGTGTGTGTGTGTGTGTGTGTGTAGATAGATACATATGTATACATACACAGATAGACACATATATTTGTTTCTCTAATAAATCTCAAGCCCTTTAAAATCAGAAGATAGAATTTTATTAGGGTTTTACATCTCTCAGTGTCTAAGCATTTGGTAGAGTTTCAATAAATGCTTATTGATTTATAATTCAGTTGAATCAAAATGGATGATACTTCTGCAATTTTAGGGAGACAGGAAAACGTTGGCGTTGCTGATGAGTCCAGATAGCATATGTGAAATAGACAAAAATATTTGAGAAGGGAGAAAATTGATAATTTAATCAGGAGACTAATTGCAATGTTACTTTGTCACATTTGATGTGGAGGTGTGTTTTTGAAAAACGGCCAAGCTTGTTACTATTACATGAGTAATAGTTTTGAAAATATGACTTAATATCTTGAAATTTCTGTTGCTTTTCACTCAGCCATAAGATCAAAAATATTATTAATAATTGATTAATAATAATCTTTAAAGTGACACCCTTCTCAGTGACACTTAAATTTCACTAGGAATTGTAAATTTTCAGATAAAAGCTTTCACAGACTAATTAAGAGTTTTTGAGGTTTTCCTAATTCCCTTAAATGACAACGGTCCTTTAGCCACGGAGCTAAATGTCTAAGCTGATGCGTCCTACATGGGTTTTGAGGCAGGACACTGACTAGAGTTTCAGACCCTGGGCTCATCCAGGAACCTGACTCCAGTCGTGGATGGAGCCTGGGGGTAAAACTAGCCTGTCACCCCACCCCTACTCCTGGGTAAATGAGGAGAAAAGAGGGGAGAGAGAGGAGGTCCCCAGCTTCACAAATCTTTGTGTTCCTAGAGTTAGTTAATGCCTGGAACATGTTCTAAGGAAAGTGCTAGAATGAAGTCCACGGTTCTTTCACACCGGTTTCCCCTTGGTGATATTAAATGACTTAGTCACTTTGTGAGGGAAATGAAGAGATTGATTCAGGATGATGTGGCCACCTTGTCACGTCTAGTTCCCCTTTCCCTGCTCTATATTAAGCCTTGGAGCTTCCAGGAGGGCGTGTTTTATGTTCGTGGAGGAAGCAGAGGGAAACTCGTAAGTAAACCTTCAGAATAATCTTGCTTCTAAAGTTGTTTTTAAAAGAAAATACTATTAAACTGGAATCGAGGCCCATGACTCGAGAGGACTGCTGTAAACTGCCCGTCTACCTCAGCTGTCTGCCCATGTAGCGAAGGAGCAGGAAGACAGCTTTGGGGGGCTGGTACCTGGCTACTCATAATCTCAGGGCAGGCTGCCCAGGGACGTCCTGCTGAAGGCACAGTGTGTTCTGATCGGCCTGGCTTGGGAAGGGTGAATCCCTGTGGCCTGGCGTCCTGACCGTGGTTAGCATGGGGAGCTTGTTTGTGCTGCACTATGCAGAGCGGCCCAACCCAGCCAACGGTGAGCGTCCCAGCTTGGCAGCTCACAGTGACAGACTGAACTGTTCCCTAAACGCTATTCTGTTTACCCTTCAGCTTTCATTAATCTCCCTTCTTGTATGGAGGCAGCCTTCTCGGAGAAGGCAGTTGCTGGCTTTCCCAAGGCAAGAATGATTAAAGCAGGCTGGTGAGGAATTCATTCCACCTCAGGAGAGGTCGCGGCTCCTGCGCATGCTATTTTGGCAGCCTGAGAGAACAGCGTGTTCCCAAGCAAATGATAAGTTTCCAAGAAAGAAAGAGGGAAGAGAAAAGGAGGGAGGAAAAAGGAAGGGGCCGCCTTTCATTCCTCCTCTGTCCCGTTCTGGGCTCTGATGCTCTGCCTCAGAAGCGGCTGCCAAGTGCTCACTCCAGGCGTCTGTGGCTCTCATTCATCTGTCACTCAGAGACCGCTGGGCCAGCAGGGACCTTGAAGAGGGCCCAGGAGGTGAAATGACCGATGAAAAGCCACATAGTCTGTGTGGGTAGATGCAGGCTAGAGGGCAGGGCCACCTGCCTCCGTGTCCCGCATCTTTCTTATTTCACTCTTCCCTTTGCTGGAATTTCTTTTCAAATGCGTTTCATATCATGTCAGGTCCTGAAGAAAGCTGGAGGCAGAGCTGGTTGGAGGTGTCCTGGAGGAGAGATTGTCCCTTTGGGTTAATGTTCCCCCAGGTGTCTGCAGATTATCTGGGCTGGCTGAGCTTAGGCCACTGGCCTCTGTCCAGGAGCAGGGTCAGCGAGTTGGCAAGTGTGAGATAGCAGAGCAGTCCGGTGCTCTGCCGGAGAGAGCCAGCAAGAATAGCATGGTTCCTGAGGCTGCAGGCTTCTGGTCTTCCCCAGCAAGACGGCCACGTTCTTTCCTTCTAGCCTTGCTCCAGCAGCAAGTGTTCTGTGTGCCCCAATGGGGATGTGCATTTTCTAGAGCAATCTAGAACACTCGTAGGGTTGACTGTTCACGTGCAAGTTGTCATCATTATCTCATGACTGTTTGTTATGAGATCCAGCCAGGCCTTGTATCTGTAGTAAGATAGGAAATATACTTGCATATTGAAGTTTGATTTGTGCTCAAAGGTTGGTGCTCAGGAATAGGGGTGTCCCTGCCTCCCAGTAAGGTGGGCAGAGTTGACACTGGGTCTGGGGTGGGAATTCGTGAATTCCATGCCAGGCCATGCTGATACATTGGAATTTAGTGTGTGTGTGTGTGTGTGTGTGTGTGTGTGTGTGTGTGTGTGTGTCACAGTGCCAGAGAAGACCATGGCAGCTGTGTTTGCTAGCTGCATGTGCAGGGTGGATGGGAAAGGCTGATGCTCCTGTTTCCACGGCAACAGCTCAGCTCTGCATAAAAGCAGGTAAACATGGGCTCAAGTTAAATACACAGGCTGTGCATCTCCGCAGGGCACTTGGTTTGGTTCAGGGTCCTCACCACAGCCCTGTTCTTTTCTGTTTCTTCTCACTGGGTCTCCTGAGCATCACCTTAACCCTGTGCAAGGGAGATGGTGTCCTGGTGGTACTCTGCTGTTCACTCTAGCTAAGGTTTCAAACTATAGGCCAGAGATAAAAGCAAGGAAGCGGTGATTGCTTTTGGGAAATTGCTGCTGTAAAAGCGAGAAGCAGGCTCTTTTTGTTGGAGAGACAAGGCTGTTGAGTCAGGCAATCAGCATTATTGATAATGGAAGCAAAATGATAGGTTAAAGGGATCAAGCAGGCTTTTAGAAGCTGCCAAAAGAAATGGCGTAGAGGATGAAGGACTCAGTCCTGTAAACACCAAGGAAGGGAAGCAAACAGAGCTCAAATAAACACCCTCAAACTATGCCAAGGAATGAAAGGGGAAGGACAGTGACTCCAGGGCGAGGCTGGGAAAATGAGCTAAGGTGGGGAGGGGGCGGGGAGACTGGAGGAAGTGATGAGCTTCAGGAAGGTCAAGTGCAAACTGACAGCTGAGTCCCAAATCCACCAGACTGAGCCAACATCTTTTAAAGTCAGCTCTCCCCCAAAGAAAGGTTCTAGGGATGGAGCCCAGTGCACGCAGTGCGGCTGTGTGAGGAAAAGCGCTCTCTAAGGAAGTTTAGGTTAATATGGTCTACAGGTTCCCGCTTTCACCCAATATGACTGATGTCCTCAGAAGAAGAGGGAAAGCTTGCCGTTGCTGAAGAGAGGGTGAGTCTTCACATTTGACTAAAGATAATATACTGTGGAAGAATAAAAAGGAGAAGACGAGGAGGGATAGAACGAGGAGGTGAAGCCAGAGATTTCTCTCCCATCTCTGCTGTGTGAGGACACACAGAGAGACATCAGTCACCTGCATACCAGAAAGAATGCCTTCACCAGAGCTTCGTCCTGTGAGACCTTGAACAGGGTCTTCCAGTCTCCAAAACTATGAAAAAGAAATGTCTCCTGCTTCTTTCTAAGGCATTCCATTTTGGTGTCCCTGGCTGATCATGACATGCATGCAGGAAATTTTGACTCCAAGTCTCTGAGAAAGAAACAAGCAAATAGCGTGTCAGACTTTGGACTTTACTGGTCCTAGGAAAGGAGAGAATCAGAGTACCTGAAGAAAGACTAGCAGGATGGTGGGGCCCACAGTGAAGCAAGAAGAGATCGCCAAAGTCTACTATATAACATAACATCCTAGTACCAGGTAAATGGTGCAGCCATCTTGCCACTCAGCTCCCATAAAGTTGAGCATTCAAGATTTGCCTAGATCAGAAAATAGAAAGCCTCAGTTTTCTATGGAAGCACACGACGATCTGGGAATGTGTTGTGTTGATGGGACACATCATTTTCCAGGGAATGTCCAGGTTTTTGGAGAAGTTTCTCACCCCAAACTTCAACAAGAAGGATCAGATCATGTAAATTAGGAAAAATGATAAGCCAAAGGTGGGGAAGAAATCTAAGCCCCATGAGGGTAAGAGAAGGGGAGGTTCAAGGTTGGGCTCAGCTTTGTCCCTTGTTACCTAGGAGAATGCCTCCAGCCTTCCTCCCTAAGGGTTGGTGTCTTTGGGTGACATTCTGTTCTCAGCACAAAGACAGGCAGGGGGAGGGTGGAGCTGTGCCTTGTTGAGTAAACACGGGCCTCTTATGGGATGAAATTGCAGCCATAGATCTCGTTTAATTGATATTAGATTTTATTGTAGAATACTAAAATTTTAATGTGTCTATAAATCTGTTTCATACTTGTGGAGGAATGTCTGTATTAAGAACATGCTGTACGAGGATAAAAGCAAGAGAAGGAGGAAATGAGCCTACAATATACATTATTAATATTTCAGCAGATGAGAAAAATTGGGCCCTCATAGAGGAAATTAAGAAAAAAATTGAAACTGGGTGTTCTAAATAGGTTAAAGACAAGTCTGCTGGTTGGAGACATCTTAACCTCGCGGGGTCAACTGTTTTGATGAAGAAGAGAAAAATGAATGAGTAGATAGCGGAGATGGGATTGGGATACTTGGGTCAGCTCTTTAGCAGTCACGGGCAGTGAGTGTGACATGTCTCCGGTAGGAACAAGTTTGGACAGCTGAGTGCCCTGTCCCCTAACCCAGACTTGTGAGATCTAGGCAGGACACAGAGGTGATGGCTGCAACACTTTGAATTCCACTCCACCAGCCACTCTGCTTGCAGGCCGGCAAGTTTCAGTAAAGGCTCACAACTTCCGCTTCTTCTGCGTAAAAGGGAAAGTGCGTTTGAGGTAGGGGATGTGGAGGCTTCCTGCAAAGTGCCCTTGATGTAATAGACAGTTAGTACTTTTCTCGTGCCAATCAGTCCAATAACAGCATGGGATCGAATCCAAAAGTTCTACTGTTATTCTAAAATTAATGGCAAGGAAAGTGCTTGCGGCCATGTCTGAGGAGAGAGACACAGCTCCTGACCTGCTCCGGGGTGGATGTTCTGTGCACTGTCCAATGTCCACCAAGCCCTCCTGTGTAGAGCCAGCAGGGAAGTGTCCAGAGCACAGACCCATTGATGATATTGGCCGTGTGCGAACACTGCTCACCTTCCATCTGACTTGAGTCTGAAATGACAAACGTTTGCAGGAGTCAAGAATGATGGTTCTTCATGGTCCCGCCCTAAGCTCCTTTCTAATTCCCTTTCCCTCTGATGAAATTAGAACAACCTCCTGTGGGGAGTCTTTATTAAGAAATATTTTTACTTTATTGTATTAGGGGGGAGGGAGTGGAGTGTATTCACTATGTATTGCTATGTAGAGGTCATGGGACAAATCTGTGGCGTTCGCTCTGTCCTTCCACTCTTATGTAGGTTCCATGTAGCAAAACTCAGGTGGCCATATGTCTTCGTTAGGGTTTCTATTACTGTGACAAAACACCATGACCAAAAGCAACTTGGGGAGGAAAAGGCTTATTGCAGCTTATATGGCCAAATTACAGTTCATCATAAAGAGAAATCAGGGCAGGAACTGAAGCAGAGACCGAAAGGAATGATAAATGGTGCTGGTGGTGGCGCTGGTTACCGCGGAAAGGTCACCACAGAACCCAGTTACTTAGTAGTAGAGAGCTTTGTTAGGAGGAAGGTGGGGAGGGACAAAAGGACCAGGCCTGGACAAGAAAGAAAGATGGGGGAGGGGAGAGAGAGAGCAGAGAGAGGATGGGGTCTGCGTCTGGCTTTTTAAGGGCTCCCCAGACGGAGCTACACCACGTGTGTGCTGATTGTGTGACCACGCTGCACGCACATAGTAGCCAGCACTCAGTGATGATGTAAGATGCAACCCCCTGAACTGCGTGTGTGCAGCTGGAGTAAGGGCAGAATTCTAACAGAGACCGTGGAGGAGTACTGCTTCCCAGCTTTCTTCTATGGCGTGCTCAGCCTGCTTTCTTCTTATATAACTCAGGACCGCCATCCAGGGTTGGTACCACCCCCTCCCATGGAATAGGTCTACCCATGTCTATTGTTAATAATAGTAAAAAAAAATGCTCCACAGGATTGCCCACAGGCCAGTCTGATGGAGACATTTTCTCAGCTGAGGTTCTCTCTTCCCAAATGATGCTAGCCTGTGTCAAACTGACAAAAACGAATCAAAACACCAGGCTTACAAAGCAAATGCCCTTATCTGGGCCATCTTCCTGCCTCCACATGTTTAGGATCCTGATTTCTGTGAAGCTAGTCCAGGTGACAATGACCCTTGTTATGGGAGTGAGTATGTGATGTTCCTGCGTAGGCTCTTAATTTGAATGCTTGATCTCCAGATGATGACACTGTTTTGGGAGGCTTTGGACACTGAAGGGGTAGGACTGAGCTTAAGGAGGTTAAGAGCTACTGGGGGACAGTTCTTAGGGGTGTATTATCCCTGCTCACTTCCTGTCTCACTCTCTATTATCCCTGCTCACTTCCTGTCTCACTCTCTATTATCCCTGCTCGCTTCCTGTCTCACTCTACTTTCTGTCAGGTGACAACTGCCCTCTGCGAGGCCTTCCTGGTGTCTGGATGTTCTGCCCAACATCCTGGGTCAAACAAGTTGGACTGAAGCCTCTGAACGCCCACCCTTAAATAGCCTACCAAGATTTTCTCTCAGGGAATTTTGTTGCAGCATTGAACAAAAGCAACAGATATAGCCTTTCTTCACCTTGAGAGTTTTCTCCGCATCTCTTTTCTGCTAATATCCATTCAGAATGACATCCGCAAGCTCTCTGTGTCATGCACCGGAAATTTACACGTGCTTATTACTAAGGTGCCTGTTTCCTCCATCTTGATTCTGCCTTTTGTTAACCTCATTCAGCCCGATTTTCACCTCTGATTGCTCAGTTCATGCCCCATAGCCACCACCTACGTTCATCATTTCCACACCCAGTGCAGTGAACACATGGGTTCTCAGTGTCAAGCTACACCATAAATCCTATATTTGAGAGTGTTTAAAGGCTTCTCAGTGTCCCCATTAAATCTTATACATATGGTACAATGTTCATTAGATATTTTTATGTCAGTTGAGAGAGGAAAACCTCAAATTTATTTATATCAGTCTAAACGAACCCAACTCATTGTAAGTACATCACAGACCTAAATATGCGTATAAAGCAGAGTAGAATCAGCCTTATAACACCTTAATTTTAATTATCCCAGATCTGGAAAAGATGATTAATTTAGGGACAAGAATATCCTTAGTTTCCCTGAATAGTCTCCAGAGGGACCTGTACTCATGAGGCAGGGACGCAGAAGAGGAAGCAAGGTGCTGAGGCACCTGTCCAACTCCACACTCCAGTCTGGACGACCTTGGTTCGCTTTCTGGTCTGTAAAATGAGAGCACAGAAAACAGATGAGTATTAAAGATGCTCTTGCAGAATGCACTTTATTGGCATTGCAGCCCATCCGTCAACTCTTAGAAGCCACGACACAGGATCATTGCTCTTGTCAATGAACAATTACCGTCAAGCAGACCAGGAGAAAATTTGGTGGGGAGAAAACCAAATGAAACAGCATTTATTATTTTTCAAGTGTATGTGGCCAGCTGGAAGGCTGGCTGCAAGGTCGGGGAGGTGGGGGGGGGTGGGGGAGGGTCTGTCTTACGTATTTGACAATTGCCTGGCCTTTTGTTCAGTTGAGAGAAGCATCAGGACAAAATGTTGCTCACGTCTAGAACCCGATGTGACAGGCTAAACAACATTTTCCTAAGCGGTCTGTGCCCCAACGCCTAGAACCGGAATATGCCACCTTACATGGTAAAAGGGACCCTGCAGATGCACTGAAGTTAAAGGTCTTGAGAGGGCATGTTAGTCCAGACTGTCTGGGTGAGTGGCCCTAAAATGTCACAAAGTTCCTTGGAAACAAAATGCAGAAAGATTAGAGTTAGAGAGAAGAGGTCAAGATGGAAGCGGGGGGCCAGAGAAAAGGAAAAAATCAACCTGGCTGCCGTTGAGATGGAGGAAGGAGGGGCTGTGACCCAGAGGATGCAAGCCCCTCCGGGAGCCGGCACAGGGAAGTAACGCAATGCTTGGGACCCTCCGATGGGTCACAGACCCTCTTAGACTACTGACCTCCAGGAGGAATTCCAAGAGAAAAAATATGGGTGTTTCTTCGATCTGGTGAGTTTGCGGTATTTGTTATCATGTCAAGAGGACACTAACTACACAAATCAGCAGAGGGCAGGGCTAGAATAGAGTATGAAGACATGAGTCACAGGCCCAAAGGCGTCACATGGCCTTTAATTGGTTAAAGCAAGCACGAGGCCAGCCTGGAGCCAAAAGATGCAGAAACACCTCACTCTCCAGTTGTTGTTTTGGTTTTCTTGAGACAGGGTTTCTCTGTGCGGTCATGTCTATCCTGGAGCTTGCTCTGTAGACCAGGCTGGCCTCAAACTCAGAGATCTACCTACCTCTGCGCCAGCACCTCCCACTTCCTGGTGGGTGTCCACTAGGAAGGAGCAGACAAAGGGACCGGTAAAGAAACGACATGTATTTACAGCTAGTCTGCTCTCTGACCTCTAAGCAATTTCTGAACTTGGTTTCTTTTTTATTTCTAGGGACACAGGGAGTATGAGGCTCTGGACCTGGGGCACTAGTATCTTCCTAAGGCTTTGGGGGATATATGTGTTTCCAGGAAGTACTGGCTGGCTGGACTTTATCCAGCATCTGGGAGTTTGCTGCTTTGTGGCTTTCCTCTCCGTGAGCCTCCTGTCTGCAGCCTGCTACTGGGTCCTCCCATCAGTCGCCTCAATCGCGGTGCTCTCCACTGTCTGGACGATCATCTGTGTTTTTCTGTGCTGCTCCAAGCATGCGAGGTGTTTCATTCCTCTGACCTTCCTCTCCTGCAGCCTCCGCGAAGGCAGAAACGCTTTGATTGCAGCAGGCACGGGGGTGGTGATCTTCGGACACGTGGAAAATATGTTTCATAACTTCAGAGGTCTCCTAGACAGCATGACTTGCAACCTAAGGGCGAAGAGCTTTTCAATACATTTTCCACTTTTAACACGATATAGTGAAGCCCTTCGGTGGATTTATGGCCTCGCCAGTCCGCTGAACCTGTTTGATGACCTCGTTTCTTGGAACCAGACTCTAGTGGTCTCCCTTTTCAGTCCCAGCCATACCCTGGAGGCTCATATCAATGACACCAAAGGAGAAGTCCTGGGTGCCCTGTGCCATATGGTAGTCATGACAGAGCTTCTGTCTTCCTTAGGCCAGAAGCTTCTTGCCCTCACCGGGCTTCTGCTCATTCTAGTCAGCACTGGCCTCTTCATGAAGCGATTCCTGGGTCCTTGTGGCTGGAAGTATGAGAACATCTATATCACCAGACGATTTGTTCAGTTTGATGAAAAGGAGAGGAACCAACAGCGGCCCTGTGTCCTCCCTCTGAACAAGAAGGAAAGGAAGAACTACATCATCATCCCATCTCTGCAGCTGACTCCCAAAGACAGGAAAAAACTGGGGCTGTTTTTCCTTCCCATCCTGACCCACCTCTACATGTGGGTGCTGTTCGCAGCTGTGGATTATCTGCTGTACCGACTCATTTCCTCCGTGAGCAAGCAGTTCCAAAGCTTGCCAGGGCTTGAAGTTCACTTGAAACTGCGCGGAGAGGTAGGGGCTCACGGGCACTTCTTGTGGCGTCCTGGGGCTTTTTATTGGTGGGCCTCCATGTCAATCAGTGCCCTCAGATCACGTGGGTGCCTGGCTCACAGGAGCCCAATAGGTATAGGCTAAATTAGGTCCCGGTGTTAGAATAGAATTCTATGTTATTTTTCTCCGGCTACTATAGCAAATGATCACAAGCTGGGCATCTTAAAACAGCATACATTTATTCTCTTTTAGTTCGACAGTGAGAAGTCTAAAATCAGTCTTGCTAGGCTGAAGTCCAAGTTCTGTTGGCATACACATCCTCCTTTCAGAAAGTTGGGAAAATTCACTCTGCCTCATCCAATTTTACTTGGCCAGTGGCATTCCTTGGCCTGTGGTGCCATCACGCACATCTCTCTGTGCATGGAAAAAAATCGCTATGTCCCTCTCAAACCAGGTACATGGTCACATGGTGGTGCATCCAATTTCTCCATCTTGAGGCAGCTGACTTAATCTCACTGCTGAAATCTATTTCCCAGACAGAGTATCACGGGCTCCCGGAGTATCATCTCAGGCTCCCGGAGTATCATCTCAGGCTCCCGGAGTATCATCTCAGGCTCCCGGAGTATCATCTCAGGCTCCCGGAGTATCATCTCAGGCTCCCGGAGTATCATCTCAGGCTCCCGGAGTATCATCTCAGGCTCCCAGAGTATCATCTCAGGCTCCCGGAGTATCATCACTTCTGGAGTATCATCTCAGGCTCCCGGAGCATCACTTCTGGAGTATCACGGGCTCCCGGAGCATCACTTCTGGAGTATCTCGGGCTCCCGGAGTATCATCACAGGCTCCCAGAGCTAGGACATTTTGTCTTTGGGGAATTTACACTCAGCATAGCCTAGAGGGTAGGAACAGATTTGTCTCTGGTTTTAAACTTTAATTTCACTTTGAGTCTCAAGGGTATAAACGAACTTAAGAGGGAGGTTTGAGGCGCGACTTCTCCCACTGTCAAGACTTGAGCAGACAGACTTCAAACTCTTCTGATGAGAACTTTCTCATGCAGCCTGAGTCTTTGTCAACAGAAAAGGGCTTCTACCTCAGGAGTGGGATGTTGGGGAACCCAAAAACTAACTTAAAATGCTGCCCATGTACACCTAACTTCTATTTTTAACATAAGTTCCGTCAGTGACTTTGTGTGTGTGTGCACGTGTGAATGTGTGTGTGTGTGTGTGTGTGTGTGTGTGTGTGCGTGTGTATAGAATTTCTATGGGTAGACACACAGTTTCAGATCTCTTAATAGTGTTTCATTTTGAATGGGAGAGTATTTCTGTAAACACTCCTTGTGATCTTAGAGTAGGTGAGCTACAGACCACACACTGGGAAAGTCGGGCGTAGGGTCTAAAGAGCAAGACCTTCTAAACCTGGGGTGAAGAGTAGAGTCATGGCGGGATTGAAGAGACAAGGAACAGCATCCTCCTTTCCAGAACCCACTTTACTTAGATTAAAGTGGGTTTTTTTCCAGCCCCATCTCAAGTAACTCCAGTGTGCAGCCAAGACTAAGATCCCCTTTCTATAAGATCCCCTTTCTAATTCCACCACCTGAGGAACAAAGCCAGAGCCCTAAACTTGATACCTACCAGAAGCTTCTGCAAGAAACTGTCTTTTCTTCCTTCCTTCCTTCCTTCCTTCCTTCCTTCCTTCCTTCCTTCCTTCCTTCCTCCCTCCCTCCCTCCCTCCCTCCCTCCCTTCCTTCCTTTCTTCCTTCCTTCCTTCCTTCCCTCCTTTCTCTCTCTCTCTCTCTCTCTCTCTCTCTCTCTCTCTCTCTCTCTCTCTCTCTCTCTCTCTTTCTGACAGGGTTTTTCTGTGTAACAGCCCTGGTTGTCCTGGAACTCACTCTGTAGACAAGGCTGGCTTAGAACTCACAGAGATCTGGGATTAAAGATGTGCACCACCACGTCCTGGCTTCTGTGAGAGTCTTTCTTGGACCTGGTGCCCCTGTTTCGTGGGGGGTCTGGCTTTGCCTGAACTCTTCTCTCTTCTCTTGGCAGCCACGAGCCGGTAGAGAAGAGTAGGGTTACATCATTTCTTTTCTTTTTTCTTTCCCATTTTTTCCCTATGGATATGTGTGATTATGCTAACATTTCAGAGGATCTGGAAAATGGCAGACACTTGCCTGTTTTCTAACATTGGAAATTATGGAATTGAACCAGGTGGGGAGAGAGAGAGAGAGAGAGAGAGAGAGAGAGAGAGAGAGAGAGAGAGAGAGAGAGAGAGAACTGGCAGGCCAGTGTAAACACTGTCTCCACATGTCTGATTTGTCCCCTCTTTGTCAAGATGCTGGGAGAAGGGCCACCCTAACCCTATTCTCCCTTCCTCTGTTTCTGGGTGCCTCACATCCCCCTGCCCTGGCCACGCTCCTCTTCCCTCTCTGCTGGTTCAGTGCACACAGTCTCAGGGCTCTCGCCCTCCACATCCTGAGCTGCTTCTTAGAGTTGATTACTCTGAGCTCTCTGCTGCCCCTGAAGAATTCACTTCATTATAAGGTTCTCTGCTGCTCTAGATATTTGGAACAGGCCGATAATGGAAGACGCGCTTCAGATGAAACCAAATAAGAAGCCTAGAAGCCAAAGGCCTCTCCACCTCACTCTCCCCTACAGCATCCCCCCCACTCCCCCCCCCCTGTCCTCTGCTGCTTCTCTTGGGTATTTCTCTCTCAGCCAATACCAAACATCCATGCCTGTTCTGTGAATTCTCACTGGTTTAGATTGGAGTGTGTGTGTGAGTGTGGTGTGTGTGTGTGTGTGTGTGTGTGTGTGTGTGTGTGTGTGTGTGAAGTTCTATCTTCTCATAAATCTCATTTGGGACCCTGTCAAGTCCCAGGGACATAATAATGTCTAGACCATGACAGTTCTGCGGCAGAGCTCCTACGCCTGTGGAAGAGGCCGTTGCATACACCTATAACAGCAGCTGAGTGTGGGAGCTGGGTCAGATAGGAGTGCAAGGTTTCTGTGACATCTCCTGAGCTTTCTCCTGCTATACCTGGGAGACTGTGCCAAGAGCTAGCCTCCTTTCGGGCACTGGCAATGCCCTGCCCTTATCCCAGGATGCCCTTGAAGACTCCTCGCCTGCTCTATTGCTGCAGATTTGTGAAAGAGAAATCAGACGGCAAGAGAAACATTGGTACAAGGTTTTGCCAGTTTTTCTCTTCCACTATCATACAATTTTAGACAAATGTTTTAAGTAAAGGATGTGGGGAATGATCCGACGAGCGTGGATGGATGGGCAGTGTAAGTAATAATAGCCTGAGTTCCTGTTTAGTGAACACATCCCATGGGCCAGGTTCTGGACTCCATTAACTTTCCAGGACAATCCGATAGCAGGGCTTGACTTTCATCCATCACACAGCACCACCATCTCAGCAAATCGTTTACTTAAGAGAAGTAAACACATTTTAAATCATCAGGGTCTCATTTCGGATATTGCTTGGCATTTTGAAAGAGCGAATGTGTCTTCCACACTGCCCTGAACCAAGCCCATACACAAATGTTGACTCAATCTTTCTGAAGCTCCGGCTCCCAATTGCAAATCTCCAGCTCGATTTCTAGACGAAATAGCTCCTGCCCAGACCGAACCCCTGCTGCTTTCTTATTGCTGGTTGCTCAGCACTGACTCAATCGATGTGTTTGTTTCTCCCATCGTATTAAAAAGAGTGCATGCTGCTGCTCCAGGGACCAAAATCTCCATTTCATTGTAGACTGGCTGTCTTTTTAATAAAGGCAGAAGAGGCTCCCCGAATGTTCCTCACTGCTTAGGCACAAATGTGACTTGGCATTTATACAGAGGGCCCAGCTTTGGTGGTAGGTCTAAAATGTAAGATGTTCTCTGGGTGTGGTTGTTTTTTATTTTTATTTTTATTTTTATTTTTATGAGAGGTCGTTTACTTCTGCTTGGCCCCAGGGCTCTGTGGCACAAGGGTGATAATAACTTACTAAGTATTCCAGTCTGTAAGGTTAATGCCCCATCCCCAAGGTGTTTAATTTATACTGGGAGTAGTTTATTCATGGGCAGGATCTGGTCCATTAATTCCTGCTCTACCAAATTAGAAAACAAATCCACCGAGAGATTAAATGACTTTCCCAGGTCAGAGGAGAAAAGAGCTGAATCAGCATGCACTCTCCACTCGGGTGGCTGAGCTGGGTGGCTCAATGTCACCCTCTGTCTTCTGTGTCGTCAGCTGAACAGTTGGCTTGTTCTCTATCCTTCAAGCCCCTTCTGAACACCCAGAGACACCAGAAAATGCCCTGTTTTAAAAATCCCCTCCAACAAGACTTTCGGTCTCCTTCGGTGATGTGGGTTAACATGTCACCCTAAAAGGGAGCATCAGAGTCTAAAGAAGAAGAAGTCCCCAAACTCCAAAAGATTGATTGACACTCTGACTCAGTGCACATCTTTTAACTTCGTGTTCTGAGGAAGGGTAATTTGTCTTTACCTGGAGGCTACACCTGGGGCTTGAATGGCTGGATAACCAACCAATCCTCTCTCTTCCACTTGAGCTGACTTATCTTTCATCACCTCTGTGTGCCCTAAGTAAAGGACCAAGCATTCCATTAAAAAGTGGGTGTATGGTTATGTTTGTTAAACATAGTTCTCTGCCTTCTGAGAACCTGACATTTCCATGGCCGTGTGGCTCACCTGAAGTGACAGAGCAGACAAACTCTGTTTCATAGAGTCACTCCACAAATCCACTTTGGAAAACACTGTCACTTTTATAGATAAAAGTCATCCTTTCCCCTCTGCTCCAGTCATGACACATTCAAGAAGATTTAACAGACAGCCACTTTAGACAAAGCTCCCTGAATATTTGCAGAAAAACAGTGTGTTGTATGGAAATAGAAAGACAGAGACAGAAGATGGCATATCCACTGATTATTTTACTCTTTTCTTTTAGAGGCAAGGAACTCAAGACGTCATCCATGATTCTTCCTTTAATATATCTTTGTTTGAAGCCAGCTGCATCCCTAAACCTCGGCTCAGTGTGTCTGAGACGTGGCTTCCTCTCAGCATTATTCTAGTAACACTAATAGTCCTAGGACTGTTGTCTTCCATGCTGATGCAGCTTAAAATTCTGGTGTCAGGATCCTTCTACCCTGGAGTGGAGAGGGAGCGCATCCAATACCTCCATGCAAAGCTCCTTAAGAAAAGATCAAAGCAGCCACTGGGAGAAGCTGAAAGGAAACTGAGTCTGTACTTTAAGAAGGTAAGGTCAAGGGGAAAGTATGCCTCTAATGAAGCTAATGCTGTGTCTGAAAGGCAAATGATAGTGGATTTCAAAGCATTCTACAACTTCACATCAGGAGGCCAACTACAACATGATTGGGGGAACCTATTGAATCAAGTATTTTTTAGTTGGCTATTGGGAAGATCTTTTGTATTGGCTACTGTGGAACAATGACTAATTTTTACCTTTTTACACCAAAGATAAAGTAAAAACATGGAAGGAAATAGTTGCCACTTAGTAAACTTTAAAGAATTTGCTTATCCTCTACTAAGTCTGTCTATCACCTATCTATCTATCTACTATCTATCTATCTATCTATCTATCTATCTATCTATCTATCTATCTATATCTATCTATCCATCTATCAGCCTATCATCTATCTATCTATCTATCTATCTATCTATCTATCTATCTATCTATCTATCATCGCTGTATCTGTATGCCTCCTCTACACATTACTGATTTTATTTGGCTTATTTATTAGTGGGAGAAAAGAAAGAAACTACAACTGGTTGAAAGAAGAGTTCAAAGAACTCTCATATCGGGTCATCAGGACAACAAAGTAAAGTTGCTTTACAAATGCCAAACTAAGCCGGGCAGTGGTGGCACACGCCTTTAATTCTAGCACTCAGGAGGCAGAGGCAGGCGATTCTCTGAGTTCAAGGCCAGCCTGGTCTACAGAGTGAGTTCCAGGACAGCCAAGGCTACCTAGAGGAACCCTGTCTTGAAGACCAAAACCAAAACCAACCAACAAAAGCCAAACTAGATCGTTCCTCAAGGGTGGGTGGGAGGAATCTCTTGTCTCTAGAGAGAAATTCATTTTATCTCAAGCACGAGATCACTTGCATGGCTGCTGTCAGACACATACACACACACACACACACACACACACAGAGCTAGAAAATAGGTACAGCCAATGAAAGACCCAGAAAGTTATTTTCTACATTTTTCAAAGTTTCTAGCAGAGACATCTGAAGTGATTCCAGTGTCTATTCATCCATTTTCAGATTCATTTTTGGCTTCCCATCCTGACAGTTATTAGGAAGAAACATATGAACACTTCAGATGAAGATGACCCTTGAGAAACATGGAGTCCCTCTTCCTGGGTCAGATGCTGCTGCTCACTGTTTGTTCAACAATAGAGGACTACATGAGAGGTTGGAGTTTACAGGACCCCTTTCCTCTCTGGTTATTTTTTAAGCTACTTGTCCATCATAATGCCAAATGGCTCCCAGATCAGTGGTTTTTCAGTCTGTCTTCCAAACTAAACCCAGTATCTAGACTGTACCACAGCTGAAGCGACTGTGACGGCTGAAATGGAAGTGTCCTCCAGAGGTTCGGGTGTTTGAAGACTTAGTCCTCCATTGACGGTGCTGTTTGCGGGAGGCTTAAGAGATGTGGCCCGGGGGATAAAGTGTATCACTGGAGGAGAGCGTTGCAGTTTTATAAGATATGCACCAATTCCTGTTCACTCTCGGCTTCCTGCTTGTGCCTGGAGATGTGAGCTCTCAGCTGGTCCTGCCTTCGTGTGTGCCCTTCACCACAATTCCCCACTGTGACGGTGATGGAGCCGTATCTCTCTGGAACCTTAAGTCCAAATAAACCCTTCCTCCTGCAAATTGCCTTGATTTATCACTCACTGCCTTAGGCAAGTAATCAGTACAGAGGCCTCTTGCTGAGGAGTCCCAGCACAGAGAAAAAAATTCAAAATACAATTATGAAGTCTGTACTTCGGTCTCACCAGCAGATGCTCAGAACTCACGTATACAAAGGCAGTGTGTATCTATCAACCTCCTAGTCTTTCTGCCCTCTCAATGTCTCCCATATGCTGTCTTTAACAATGCCACCCCACAGCTGCCTCTCCCCCCACCCATTCCCCTTTGTCACCCATTCCCCTTCGTCAGAGACACTTTCTGAAGCCTGTTTACAAGAACACTCAATCCCTTCCCATCACCTCCTCTTCTCTCATACCCTCTATGTCTGTTTTGGTGACTCTTTTCGTAACTCCTCCATACTAAGTTTGGGGGCAGGATGGTGCATTGCACAGCCTCCTAGGCCATGCTTATTAAAATGTACATCTTGGATCTCTTCTCACCTTTTCTATCACAAAATATCTAGGAGAGGGGAACTCTCCTTGAATACTGATCCTGTTATCTCTAAGCACCAGAATAGGGGAATCATTTCTTTCTTCTTTTTTTTTTTTAATTTGTATCTTTTCATTTTGAAAATTTGCAGGCTTATAAAAAGTTGAGGAAACAGTATAAAGTTGTACTTGCCCTTCACCATTGTCTTTGAAAATTAACATCTTACATAACCGCCTCAAAATCAGAAAAATGACTTTGAGAGATACAGAATCCGAGCTCTTGTTGCAATTTTGCCAACTGAAGGACTGGTACCCCCTTCTGGACCCTTGATTCACGCCAGGATCCCACATTACCAGTAATGGTGCGATTTCTCTAGTTGCTCCAACCAGGGACAAACCCTCAGCATCTCCTTTGTCCCGGGACCTTGACACCTTTGGAGAATCATGGCCAGTTACTCTATCTCCTTCCATTTGGATTTGCAAAGCTTCCCTCCTAGTTACACCAAGGTGATGACTTTTAGTTGAGAATTCTACAAAGGTGAGCCGGTGTTTTCCTTCCTGCATCACAGCAGGAGGCCCACGTGGCTGACATGCTGCTTTGGATCACAGGACCAAGGTGACATCTGGTGAATTCTCCCATCGTAATGATTGTTTTCCTTTGTAATTAATAAGCACCTGTGGGGAGGTACTTGGAGACTACACATGCATCCTGTCTAACATGTGTTTGCTCTCTAATTTTAGCATCTGTGGATGCAAAAATTATTGCCATGGTGACTAAGTAGGTATTTTCTAGTTTAATCATTTCTTGTATGTCTCTTATTTATAATGCTGCCACAAGGTGTAGTCATTCCCTCTAAGGAACATTTTTGTGAAAGAGTAAACTTTGTGTTAAGCACAGGCACAAACAAACATTTTGCATACACCGTCCCTTTTATGCTTGGAGCAGTGTGAGGTAGGTGTTGTGCAGACATCAAGGCTGCAGTGGATGAGGAAAGCATCCCAGAGAACAAACGAGCTAGACAAGGACGGGCTCTCTCCTGCTTCCCAGAGGCTGTGCATCAGAATGTCTGCACATGCCCATTCCTTCTCACATACGCCCGCCCGTCTCTCCCAACTCATACCTACTAGGGAAGGCTGGGGAGCTAGCTCAGCATTTCAAGAGCAAAATGACTTGGACCACCACATGATCCGAGGGCTACATGAGACTCCAGGAGTTGGAGCCTAGGGGACAGCCAGTCAGCACTTGTTGGCACTTTGGAAGGTGATGAAAGGGTCGGATTAGGACTTTTCTCAAGCAGTTTATGACCTTAGTCTCAGGTCCCCTGTCCACCTGCAGGCTTTTCTGGCTAGACCACTTCCTGCTCTGTCTAGGCACAGCATCGTATACCTGCCAACCTTTCAACAACTCTGCAAAGCAGGTAATGTTATAGAAATGGGCGTGAAAGATGAGCCTTCTCTGTGGAGTCCCCAGGTGGGTTCTTTCTTCCCCACAAGCTGAGACCTCCTATGTCAAAAGCCTGGCCTTCAGTGCTGACGTTCTCCGTGTTCGAGCAGCTGTTTACCATCTAGAAGCTTTGCACATCTGTGGAGACCTCCCTCGCTGTCCAGCAGTCAGATAGGACCCTGTCGTCCTGAGACAGCGAGCCCTGCAAGCCCTCTCGATGTGGACCCACATGCTCTCAGCCATGCTGCTGAGCAGCATCACCTATTCATGGAACTGGCTCCCACGGTCCCCGGGAGTGTCCTAAAACTTTCTTCTGCTTTGAGGCTACCTCACTGCTCTGGCTGGTCTTGTGTTACGATGGACACTTGAATAAAGCTATCTGTATTAGCGCCCTTTCTGGTCTTACCTTTCCCCCCATTAAAGATTTGGCCCCCAGATGTCTATAAAACATTATCTCTGTTTTTTTCTTTATTCCTTATTTCTGTTTATTTATTGTTTTAAAGACAGCAAGCTTTGGCCCCATAAACATGACTTTGGTCTGACTTAGCCATAGTAGGTGTGTAGTGGCATTGGTTTTTAAATTTTTCATTTTCCTGATGGCTGAAGATGTTGCATATCTTTTCAGGGGCTTATTTACTATCTGTAGAACTTCACAGAAGCCTGTTAAAATGTTTTGCTTTGGTCTTTTTTGTTTTGGTTGTTTTTGAGACAAGGTCTCCCCATGTAGCCCTGGCTGTCCTAGAACTCTCTATATTGATCAGGCTGGCCTCAAATGCACAGAGATCCACCTGCCCTTGCCTCCTGAGTGCTGGGATTAAAGGTGTGTGCCACACACCTGGTTAAAGACTTGGTCTCACTACACAGCCCTAGATGACTTGGGACATGCTCTACAGACCAGGCTGGCCTGGAACTCACAGAGATCTGCTTGCATGTGTGTCCAGAACGATGAGGTTAAAGGCATAAACCATCAGGCCTATCTCTGTTTTTATACATTTGAAAATGAGGTATCATAATACTGTCGGGGTTTGATAGGATTGGAAGGCAGAGTCTTTGGAGTACGCTGATTGGCACTGATTATTTAAGAAGAGCTTACATTGATTGGCCAGCAGTCCCCAGGCTGGCAACAAGGTGTAACTGCTATGATGTGTGGAGCTCTAAAACATGTAATATGTTTTCAGTTCATCCTCCAAGGCCCTGAACTAGCTGCTAGTGCAGGAACTCCTGCATCGGCATGTTTGAAGCTACTTAGTGATTCTTGAAGGCAGCTGGGATTCGGAACCACACTCCATAGAATCTTACAGAATTAGAGATCTTCAAGGGACCTACCTATGTTAGAGATCAGACCTATGTCTGATTCAGCATTTCATTTCTCAAATCAGGTTTCTCACACACCACTTGCCCCATGGGCACTTCATGGAAAGAGGGCTCTTGGGGTATATCGTGTAATAAATCCATAGATGAATCACAAAGTATATTGGGGTAGTCAAAAAAAAAAAAAAAACAAAAAAAAAAAACAAAAAAACTCTGAGAAACTCCACAATAAAGAAATCCCTTTTAACCCGGGTCACCCAGGATTCTCCCTACACTGTTAGACCACAGAACAATTGCATCTCTAGCTATCATAAATAGTAATTAGTCCTATAGACCCTGTTCTAGCAAAGGTACACGTACGTGATAGGAATGACGGTCAAAAGAGGATTTGGAAGGCAAAGATGCAGTTTTGATTTGTTTAAACGCGGATGATTTTATGTGTCCCTGTGTTGTCATGTGCCTGTGTAGAGTGGCTTTTGTCTGGTTTTTGTACGAAAGGAATTGAATCCTGGATCTCATGTATGATAGGCAGGTGCTCTCCCGATGAGTCATGACCCTAGACCTGCTGCGTTTTCCTTTTTTTGTTTTGGGTTTTTTGTTTGTTTGTTTGGTTTGGTTTTGTTTTTTCAAGACAGGGTTTCTCTGTGTAGTTTTTGTGCCTGTCCTGGATCTTGCTCTGGAGGCTAGGCTGGACTCGAACTCACAGAGATCTGCCTGGCTCTGCCTCCCAAGAGCTGGGATTAAAGGCATGTGCCACCACTGCCTGGCCCTGCCACATTTTCTAAACAAGTGTATATGTTAATAATATTATATAATGAATGATTTTATGCATGTGCTTTTTAGTTTATTCTCTCTACACAATAGAGATCACACTCGCATTGACCCAGACAAAGGATCAAATGGTCAGTTTTTAGAGAGACCTGGTTGCTTTTAAACATCTAATTTCTGGTAATTAGAGTCCACCTGCTTCCCACCTTCAGCATTCTTTCAGTCTAATGAGGGAATTGCACATATACTCAGCCCAAAATAAAAATGTGTAGTAGTTTCAATAAGCGCCATGTGCACAGGGTACACAATGTTAGACTACCATGGCTGGCACTCTGCCTCCCTTACCACAAAGGCCAGTTCAGCCTATTCTGTGGGGAGAGGGCCTCACAAGTAAAGGTGTCTTGATTTCATGGAAATCAAATCCAATCTCCCTCTTTCATCTCTGGCAACAAATCATAGGACTTGCGACTTGTGACTTTACTCTGTTGGGCACATTTATCCTGTGATGAAAGGGGACTCCTCCTGGGAAGGACAGATGACAAGGAGATACAGTTGTAGCTGAAGTTTTCCTGGTCCTCCCTGGCCCACAGTCAGGACAAATCTCTCCCATTTGCGTCCCCCAAGCAAACACACAGAGACTTACATTATTTATAAATGAATAGCCATGGCAGGCTGCTTGCTATCTGTCCTTATATCTTAAATTAACCTATTTCTATAAATCTATACCTTGGCACGTGGTTCGTGGCTTACCGGTATCTTACATCATGCTTCTCCTAGTGGGGGCTGGCAGCCTCTCTCTGACTCATCCTTCCACCTCCCAGAATTCTCCTCTCTTCTTGTCCTGCCTATACTATCCTTCCTGCCTGGCTACTGGCCAACCAGAATTTTATTTATCAACCAATCATAGCAACATATATTCACAGTAGACCGGACATCCTACAGCATACAGTCACAAGGAGCAGTTCTGACGTTGGAAACAGGGTTTAGCCTGCTCATTACGGTCAGTCTAAGTTGGACACCAAATGCTTATTTAATTGTAGCCAATCCACTTTAGACTGAGAATGGCGAGTTGTTCTTTGGGGCGTCTATTGTGAAATGTGCTCTGTTGATCTAGCAGAGGCAGAAAGACCCTGGGCTTCAGTGATTTCACACGGCTACCTTCCTTTGCTCCTAGTTCTGATGGCTGAGGAAGTCGACTGCATTACAGACTAAGTCATCATTTCTCATCTCGAACCCCAGTTTGTCAACAGTGCTTTATTGGAGTCTTTCCTTTGTCCTCACTGACTCCATATTTGCTATCATTCGAGGACCAGATGTAGTGATTTTAAGCACCTCATAGTCATCGTGATTCTTCCTGGGATGTTAGACATCTTTCCTTTCTCAGATTCTGTGCCTGTTGCTTTCCCCCATTAGGACCTAATCAGTCACAATTACAGTGTGGGGTGTAGTGAAGCTGTCAGTTTTTGGTCTTAATTTATCTATGACAAAGAAACACACACTTCTCATTCTTAGTAAGAACTCACCGTCTCACCCAAAGTTAATAATAGTGATTTCCAGCATGTAGCAAATGCAATTGAGGTCATTTATTCAAATTAAAGATGACAGAGGAGCTGGCCGGTAAAATGAGAGGTGGTTGAATGTAGTTACATATACATATTTGAAAATCTGTTTTATTAGCTTAAATGCCCTGACACTGCAGAGGTAAGATTCAAATCAGAAGACAGACCAAGTAAGCTTCCAAATGATCAGGATTCAAATCTCCTCTTGATTTTAATCTAGAGTGGTTTTAGTGATATTTTCAAAAGCTAGACATGAAGGAAAGATGATAACACAATATGGGAGACAATTGCCTTCTATTAACTAAATTCTGAATGTCTGTGAACCTCATTTTATACTCAAAGAAATCAGGTTAAGTTTGTCAGTGGACCAATTTGTACAAATGCAAACAAGTTACAAATGAATGACAGAAATAAACTGCAACTAGCCATGGTCAGTGCAAATAAAACAGAATGTCCCCCATGTTTGTGGATGATGAGAAAATATACAGTATGGTGCTGCCCAACCCCTTCCTCCAGCCTCATTTGGCAAAGACTAGGAACGATGCTTCTATGATCATCACACGGCTCTCTGGGAAGAGGGTAGAATCAGAGATGCAAGGGAGGGCTCTGTAGAATGGAGAGAAGGATGTGGCCCTTGCTGACCCACTCTTCCGGAGTCCTGGAGCTCAGGGTTGGTTCAGTGTCAAAATCACCTGCACAGGGCTGATGAAATGGATCAGGAGGTGACAGCACTTGCCATGTAAGCCTGATAACCTGAGTCTGATCTCCTAAACCCACAAAAAGCCAGATGTGGTGGCTTGCACTTGCAACCCCCCCCCCCCCACACACACACACACTCCTAAGGCCAGAGGGAAGGCAGAGACAGAGTCACTGAAGATTGAAGGCCAGCTAGCACGGAGTGGTCAGGGCTACTGACACAGGGGAGCTCTTACCTCAGCAAGGTGTGAGGAGAGAACCTACTCCTAAAATCTGTCCTCTGACATCCCGTGTGTGCACACGTGCACACACACACATGCACACACACACACACACACACACACACACACACACACACACACACGCAAGACAACAACAAAAAAAAAAGATCAACTGCATAGGTAAAAAAGGAAGAGAAAATTGCAGCTCTCCAAACCCACATTCAGGTGTACTGACTGAGGTGTTTTTGAAGGCCTGGAAATCTATGTTGTAAAGAACTCCAGTGACTGAGGTGGTTATGCAACCACAGTACACATTCATCTGGAGAATTTTCATAAGCCTTGGTGAAGAGGGTTGTTGATTAAATAAAAGCACATCTACATGCTGTCTATGTAATTAATTGTGTAGTTGGTTATACACTCAGGACTTCCACCTACTGTTGATGAGACATTGAGTTTCTTCAATAGCACAAGATGCTAATTGCCTGCCAGCCAATGTCCTGCTCCTCTTCTGCAGTCCAATCATCCACTCGTATGAATGTGTGAGGATGCCACGCACAAGATGACTTTGTCTATTGTTAGCTATTTATTAAACATGACTTGTTACTAAATATATTTTTAATTAAATGATGAAATTTAATTAATTTTTCAGTTAAATTTAGGGGATGCTAGGTCACATCGTTTTTAAAGTGGGAGACAGTCTTGACAAACCACACAGTATAGTAGACTGAACAGATTTTTAGATTGAGGAAGGCTGGATCCAAGTCCTTGTGCTAAGGATTGAAGATGCAAATGTAAGCAGCTTGGTGCTTGTCTTTCTGAGCTTGTTTTCATATGTACAAGCTAAGACCCAGCGCATCCACCCCGTAGACACACAGTGAGACGACATGTACAAAACCCAGTGAACACTTCCCATCCACATTAAATAAATAGATGCAGGTCCTTCCTGTTTTCTTTCTTCTTTCTCATTGTTATCAGTCCAGACTCTATTTTGTCAAGTTCAGACAATAAATTCTGATACACAGAATAAAAACAGCAAAGAAGGACTTTCAATCAGGCTTGATCTACAGCTGAGATCTGGAACAGGCCAGGTGGGAAAGAGGGGAGGCTTTGCCTTCATGTGGTCCCTGGTGCAAGGACTTAACGTTTTCATCACAGCAAGAAGACAATACTCGCATGAGCTTGTCTGTGTTCCAGCCAAACTCTGTTGCAAGAACAAGCAGCAGGCTGTACTGAGCCTGCATGACGTAGCTAACAGAGCACCTGATAATACAGAAAGACATTTGAGAAATCCAGGAGCGGACACAGGACCTGACGCATGGAGAGTCTGTAAGTCAGAAACACACAGAGAGGTGCTCAGAGCCTCCTACACCCCATTTCAATCACCAGCTAACTTCACGACTTTACACGCTACTTCACCTCTCAGAGGTCAGCTTTTGAAAGAGTTGAGCTCAGGAATCTCCAAGGAAGCAGCTCTCTCTGAAGCCTAGGATTCTGGGGAGACAGCAGTCCCCTGGAGAGGAGCACGGACGGCAGCCAGACTCTTGGCATTTGATGGGTTTGCTCTTTCATGGTTGGTCAATGAATCGTAAAGAACAGCAGAAGCTCTCAGCTCATGGGTGTGATTTATTTGCGGAAAAGGGGAAAAGATAACACTAGGTCAAAAGAAATGTTCTTTTTTCTCCATAGACTCGGAGACAGTCAGCACGTTTATTCAACTCTAAATGTCGTATGTAATTTCATACAGTTTAAAGTCGGGCTGCGATGTCAGTGGCTGACGACCTGAAAATTGAAAGTCTTGATTTTCCACAGCAAGCGGTGCACTCGTTGTAAGTGTGATATGTTAATTAGAGGAGAAAGGAATCCATCAAGATTGTTTTAAAAAGGAAAGCATGTTAAAAAAAAAAAAGAAAGTGCTTGTAGTGAAACAGTAGGTGCCCTGTGTTTTACAAGTGGACATGTTAATACACTGAAGAAAATAAATATGTTCTTTACAAACACTTGATGCAATGAAGAAAAAAATGCTGAACTCAACATTTAGAGAATGAGTTTATTCTTCGGGTGCTTTGTGAGGCAGTATAACCAAGTATATCTCCCTCCCGACTCCAGTCACTTCTTCCCAGAACACACAGTGGCTGTTAGCGTCCTCACTGGGTGTCCGGCACACCGAGTGTCACAATTCACCAAATTTCTCCGTGTATTGTGGCTTTATGAATGAGGAAACTGAGTCACACAGAAGCTAAGTGGCTTGTTCCGGAATCAGGATTTGAACCCAGGTCCTCTCTCCTGTGCTGCTTTATAAAGTGTGGTGTACTCACACATTTTCACTAATGAGCTCTTCGGAACAACAGTTCCCAATCCGCCAAGGCTTGGAGCAGAGCTGAATGCTGAAACCACCCTTTCCTCCTGCTTCCTCTTGGCTGTTTCTCAGAAACCCAAGCCATCAAAACATAAAGCAAGAGAACACGATAGCTGAAGAATTTCTTCTGTCTTTGAAAAGCAACGGAATGGAAATGTTCCAGATTATTCCAATTTATGAAAATAACTCATCCTCTGAATTCAGATGTTGTGTGGTTTTAATAATATATCACACATGGGTGAATAATTTACCTTGGTTTCATTCTTATGAAGACAGAACATACATTTTACTTCTTTGGTTCTCGACCATGGTAATTACTACAGTCAGCCCATGCATAATACACATCACAGCACCTTCATAAAGGACATAAATCCCAGCTGGGCATGCCAGGGTGCATCTATGGTTCCTGCACCTGAACATCATCCCAGTTGGGCGTGCCAGGGTGCATTTGTGATCCTGCACCTGGACATCATCCCAGCTGGGCGTGCCAGGGTGCATCATCCCAGCTGGGCGTGCCAGGGTGCACCTGTGACCCTGCACCTGGACATCATTCCAGCTGGGCATGTCAGGGTACATCTGTGATCCTGCACCTGGACATCATTCCAGCTGGGCGTGTCAGGGTACACCTGTGACCCTGCACCTGGACATCATCCCAGCTGGGCATGTCAGGGTACATCTGTGGTTCCTGCACCTAGAGAAAAAGGCAGAAAGATGGCTGCAGGTTCAAGGCCAGCCTGGTCTACATACATAAGCCAGATCCTGGTCTACATAAGGGTTACAGAATGAGACCTGTGGTCCTTTGAATAAGCTCACTGGCAGTGGCACTATTAGTAGGTGTGGCTTTGTTGGAGTAGATATGGCCTTGTTGGAGGAAGTGTGTCTCTGTGGGGGTGGGCTTTGAAGTCTTATATGTGTTCAAGCCCAGTGTCCTTGTTGACTTCCTGTTGCCTTCAGATCAAGATGTAGCCAGCACCATGTCTTTCTGCAAACCGCCATGTCACACCATGATGACAATGGACTGAACCTCTGAAAATGTAAGCCACCCCAATTAAATGTTTTCCTTTCTAAGAGTTGCCATGGTCATGGTGTTTCTTCACAGCAGTAGAAACCCCAACTAAGACAAGACCCCATCTTAAATATACATATATCATCCAAACCCTAGTAAATACATGTCGAATGAGGAGGTGAAGGACTCAGGCCAGGAACTCCTCAAGACTAGTCCATGCAGAACACCAGGGGTGCTGTCTCCATGGCTTCTTTGAATAAAATCTGTTTCAAAGTAAAGCCAACATACTCCTTGATATTTCTGGGACATTTGGGTGCCCCCAAATGAGTCCCCTTGCAGTCCTACATTGCTCCAGCTTTAGTCATTCATGAACAACCACCAGCTTTTTTTCAATCATATTTACACAGGCTCTGATCTATCATTTATTTAAACATCGCCTGAGTGAACTCAGCATTTTTACTTAAAGAATTTCTCTAGATTACTAATGCTATAAGCTGGGCGGTGGTGGCGCACGCCTTTAATCCCAGCACTTGGGAGGCAGAGGCAGGCGGATCTCTGTGAGTTCGAGGCCAGCCTGGTCTATAGAGCCTTTTACTAATGCTATCTCATGCAATACAAGCAGTGTGTATTTGTACAATATTGTTTCAGGGAGTCACAAAAACAACAAAAACTCTGCACACGTGCCCTAGAGACACACTGTGGTTTTCTCTGAACCCTTCTAGTCTGTGGTTACCTGGGTGGAACAGGGAGAGAGCCAGCTGCCTTTGCACTTTATACATATACAAACTATAGACGTATGTTTTACACACACACACACACACACACACACACACACACACACACACACAGAAAACAAACCATACTATCACATCTTTCACTTCTAAGTGCGTGTTTGGCAGAAATTGCCGCTCGCCCTTTCAGCGTGGAAGAGCTTAAAAAGGGCACTAAGGGGTCAAGGCAGTACGCACCAGCTCCTGCCAGTGGCTAGTTGTGGGCAGCTGAGTGCTGGGCACTGGCTCTTCCCTGGCGCTCCAGGCTGCACCAAGGGCTTTCCCTACCTGTGAAATAAGCCCCAAGCAGAGACACAGTGTCAGTGCAGTGATGCTGGAGTAGATTCTCACAGTAACAGTGTACGCTCTTGTGTGATATTTTGTTTGTGTTCTACCCAGTAAAGTTTGCTCACACCTTTAATCCCAGCACTTGGGCGGTTCATGCCTCTGTTGCCAGAACAATTGGGAGGTGGAGACAGGAATATAAGGTGGGTGGAGACAGGATCTCGGGCCCCACTCTGTCAGAGGATCAGGAGAGGTAAGAAGTCACTGGTGGCTTCCCCTTACTTCTCTGATCTTTCAGGTTATCACCACTATATCTGACTCCTGGCTTTTATTGATAAGACTAATTAGGATCATGCTTCACCCTCTATTTCCCCACTAGAGAACTGTGATGGGCTGGAACCCGTGGCCACCTCGCTCACCACTAACGTCTTCTTGTTGGCAGGGAGGGAGCTCTGGACATAAAGATCTTTGTTCTCATTCCTGACTGCTTTTCTCCAATGAAATGCCTACTCCTGGCTCAGGGATATACAAGTAAAAAGTTGTTCTGCTGAAAAGTATGCATACATTTTTATGTAGTGTAAAAAAGCAGCTCTCATTGTACTTCAGAATGAAGGGAGTGGAAAAAAACAAAAACAAAAACAAAAAACAAACAAACAAAAAAACAGAAAAACACCGGCCGTTACTTCAGCTTAAACAAACAAATGACTTCTCATTTCTTGTCTGCATGGCTCAACCATGAAATCCTAGAGAACCTCCAAAGAGCCCTGGCCCAGAACACCCTGCTCCTGTTCAGACACTATTTATAACATGCCCTGTGTCTTTATGGTTTTTCTCTCCAATGTTCTTCAGCCTGTGTAGATGGCATTTATGCAATTCAGAAAAGGATGCTTCGACAAGATTAGTCAGCAGCCTGGTCCTCTGACGCAGCTCCGAGATCCAGTTAAAAATAGACAGAGGATGCTTTGCCTCAGTCACCGCTGGTGTGTGGCACAAGAGAGCTGACCACAGTGCTGGTTCCCACATCCTGTTCTTTCATCCAGAAATAGATGAAAACTCTGTCCCTGGATTTTGGACAAGACCTTTTGCTTCTGTGACCTTGGCTCTCTGCTCCTTCTCGCTCAGTGTTCTGCTGCCCACTCCCCGCCCCCCTCACTTCTCCAATATGAAATCTCAACCGTCAGCCCAGGGCTCTGAGAGTCTGTGTTTCCTTCCCCGCTCCCAGGTAGACAGTGCAAGTTAACAAAGCCAGGCAGGGCTGGAAGGGCAGCCCACTTGTACCTCATCTGCAGCATGAGGAAGCTCTTACTCCATTTCCCACAGAGCAAGTGACTTTTCCCAGAACAGCCAGAGTTCCAGATTATTATGGGAACTCATCTAATCGTTAATGTTAGAAATAAAATCGGATTTTAATGTGTTTTTAAAATAGAATGGAGCCCAAACCACAAACTTTAGTTCATGAATTTTGCTCCATTGCTCTTTGGGGATCTTGTATGTTAATCAGCTGGAAAATGGGACTCTACAAAATGTAGACGTTTGGGGTTAAAACTGTCTGCTTTTTCTCATTCTTGACTTCTAATTTGGAATGGGCGTGGGCCTCTGACAGGAGTCCTGGATTCTGATATTTGTCTGGCTCTGCGTTAGCTATGGAACTTCATATTAATTTGCTTCAGTGGCAATAACCTGAGACATCTACCAAACTCCATCCACCTGTGAGCCAAGAAGACCCTCATCCTCACTGTCTTCATCTTGGAGATCAGCTCCCCACAGCAGCTGGCGATCCAAGTACCTTCCGGTTTTCTCAGATGACAGGCCAGGCTTGTTAGTAGCGCTGTTGTGTCTAAAGCCCAATCAGTGCCATCACCTAAGCATTCCTTGAGTCTCCTCGGCTCGGGATGAGCTGTTAGCAGCTGTCGTCACCCCTCGCCAACCGCTCCCACGACAGCTGTTTCCATCCCTGCCACTGCTTCTCCGTCCTCCCAGCCTTTCCACCATAAACAAAACAAAAAACAATTTAGGAGCACTTTGCTCAGGGTTTTCCCCTGGAGGAGAGTTTGCAGTGGATACATATGGTTGCCGTCGCTCAGCACAGCCAACCCCCAAATCGTCTAACGCCCTTGCAGGTGTGTGGGGCCACTCCAAGCAGTCGTGTTCAAGTCATGGGCGGAGGGGCAGAGGTGTACAGCAGGATCAGGTTGGCTCTCAAGTAGTCCCCACATCAGCACGTCAGGCATTCAAACCCCGGAGGTGCTGCAAATATCCAGCAGTCTCTAAAATACTGTGTTGAATGTATTATGGTCAATTCTATCACTCAGCGTTGGGGACTGAAAAAAAGCTCTATTTTTTTTCTCATCCAGAAGTATAAAAGCAACTTGGGCACATTTCCATCTGTCTTTGGGAGACTTGAACTTTGAAAGTAGGAGATTCTGGAGGATTCACACCTCTCAGCTTTGTCTAGTGTTTGACTTGCTACTTTTCCCTTGATTGGCTGTAACCAGAAACCAGACACTTAACACGACAGAGATTTATGACCTTATAAATTTGAAGTCTAAAAGCTCAAATCAAGATGTCAGCAGGGCTGTGCTCCCTTCAGAATCTCTAGAAACTTCTTTCCCTACCTCCTCCAAAATCTGGTGTCAGCAGAAGTCTTTGGCATTCTGTGCTTATAGCACTGTGATTTCAGTTTTTGCCTGTGTTCATAGTCTTCATTCTGTATCAAACATTCTCTTAAATCCCTCTGCAAAATGACACATCATTTGCACATAACCTGTATGTGTCTTCCCTGACTCTGTAAATTATCTCTAGATTACCTTACAGACACCATGAAAATGCTGTGTAATTCAAAGAACCAGAGCCCATGAATAGAAAGGGCCAGCTATATTAAGTAGCTGGGGATAAGAGTTTGAACACAGCTTTGTGAGGAACAGAAGTCATCAAGCAGCTAACAGAGGCACCCTCGCAAGTATCAGACCTGCACCATTAGACAGAACGCTATTTATCTTCCTGTGTCTGTAAATTCAGACATGGAAAGGGCAGGAAACGTCAGGATTCGGGTTTTGATAAATCAGAAGACAGCTGTCCTAAAAAGTTTGGAATGCCTCTTAGACATAGTGATGGGTCTGTTCCCTGGAGTCTCTTGGGGCAGTGAGGAATGAACCCAAAGGAGAAGACCTTCACACTACTCTGAGCCATGCCCTTAAATGCTGTGGGGGTTTGAACAAGGGGTTCCCAGTAGTCTTGGGCATTTACATACTTGCCCCTCTGTTGGTGGCGCTGTTTGGGAAGCTTAGGAGGTGTGACCTTGTAGGAAGTGTTTCGCTGAAGGTGAACCTTGAGAGGATAAAGCATCATCTACCGCTTGTCTGCTTCCTTGCCATTCAAGACGTCAGCCCTCGGGTTTCCTGCTCCTGCCTCCATGTATATGGCTTGTTGCCATGATGCCACTCAGCTACCAAGGACTCTTGACCCTCTGGAACATAAGCCCAAATAGTCTCTTTCTTCTCTAAGTTGCCTTGGTCATGGTGATTATCACAATAGAAAAGTGAGTGATACAAAGTTGTACCCGAGAATGACACTGATGTGGAGATGTAACTGGCCTGGCAGGAATCATATTTGGAAGAGACACTTGTGTTCCTTACTGTGACTTATAGACTATTGACACAGTGGACCCCGAGAAACTGGGATTCCTCCTGGAACTTACATGGGAGAAGAGAACTACTAAAGGCTGGTGCTAGCCAAAGGACGAACTTGCCACCCAGAAAAGTGATTTCATCCAGCACCGAGAACTTGTCAGATCATCTGGCTGGGACACTGGAGCCCAGACAATGATGGGCAGTAAAGGACACTGACTGGGACTACTTAGAGGTGCATATCTCTGGCCCTTACTTAAACCTGGGTTTCACTTCAGAATCCCGAAGATGAACTTGAAGAGGGCCACTGGGTCTCTCCCAAATATGGCCACATTGAATAACTCTCATATTTCTGCTTTTAACTATTATTTTGTCCATTCTAATTGTTATTATTGAGGCCAGGTTTCTGAACCTGGCTTCTTGGGGCATAGACTGTGAATACAAATACAAGGTCATTGATCCACACTGACTGCCAAGGGCAAATGGTACACAGAACTGCTAGAAAATGTGGAAATTCATTCTGAAAAGGCAAGTCGACTGTCAACCAGCATCTGTGGGCCTCCATCCAAGCGTCTCTTAAAAGTCTTGCAATTCTATAGCTAAAAAGCCCAAAACAAAACAAGCACAACCCAATGCAGACCATGGTCCAGAATCAACCCAGGAGAACAATAAGATGCAGAATAATGGCTCTGCAGACTCAGACTCTCTAAAGTGCAAAGTGATGCCAAGGGACGCAGAAAACACAAAGCCAGGCTGGGCAGACCGTCGCAGGTAAAGTGCTTGCCACGCACGGAGGGAGCCAGAGCCTGGATGCCTACAATCCAAGCAAACCCGGTGGGTGTGGCAGCTCTCTGTCATCTCAGTCCAGGAAGGAAGGGACAGGGAATCAAGCTGGCTAATGAAACTAGTCATGTGGGCAAGCTCTGAGGTTGATTGACAGATCCTACTTCAAAGAATAAGGTAAGTGAGCCACGGAGGCAGATTTCTAACCCCAACCTCAGCTTTCCCATGCATACATGTGAAAAGAAGAAAAAACCTGTAATGATTTGTTAGTTTAATACACACACACACACACATTAGTGAGACAAAAGTGAATTTTCACCATGACTCTTGTTCTTGCATGTGCCGAGATCAAGTGCCAGCCCACATCACTAAGGGTGGGGACACTACCAAAGTCTGATCACCATGGAGTGTGTCAAGAAACTCTGAGAGCCAGCCATTATATTTGGAGCCCAGGGTCTCCTGGAGACCCTTTCCCTGGCTGTCTTTGAAGTTCTTAGCTACTGTGCTGTTGCTGTGAAGAGACACCAGGACCAAAGCAGCTTATAAAAGAAAGCATTTAATTGGAGGTTTGCTTATGGTGTCATAGAGTCAGTCCGTTAGCACCATGGTGCGCAGTGTGGCGGCAGGCAGGCAGGCAGGCACTGGAGCAATCCATGAGAGGTTATGTGTTGAGACAACAACCAGGAAGCAGAGGGAGAACTAACCGGGAAGTGGCATGGCCTTTTGAAACCTCAAAGGCCACCCCCAGTAACTCACTTCCTCCAACTGCCATATCTACTCCAACAAGGCCACACCTTCCCCTAATTCTTTCCAAAGAGTTCTACCCACTGGGGACCAACCATTCAAATACATGAGTCTAAGGGGACCCTTTTCATTCAAACCACCACGTTTCATACACCTGGAGCAAACAGCCTGGAACGAGCCAATGAAAATGACTGACAAGAAAAGTTGCTTCTTGACTAGCAGGTGTGAAGAAATTCTCTATTTCTACATTTTAAAGATCATGCCTTAACGTGTTTAAATGTATTTTTAAATTAATTATTTGGGAAGACAGTGTTCCCTTTCAAGACACTCTGTGTCAGGACAGGATGTCAACATGGCTGAGGGCTGCCGTGCTTAGAAGTTGGAATCAGCCATAGTGCTATAGGCGGATTGAGAACGGCGAAATGCAGAAACAAGTTGCCATGGAAACAGGCCACTAAATGGAGCGTGGCAATCCTAAACCTCGTATGATATAAAGAGAAGGAAAGGGGTGAGGTAGGACATGACAGCATGACAGCATAATCCTCCAGTCTTAGCACCCGGGAAGCTGGAGGAGGATTGCCCCAGATTTGAACACACACACACACACACACACACACACACACACACACACACGAGAGAGAGAGAGAGAGAGAGAGAGAGAGAGAGAGAGAGAGAGAGAGAGAGAGAGAGAGAGAGAGAGAATATTTCTGGAAAGAAACCATGTCTGCAAAGAGGTTGGAATGTTTCAGGTCCAGAGGCCAACTACCTACCTCAGGCCAGCTTTAGTTCCATTCCTTGCCTGCCTCTGTGACAGAACTAACATCCCATGACTAACAGACGTGGAATGTATGAACTTGGAACGTATGAACTTGGCCGACCACTAGCTTCCACCAACCCCAAAGCTGAGAAAGCCATCAGGGAGTTCTGAGGCCAACAGAAAGGTTTCCCCATCTTGCTGCCTCTCGGATGCACCTGCTGACGTATTTTGTTTATTTTCATTTGTGACTTTCTTTGTTGTGGAAGACTATAATACTTCATGAGACTGCTTCTGTGTTGGAACGTGGAATTTGGGGCAATCTAAGTCTGTGTCCCAGGGCCATGGTCACACAAATTTGGCTCTAGAATAAACTCTCTTATTCTGTTTAAGGTGAGAGCTGTTGGTTGTTGTTTTGAATACACAGTATGAGACAAAGAACAAGACAGACATGGTTGCCAAGAGGGACAGAGAAGTGTCCCGTGTCAACTCTCTAATACCGGAAAGAAAGCTAATTTTTGCCAAAGCCAGAAAACGTGTTCAATTTTGGAGCCTGTCTAAAAAATTTTAAATTGTTAATTAATTAATTAATTTTGGTTTTTTCGAGACAGGGTTTCTCTGTGTAGCTTTGCGCCTTTCCTGGAACTCACTTGGTAGCCCAGGCTGGCCTCGAACTCACAGAGATCCGCCTGCCTCTGCCTCCCGAGTGCTGGGATTAAAGGCGTGCGCCACCACCGCCCGGCTAAATTGTTAATTTATTTCTCTTTGTAATATTGCAGTTGAACCTAGGGCCTGGCACATGCTAGGCAAGTGTTCTACCACTGAGCTACCTTCCCTAGCCCACTGCCTTGTATTTTATTTTGAGATAGGGTTCCAGTAAGTTACGATCCTCCTGCCTCAGCCTTCTGAATAACTGGGGTCTCGGGCCTGTGCCACCAGGCCCGGTTTGCTGAACGGTTTCAATTTGGCCATGTCCATGTTGTCCTTTCACTCCAACATGACTAAGAGTGACTTCTGTGTGACGGCAGTCCGGCAGGCAGGCTCCAGAGGAGCCTGCCATCCCGAGCACAGTTGGTCCCGCTCCAGAGAACCAGCCCCTGTTTACCCTGTAGCTCTGGTTCTGTGCACCGTCTCTTCCAGGCCTCCTTCCCAGCCAACAGGCTGCACTGTTGCCTTGCCCAGGACTCTTGTCTTCTTGGCCTTGACCCCTAGCCCAGGGGCGGGACATGTCCCTCGTAGCCAGCCTCCCCTGCATGTCCCA
Organism: Peromyscus leucopus; assembly: GCF_004664715.2. NCBI lineage: Eukaryota > Metazoa > Chordata > Mammalia > Rodentia > Cricetidae > Peromyscus > Peromyscus leucopus. Next base: position 47,284,764 of record NC_051080.1, read on the forward strand.
GCCTTGTCCCACAGAACTCACCTCTAACGCCCATCTTACTCACCCTGCTGCTGGTCTCCCACGTGCAGCCTCCTCCCTCTCATTTCTGGGCTCAGCCTGACCTTGGCTTTGCTAGGCTGGCATCTGGCTCTGGCTTGGGCATGTGACGATCAGTGTGGATGGTATCATGACTCAGGAAATGCCACCTCATGAGCTGTCACCCCAACCCCAAGCTCCTGTGGCCCACTAAGCACAAGCCCTAGCTTCCTCCAGCGGGGTGGGCAGCACCTCCACTTCCCGGATCCACAGCTAACCTTCCTTTTCTGCCCACGTTTTTCTCTCCAGTGCTTGGCACTCTCCTCGAAGAAGGGCCCGTCTGTGTGACTGTGAGCTCACTCATCTATTTTTAACCCCCCCCCCCAACTGCTTTCTAATTGCTCCCATCCCATGCCTTCCCTTATTGCCGATTTCCAGAGCACCCGGCTGAGCACGCCGTCCACACGGTCGAAATGTCGCACTCATTACTCTCTTATTGCTTCGCTCACAAATGCCATCTCTTTGCGCTCCTCTCACAACACAGTCAAGGAAGCAGAGGAACGCTTACGGTCTCCAGTTCATAGATCAAGAAATTGAGGTTCAGAGAGGGTAAGTGATGTTCCCCAGGCTGTATCCGCATCCTTAGACGCATGGATACCAAGTCTTCTCCAAATGGTCACCTCGTCCATGTTATATATTCTTTATTTTTATTTTATGTGTATTTGGTGTTTCGCCATGGGTGTCGGGTTCCCTGGAACTGGAGTCACAGACAGCTGTGACCTGCCATGTGGATGCTGGGAATTGAACCCGGGTCCTCTGGGAGAGCAGTCAGTGCTCTTGACGGCTGAGCTGGCTCTCCAGCCCCATGTATGTTCTTACCTCAGGAGGCACTGCCCCCTGTGGCCGAGTCTCTGAGTCACCATCATCTGCTCTTCCTGTGAGTCCTTTCTTGTTGACGGGTAAGCCAGCATCCACCAAAGAACTTCAGTAAACAAAAACACCAAGACATTGCTTTCTTCCCTCCTTAGCCTTCAGATCCAGGGCCATAACTGTATAGTCTAGGACCCTAGAAGATGAAAGATTCTTCATTTGCCCTTTGTTGCTGTGGTGATTTGAAAGCAAAGTCGTCCCCCCCCCCCATTGCAGGACTCTCAGCTCCTTCTCCAGCACCATGTCTGCCTGCACGCTGCCATGTCCCACCATGATGACAATGGACTGAACCTCTGAACTGTAAGCCAGCCACCCCAATCGAATGTTTCCTTTAAAAGAGTTGGTGTGGTCAGGGTGTCTCTTCACAGCAATAGGAACCCCAACTAAGACAATTGCCAACAAACAAAATGGAACTAAGCAACAAGACTATCCTTGGAGGCTTCTCCCTTCTCGGGATGGGCCCTGAAGCCCCAGGCCTACATGCTGGGCTACCAGCTGCACCCCCAGGAGTCCAGTCAGGCTTTCCCAGATGCCTCCAGGGCAATGTTTTTACTATGTACTCCTCCAGGCTTGTGTTCCTGTCTTCCTGATGTTCGTGAACCTCTCTCATTCCCACAGACCCGTGCAGAGCAGTCAATATTGATCAGAGTGGGCATGTGTACCTGTGTGCTCCTTAAAAAGGGAAAACGAAGCCGGGCGGTGGTGGCGCACGCCTTTAATCCCAGCACTCGAGAGGCAGAAAAAAAAAAACAAAAACAAAAACAAAAACAAAAAAAACAAACAAAAAAAAAAGGGAAAACGAGCCTTCTTGCATCAAGAGTTCCCAAGACAAGAGAATTATTTAGGGTGAGATTGGCCCCAAGGTGGGAAGCCTCACAGAGTATCGAAAAACCATTAAGAAAAGAAAGCAGAACGTGGGGAGGTGGAGGCCAGCAGCATGAATAACTCCTAACTCATCGGTCTGTACCCTGAGAGAGAAGTATACAAGGCTGCAAGACCAAGGTTGAGGCAGGAGGCGGGCTGAGGGAGCTGGGTGCACCCCAAAAGCCAAATCTGAGCAGGTCCAGTGGGAAAATGGCTGGGTAATGAGCCCGGTGTGGGGAGACTTGCTCTCCTCCAGTCCCTTCCCAGGCTCACCAGTGGCACGGGAAAATGCCACCGGCTGGATAATAGGCCAGGTGCTCACCCCCTTCCGGCTCTGTGCTGGCTGCTTCCTGTGCGTTCTCCTTCCTCTGCCTCACCACACCCCAGTGATTCTTCTGCTGATTCCACTTCCAGAGTGACTCAGTTCCTTGGCTGTGGTCTCTGCCGATCACTGTGGGCTGTTGGACCCCACATCACCGTAGTGTTCTGCAGTGTTCTCTGTGGCGATCTGTTTGGGGTAGATACTCTCTTTCCGCTCTGAGGTTGTGGGTTCTTTTCATGTCATGTTTTCGGGTTGGAGAAACTCTTGAGTGAGGAATCCACTAGAATAGTTGTTTACATCTTGAGTCGCCTGCCAACCAAATGGGCATCTGTCACACTTTGGGCACTTGTTCAACCTCTCTTGAGTCATGGTTCCTCATTTGTGACCTAAGAGCAATGGCATCTCATGAGCTTGTAGACAGAACTAGGTGATAGAGTCCACAGAGCTTAGTCCTGGTGCAGGCCCATAATGAAGGCCTAACAGGTGTTATTATTTAGGGTCTATAGAGCACATTTGTTTTATTAAAGAGAAAAACCAGAGGTCCTGAGTTCTTGTGGACACTACATCCTATTATAAGGTAAAAAAAAAAAATAAAAAAAAAAAATAAAACCCCTCACAGTTTGAGAAAGCTCAGCTAATCTGCCATACCCCTCTAGTTTTTATACAAACACCCTTGTCTCAGAGTCCCGAGGGCCAGTCCCCATGCAGTTTACATTTTTACACACGCTGACTCACCAGATGCAGCCCAGACCGTGCACACAGATCACAATTGGTTGTTGAGTTCCTTTTCCAACCCTCTTCTCCTCTTCCACTACCTGTTATGTGCACAATTATTCCGTTCCTTCGACCCAGATTCCCTGAGCTCTTCCCGGTACCACTCCGGGCAGCTCTGCGGGGGCCGTGGCCACCAAAAGGAAGGGTCTGGTTCAGCGCTCTCCAAACAGCAGGTGCTCACTAGTGACGCCTGGTCGCTCTGTTTCAAAGACTTGTCCACAGATATTTTCCAGAGAGAAGTAAAGGGAGAGAAGGGCCTTGACAAACAGAAATCTGGTTATTACATTGTCTGCCTTCTTTGGGACCCTGCGTTGGGTAGTTTGGAAAGCAGAGGGGAAAGCCACATGGAGGAAGGACAGGAAGGGTGTGCCTCTGGGCTGACATCGTCAGAGAGACCGGCATTATACGTAGTATCTTAGTCTTCAAGCATCTGTGCATAGAAAATAGTCTTGGCTACTGAATTTCCATTTCATTAACAGAAGAACGGAAGCTTGGGATGTTTCCATGTCTTGCTGGCTGGTTCAAATGCAGCTTTTTGCAACCTTCGAGCCCTTGACAAGTTCACAATGCTGCCTTCTCCCACACAGGGGGAAGAGCTCCTGCTAGGAAACATAGGCTGCCTCCATGTTTCCTCTATCCCCATGCTTCCACATGTATCCCTGCTCAGACTGCTCATGGTGGCCCCATCCTGGCCATCCTGGAGATGTCTTGTCTTGTGCCTAGACGTGCACCTGCTTCCTTTTCATGGCTTCTGTTTTTCTGCCACCACTAAGGGGTTGGTACTGCCAAATGTGGTGAACTTCAAGGAAAGAATGAAACCTCTATGGTTTTCAGGACAGCACATCTGTACTGACTCAGCACACTGAGAGCCACGGGAGCTAGCGTTTGTGGACTGTGTAGGGCTTGGGTAGGACAGGCCTCGGGATACCTTTGGAGAGGGCAAATCCTTGTATTGTTTTTGTTTTGTAAATGAAAAAACTGAGATAGGTTTAGGAAGATCAATCAGACTTCATAAGAAAAGGGAGCTTGGTCTCACCGGCCATCTGTAGAACGTAAAGGAGAGCCAGGTGCATTTCCAAGGGCTTTGCTGGAGCAGAATCCTGTGGTTACTTCCCTCTTCTCCTGAAGAGCTGTGCAGGAAAGACTACAGGGCTGTTTCTGTTGCGTTGAAAGCTCTCTAACTCCATCTGTATCAGTCAAAGAACTTAGCAGGAATCCTTTCACTGCCTTGTTTATTTAAAAACTATGAACTAATCACTGATTACCCTTCACTGACCACACACTGTGCTGGGTATGGGGGAGTGCCCGAGGACCAGACAAGCCCCTCCCTGTAGCTTCCGGAGGAGAAGGAGAAGAGCAACAAGCAACTATAGCAGTCAGTCCCTCCTGAGTATGCATGGAGGGTTGGCTTCAGGACCGCGTGGATCCCATGTCTTGGAAGTAAATGCTCTGGAGAGACTGAGATGCCGTATTGTTCAGAGAATCATGTCGGGAAATAAGATCTACCTGTCAGTACAGACCTCCCCGCCCCCCCCCCCCCCCCCCCGATGTTTTGGATCCATTGGCTGAATCCCTGGGCATAGAACCTACAGAGGTAACAGCACACTGTGTAAGATAAAGTGTGATGATGGGTGGATGTTGGCCCCACCATGGAGCTGTGTAAAAGAAGGACCTAACCTACTTTGGAAAGCCTCTGGGAGAAGGTGACATTTCAAGTGAGGATTGACTTCTGGGTAAGAAAGCAATGGACTTACTCACTGGCATAGGATTCTGTGCTCTAGTGTGGAGTTGCCTCTGTCAGGCCCAGTGCAGGAAGAGAACACATAGTTTTGTGATCTCTTTGAACTTGAGACAAAAGGATGTGCAGTTTAATTGAGCTGGAAGATTTCTCTTTGGGTACATCTTACCATCATCCTCTATTCTGTGTGCTCAGGACAAATGACAGCTGAGCCACCCCCACCCACCACGCACCCCCGCTGCCCTCTGTTAAAGGTGCAAACACCCCCTCTTGTGGGCTAGTGTGTCAGAGTGTGGGTACATCCAAAGACATCCCTCTTGGCCTGTCTGCCCAGAAAAAGAAAGAGAAACCCAATCTCGATGCACAGAGGGACTGAGACACAGGAAAGGGCTTGGGAAGAACAGATCAACATATCTCCAGAGGATGCCAATTCCATTTAATCCCCTCAAATCCTGAGTCCATCGATGTGATTTGATTGGATAGTTTGCCTCAGACTCATTTAATGGTTGAACACCTGATTTGATTTCCTGGGATCCATTAAGGGACTTGACTTACAGGAGCCACTGAAAATTCAAGAAATCATGTTCTCTTGTCTGAACCGGTTCTCTGGGTCTTCATCCCACCCACTAGGTAGAAGGAGACACGTGGGACTCAGATACCAGAACACAAAATGAAGCTCCTAGTGTTTATTAATTGTAATCAAATGTAAAATCACAGTGCTATTTTGAACAAATATATCCATTAAAACAAAATGAAACAACAACAAAAACTTTACACAAGAAAGTTATCTTTAAAAACCCAAAGAAAGAAATCTAGTGTAAGAAAAGATGACATTTGAAAAGACTCATCAATGAATCTTCATGCAGACCTCCCATCCCAATAACATTCATTTATATCCTCAATCTTCCGCAGCAACAAAGGCACTGTGAGGCAGACAGCTATTGCTTCTGAGAGAAAAATCAAAGAGGCCCAGAGCGATGATTTTTCCTAAAGGATCTCGGGGAGTTGAAATGACAGGCTCTTCTCCAGGGCCTGACAGCGAGGCAGGGAGGGCCCCTCGGAGCCTTCGCTCGGCTTTTACCTTTGAAGAGAATAAAAGGCACTCAGTGTAACATTCTCCCTCACAAAGAGAGACTGAATTCCAGCTACTGCCAAGAAATGTTCTAATCAAAGTAAACACTAAGCCTATGCCTACAAAAGCAGCAAGGAGCATGTGATCACACCCAGCACCGCTTCTTTCTCTCGCTAATCTCCAGAATTTTAAATATAATCTTTCTGAATCACACGAATAATTTCAGTAATGTGGGAAGGACAGAAATACTGAAGCCTGGAGCTAGTGTTGTTTAAAAAAATGACAACATCCAACAATGAGAGAGCGCGCTGCTGAGGGGCCAGGCCTGCATTGTCCCAGTGCTCATTATCCAAGTCCCCACGGTCACACGGTTTAATCGGGGAGGCACAGATTGTCAGATGTGAGTGTGTGCAGTGCCTGAGAAGGGAGGAGACCAGGCCTGCATCCAGCAGGGCTCCAGCCGATACACACGCACCTTCATCGATCAGGTCAGCTTCCAACATCAGTGTCTGACCCTTTGACATTGCCCTGTGACGTCCGTCATTTCTAAGCTTTACACTGAGAGCCACACACTCAAGTTACCAAAAACAACAACTGCAAACAGCATCTCACAACATCTTAACTACGTTTACAATTGTGTGTTGGGCTGTACTAACAGCTATTCTGTGGCCCACAGGCTGTCAGCTGAACTTGCCAGCTAGTGTAAGACTCTCCCAGACTGCTACATGTTGAGACCTACAAATACACATCACAATTTTAAAAAAATAATCAGAATCTAGTAAAATCACCAAAAGGGGAGAAGTGTATATTTTACTAAGTCAGCGGAAGTGATGTTAGAGAGATGCTAAAACTATAGCACTGTCCTTTAGTAGAGATTTGATGGAGTGGGAAAACAATGGAGGGGGAAAAAACCGGAAAAAATTGGAAATCGTAGGAGTTTCCAAACAGGGAGATCTGTCTGTCAAAGGACAGTGTAGGACTGACCAGCGCTCACATGTCTTTGTATAGCGACAGCTACGTTACTCCAGAAACTACGTTCCTCCAGAAGCTACGTTCCTCCAGAAGCTACGTTCCTCCAGGAGCTACGTTCCTCCAGAAACCAAGTGTCAGATACAACCAAGTACTTGTAGAAAACTGTCTCTCACAAAGTTATGCAACTTTCCTTTATTTCCTCAATTTTATTCATTTGTTACGCATAACAGCATTTACAATGCAAAGATTCACTTTTTCCCACACAAAGTTCCAGTTGTTTTTTAAATATTGACCATGGAACATACTTTTAGTACAGTAGGCAGGCCTCTCTGCCTACAACTAGCCTGTCGCTTTGCACTCATAGGCGATTCTCCGGGGCTCTTTTGGAATATTCCCTAACAGTCTAGAGAATGAACCTCTAGCTAGCTCAAGGCTTGTCAATCACCATTGCCCTTCTAACATTTTAACATCAAGGCCTTTATCAGTGTTCTTTCCACTTTGAAGTTCTGGACTCTTCATAGGCCTGGGAAGAAAGATACTAATTTTATGTGCTGCTAATCATGTGTTGATATTCCAGAACACTTACTGTGCCCTTGCTTAACCACAGTACCCGGATGAAGAGTGCATCCTGGTCCCAGCTCTGTCATCCTCTTCCGTCTCTCTGGATTTCAGCGTGAAGACTTCTCCTTTGTAGGGCGCACGCTGTACTGGTGTGGGTGTGCAGGTCTGAAACAGACCATAGAACGAATGTCATTGTTCTCTTCTGGTTTACTCACTGAATGCCCAGGTTAGCCACATTTATGAATTGTGAGAGCAATAGCCTGTGGATCTATCATATGCATTCTACGTCCTTACCCTAGGCTCTAGGGAGGCAGAGACCAGTGTTCTCCAGGCCAAGCTGGCCAGCTAGACTAGTTGATCTGTGAGTTCTGGCCTCAATTGAGAGATCCTCCCTCATTAAATAAAAGTGGAAGGATGTGGTGGAAGGCACACGATGTAGACTTTGGGTCTCAATATGAATGACATGTGCACCTGCACATACATGTGTCCACACACATTTAAGCACCCATATACACAAGCAAAAAAAAAAAAATTCCTAGAAAAAAGAAAGAAAGCCAGGAAATGTTCCATATGGTCTCACACTCTTGTAACTTCACACCATTCCTATAGCCCATTTTCTCATTCTGTCTTTTCTTCCTTTTTCTAAAAAAGTGTTTTTTTTAAAAAACCTATTATATATTATAAAATATAGAAGAAGTTATTATTTTATGTGTATGTGTGTTTTGCCTGCATGTATGTCTGTGTACCATATACATGCAGTGCCCACGGAGTCCTGAAGAAGCCTTTGTAAGCCCTGGAGTTGGATTTACAAATGGTTGTAAACTGCTGTGTAGGTGTTAGGAATTGAACCCAAGTCCCCTGGAAGAGCAGCCAGTGCTCTTAACTGCTGAGCCATCTCTCCAGCCCCAACTGCCTGTTCTTCTTGTTCCCATCCCAGTTGCCTATAGTCCCTGAGGGCTTTCTTCTCTCCAGCAACTCTTCAGATATTTGGCTGCACAGTAGAATAATTTTCATATGCGCTTCGTCTTCCTGGTTGCTTTGCCTCAGAACAGGCCTTCTGCAGACTCTCACTTCTTCAGTGACCCCCTAGGCAACAGACTCAGATGGAGTTAATTCAGAACTTGAAAAGCTTTCTGAACTTATGAGCAAAGGAATTCATGAGAAGGAACTAAATCATGGTGTCTACAAGCATGCACATATCTTTATTGATGAACCATGAGGCTGTCAATTTCAGCGGTTACGAGAGCGGGTTCCGGAGCCAGGTGGCCCAAACAGTTCTTCACACCTTGCTTCACCCCGGCACTAGCTGGTGTGAAGGACTGTACTACACTGTAGGGTTGTTAGGAGGGTTAAACATAAAGCATGCAGAATAGTGCCTAGCATGGAATATGTTCTCAGTCAATAGGATAATATGCAAAGACACACATAAGCACACAAATCATTATGGGTGCCACGTTGGTGACTCAAACTGTAATGACCAATAAATAGTGTGGGCTTTGAAGTTGACCTGATCGAAGTTGGACTTTCTCTTTCTACTCATTATTTGTAGAGAATTGACAAGTTAATAAATGCTTCTGGGTCTGCATCCTCACCCATGAAATGGTAAATAAACCATCTCTCAGAAACGTGGGAAGTTCCAGAGGCCCCACATTTTCTTCACCCATTCACAGAGCAGGGCACAGACAGCTTGGGTTCTGAGCACCAGGCTGTGCCTCTGCCCTCTCTAGGTCTGTCAGAGGCTTTCCTGGATCCCCATCATAGCTTTCCTTCACCCTGGTCCTGTCATCATCTTGGGACATCCAGACAGTGTCAGTCTCCCATAGGCGCCACGCAAGTGATGCTCTGGTCACATCTGAGACTTTAAACTTATCTAGCCCCACGGTGTCTGACTACATCCTCCATCCCAGGTCTTCATCCGCACACCGCTCTCTCCATCATGTGGCTGTATTGTCAAGCTAGGCTGTATGACATGTCACTGAAGCCTACGTAGTTATCACCCAAAGCAGGACAAAGTGAAAACGGTACCCGACACCAAACAGCCATACCCCAGGCCCTGCAAACAAACCAAGAATTTTCCCCATACCCTCCTCCCACCCCCTCTTGCCTCCTACTTCCAGGTCTTGCCTTTCTCTCTGTTCTGCTTGCATGGTGTATTTCAGTGAGTGTTCCAGGGAAACTAACGTAAGTGGGCAGATGTGTGTGCATATATCTGAGTGCAACCTGACTCTCCCCTGCCTCTGTTCCATCTACCTCTTTCTACAGAAGTTCCTGGACCTTAACTACGTACAGCTGTGCTCAGCTGTTACCTTTCTGTCTGTCCTAAGCACCTCCGGAACAGACGACAACACCAGTGATTCAGGCCAAGTGTGTGTGTAGGGGGATCTCCTCATTCCCAGTGGGCTTGTTCTAGAGCAGCGCTTCTCAGCCTTCCTAATGCTGTGACCTCCAATACAGTTCCTCATGGTGTGGCGACATCCCCCCCCCCCACAACCGTGACATTATTTTAACTGCTACCTTTTGACTGTGATTTTGTTACTGTGATCAATCATAATGTAAATATCTGTGGTTTTCCATGTTCTTAGGTGACCCCTGTGAAAGGGTTATTTGACCCCGCCCCTGTAAGGGTTGCGACCCACAGCCTGAGAACCAGAGTCCTACAGGCTGGTCAGCCGCCTAAGGATCCCTTCCCTGGATCCCAGCTGCAGACTCAGGGCCCATACCAGAATTCTCAATTCAGGCTTATGCAGAAATCTATGGTAGTGAAGGTCTAGCCTCACACTTCCCAGAACTTTTAACCTTTTGACATCTTCCTTTCCTTAGAGATGGGTTGTATAAGCTCTGTCCTGACTAGACTCAAATCATATTCCTCTCTGCTGTCCCCTACCCTGACATCCTACTTCATGTGCATCTCAGAGCTTCAAAGGACGTTCACTGTGACAAAATGGCACTCGCCCTGTGGCACTGTCAATGCTATTGATCAGAAGTCCAGGTGAACATTTGTTTTCCAAGTAAACGCAACCTACCATGCTTAGGAAATTGAGTCTTGAGTCTTTCCTCTAATGACAGTGACAAATTTCCATGTGAAACATGAAATATCAGCATAATATGGACCCCAGATCCAGCAGCACCAGGGACCAATGTTCAGAGATTATGTTATTGGCTCACAGAACCCATCCCAGTTTCTCCAGCTGAAAGAATGCTATCATACTTAGTTCTCAGCAGATTTTTAATGCAGCATAAAACACATGGGCCTATATGAGCAGAGATGATCTGGGCTGAACATAGAAAGTGAATTTAAATTCCTGCTCTAGGGAATCGTGTTCTCATTTGCTCTGCCTCGTTGGCCAACTTTCTCCAGCTCCCTGGATGTTTTCTCTTAGCCTTGATCTCTGAAGGTTTGGGGTCCCTCAGGAGCCGTAGGAGCCCTCTTTTCTCTCTGTCTGACAGTTGCCTTGGTGACCCTGGACTTGGAAATTTAAATCATTATTTGATGACTCTTCACCTACTCTCCAGCCTTTCTCTCTTCCGTTCCAGATTCCCTGATAAAAACGGCTGGAAAACCACATCAGGGAGATATGAAAAAGTAGGTCACGAACAAAGACTTATGCACACATGAGGAGCTGGGGTTGAAAGAGGTAGGATGTGAGCCCTCGGGCATCGGTGACCGCTGGCTACTGGTCCCTGTATCCTAGCACCTTGAATCATGCCTGAGGGTCAACAAATATTTGTGAAACAAATTGAGGATGCTTGGTTATTGGACTTCTGGGAACTTTTTATCATTCTGTTGAAAGCAACAATGTTATTTAAAATTATTCATCAACTTCCTCAAGTTACATCTCAAGACACTGGGGACCTGAGGACATATCAGGTATGGGTCATGCCTGTACACCCTCTCTCCAGCACACCCTAGTCAAGATTTGGCAATCACAGTCAGCATCAGTGATTTACATCTCAGCAGTACTATCATCAAATAGGATGGCTTGAAGGTAAATACATGTGAAAGGGTGTCCTAAATGGCAGAAAGCAAAAATAGGCCCTCACTTGACAGAATATGGGTGGATTACTTTAGCAGATGAGAGTTCAATTTGAGTTCATCATATTTAATTATGATTGTCATTGTGATGTGTTAATAGAAAGACCAAAATGAGAATTATACGCAGTGCTATGAATAAACATTAATTGCAATCATCATTATATCTACATAATTACAGAAATGCTTTTTGGTTAGTTGATCAGGGGAAGAGGAGCATGTAAATTGATAGAAAATGTGACTGTATTATCTACTGAGGGTGGAATGGGAGACGCTAGAATTTCTGAAAGTAGTAGGAACAATAGAGAAGCCTCCCTAGACCTCAATGGAATAACTGATACCATGTCATTCATGGGGACCAAGATACTCAAATATCCATAAAAACAGCAGAAACTCCAAATGCCAAGCAGCCCATGTTGGCCTGGCCTCTAGCAGACAAAATGAATGACAGCATGAAACCCAGCCTGCCCCTGGTGATGTCAGAGGGAATTTTGGACATGTTAACCTGAGCTCCCCAGGGGTTCCCAGTGAGTCACCACTATGTGAGCAGCTCCCGGGTTCAATAGAAGAGAGAGCGCTGGACGATGACATATGTGTGCTATCATTCTTAAAATATGCTTCGAACATTGCCCAAGGACAGTGCAACAACATTGAACACTCTGACTTGGGGGCTGGCTCTTCTGTTACATTGGTCAACAGAAGGGGGAGTGAGACCCTACAACTGCAGGGGGATGACTGGGAACCCCATGGGGGTGGGCGGTGCCTATGCACCTAGTAGTTTTGAAACTTAATGGTTAATGTGCTTTACCATGAGCTTCAATTTCTTATTCTCTAAAATAGGACCACCACCACTTATCTCCAGGGTTGTAAGAATTTAACTAGGACACCTAATTGATGGTCAATAAATATTACGGGCTGAATAATGTTGAATGGTTAAGACAAAGCACAGAAAGAAACAGGCTGAGTGCCCCTCAAAACACTTGAGACGAGACGTCTTTTATATTTTTGAAGTGTTTGGGTTGGGCAGTCCCAGCTATAAAATTTGGCATTTGAAATTTCCTGGTGTTTCCGATTTTGGAGCATCTCAGGTCTCAGGGAAAGCGGCTTTCCTGCAGCGGGGGTCTGGCGAATAGTGACAGCAAGCCCTCTTCTTATCTCCCGTCTTTAACACGCCGCCGATGTAGCGCTTGCCTATTTCTACGATGCAAATGTGCCCTTACGTCTGCTTTTGAGCTTCCGAACTGACACCAACGAGGACTTGGACAGAGACACACCAAGTGTCTCTTTCAGGTCCAAGAGCCGGCTCCAGCGTAAGCCTCGCCCTTGCTGGTTATTCGCCATCAATCTGGTGAATCAGGACTGCGTGGCAGTTGGTGACGTGAATTAAACACCTTTCTCACACTGCCACCTTGAGAAAGGCGTTGACAAACTATGATGTTGGGAATGGAAAATACCCATTTCAAGGACTGAGTCAGCCATCCACTCGATTTTTTTTTTCTTATCTAGAAGGAAAATTATGCTTATCGCTGCAAAGATACAAGACAGTTTAAAAGCTTTGGCAGCAGTATTCTGAAGTCATATATTTCGGCAGGAAGCTCTGCTGGTTTCTCTGTAAAGTGCAATGTGACCGTGTTCTCCAGGAAAGGTGGCTTAATACCGAAGAGAGAAAACGGGTTGAGAAGAGCTTAGGGAAGGCTCCTATTTTCAATTTTTTGTTGAAAATCATAATACTCCAAATACACAAAACTTACAGAGATAGAATCCATTTGAAATCAAAGAGCTTTCTTTGTGTTTGGTAAGGAATTAATAACACGTAGTCTGTTCATTCAGGAGACTTGAAATACCTAAGTTTCTATTACTTTTGTCTTTTCCCTTTATTTCTTTCATTTCTCCTTCCTTCCTGTTAGAGCTCTTCCTTGAACGGCTTTTTATGCAAAATTTAAGAATTTTTTTAATGTCTCATCTTCTTATTTTAAAAGTCCTGGGCAAGATTAGCTACCTATATTCCAAAATAATAATTTTTTAAAAATTGCCTCTACTTCCCTTTAGATTCATAATCTTTTTTGTACTTAAAAATTTTTTAAATGTTTTATGTGTATAAATGTTTTGCCTACATGTATATCTGTGTGCTATGCTGGTACCCAGCAAGACCAGTAGAGTGTATCAGATCTCTTAGAACTGGAGTTATAGTTGGTTATGGGCCACCATGTAGGTGCTGGCCCTAAAACCCTGAACCAGGGTCTTCCAAAAGAACGATAAGGGCTCTTATCTGCTGAGCCATCTCTCAAGCCCCAGTCGTTATTTGTTTTTAAAGGCGTTTATTGTTATCTCCATGTGTACGTCACATGGGTGAAGGTGCCCATGGAAGCTAGAAGAAGGTATCAGACCTCACAGTTGAAGGTACAGGAGGTCATTAGCCACCTGATGAGACTGCTGGAAACAGAACTAGGGTCCTCTAAAAGATCAGCACATGCTCTCATTAGCTGCGACTTCCCTCCAAGCCCGGAACAAGCCTCTTGGTTCCTTGACTATTCGGTTTTCTAATGTTCAAAATGAGGGACATCTCTGCCTTTGCCTCACTGTCTGTCTGTCTGTCTGTCGCAGTCAGTCCTTAGCAGCGTGGTTTGCCTTCAGGAACGCTCATTAAGTGACAGACCAGCAGAAATACCTGGGATCCCTGCAGCTACTCCCTGTCACCTGTCAGTGTCAAAATTAGTTTCTAAATTAACCCCGAAGCTAACTCAACACCATCTTAAATATCATGTCTGTTGACTGAGAGACAGTGGACACAGAACTGTAGGGCCAGGGTGTGGCTCAGCAGGAAAATGAAGGCCTTAGAGGATCTGTCCTAGGTGTCACCCAGCACGGGAGAGAAAAAAAGGAAAGGGGGAAGATAAAAATAGACTTGTGGCATTTGGGAGGAATTTAAAGTATTTAAGAGCACGGGTTTACCTAAGCAAAACCTTAGGAAATTATTTGAAAAGTGGAGGTATTTTGTGTAATGGACTCAGGGAATCTGCAAATGAAACAAATCCACAAGATGTTACACAGAAACCGAAGAGGCCATCAGAACTAAATGAAATGAATTAGAAACAGCTACAGAACTCTGGGGAGGGGTACACATTTGAAAAGTGGAAAGAGGGGTGAGTTCCGGAGGGAATCCATGGGTTACAAAGACCCTGGGGGGCAAGCATGAGTGAAGCCTGCCGGGAGAGCAGGAGGGAGCACACTGCGGGGCAGCCGGGCAGATCGGAGACTTGGTTATTGCCACCTGAGAGCACAGGCCTGCCTGCCCACCCTCAAACTGCAGATTTCTAAACTTTTTTATCTAAACTTGTTTGGTTTTTTTTTTCTAATATTTTAGTGCATTTGGTGAAATTTAAAAAAAAAATATTTAAAATTTTGCACAAATGAAACATGAAAATAAATTAAAAACAAATACCTCGGCTGGGCGGTGGTGGTGCATGCCTTTAATCCCAGCACTCGGGAGGCAGAGACAGGTGGATTTCTGTGAGTTCGAGGCCAGCCTGGTCTACAGAGCGAGTTCTAGGACAGGCGCAAAGCTACACAGAGAAACCCTGTCTCGAAGAAAAAAAAAACAAAACAAGAAAAAAAAAAACACCTCTTTTTTATCACTGAGTTGTTACAAAGATTGTGAGCCTTCATTACAGAATCAGTTATGGGAAAGCAAAGAGACAGGACTGACATATATTAATTCTGACATTTAAAAATCTAATTTGAGGATAGAAATGTTTAATTTTCAGGTGAGGAAGCAGAGCCCAGAGATGACAAGGAACCTGCTCTGGCCATACCGCTGGGCAATGTGGAGTGTTCATATTCCCCAAACTCCACCTCTGGCGGTCACCCTGAGAAAGCACCTTGCAGACTTTTAGCTAAAGGAAGCACAACTCCTCCTTGAGCATAGTGATTGAGTTAAGATCCCCAGTGGTGTGCCGACAGGCCATGCCTCCCACGGCAGCTCCCCGCCAATGACTGGGTAGGATGCTCAGAGGTGGCTCAAAGAATCCCCCTAACCAGAGCCCAGCCTGGTCTGAACTCCAGCCATCTAGAATGTGCTCCTCTCTTTCCTGTCCTCCTTCCTCTCTCGGGTCATTCTCGAATCACATTCTTGGCTCTCAGTGTTTCCCAGCTCCTTTTTCCTCTCTCTCACAGGTATCTCCAATCATCCCCCAACGAGTGCCTTGATCCATCTGTGCTGGCTCTTGGAAGACCCTGACTACCAAATGGTGAATAGGGCCCTGTCATGGGGAAAAGAAAAAAAAAAGTCAAGAAAACTGTAAGAGAGATGTCTGTGAAAGTAGCTAGAAGTTCTTTGATTGGAAGCTGGGGCGTGCCTGTGCTCTCCAGTCAATCTTGATGCCCCAGGAGCATGTTGAGCCCACTGTGACACGATGCCACCACCATGAGCAATAGACAACCAACCTGATACCCAGGGCGGTGAAACGGCACTGGTCACTAGGGGGGGGGGGGCTCACCTGGTCTCGCTGCTTGATTCTCTTGTAGACGGATTCAGCAAATGGTTTGCGCGGAACATACTTCCCATCTCCCGCTGCGACATTGAAAACGCCTGCTTCATACACCACTCTGCCTCGTGAAATAGTCACCAGGGGCACCCCGTGGCAAACCATGCCCTCAAAGATGTTGAAGTTAACGGCCTGATGGTGCGTTTTGGCTGAGATTCTCCTGCGTTTGTAAAACCAGAACAAACTCGGATCATCGCTGGCTCATCTCGTGAGTACAGAATACTACAAGAGGGCTGATTTAGCTCAGCAACTCCGCTAGGCAGGGCTTCATCCCAGAACCAGGGTTTTCCAGAACAGAACAGACCGCTTTCGTTTTGTTACAGTTATTACACTCTTGAAGAGGAAAACCCAAGAGGCCCATCTTTAAGGTGACAAATGAAGACAGACTGGGAAAGGGCATTGTCTGTCATGCTGAGACTTTTTAAAAAGTATTTCAAAGAACAGCATTCCCCTACTTTTAAGTTACAGGACATTCTGAACGCAGATGAGCATGCTGGGTGTACACTCGGTTCTACAGAATGTTGACTTTGACAAACACAGTTGAGGCTCTCTTGATTCTGCCTCCCAAATCCCATTTTCACTCCTTGAGGGAGGGGTAACTACTACTTGATACTTATCAAAATGAATTTGGTAGCTATCAAGGAAAGAAATACATTTTGAGAAATTTCCCCTGGTCAATGGCAAAATTAGAAATTTGAGAACAATTGGAATAGATATGTCAAAATAATCACTTAGCATTTTGTATCACATATTTGCATATTCATTATCAACCACAGTAGCCTATTTTAGCTTTACTTTTTTTTTGGCAGGGGAGTGGGGGGGTGGGGGGGTGGGGGGTGGGGGTGGGGGAGTGGGGGTGGTGGGGGGGTGGTGGGGGGTTTGAGACAAGGTTTCTCCGTGTAGTTTGGTTCCTGCCCTGGATCTCGCTCTGTAGACCAGGCTGGCCTTGAACTCACAGAGATCTGCCTGGCTCTGCCTCCCAAGTGCTGGGATTAAAGGCGTGGACCACCACTGCCCGGCTTTAGCTTTACTTTTTACATTGATAGATTAAACTATGTATTTGCTGTGGGCAAATTGTTATTTTGACGTAAACATTACGGACTGACTAAATGGCTAGTTAATTCATACGTTACCTCACATGGCATTTTGGGGAAAGAATACTTTATATTCTCTGTGTGAAGGCTTCTCCACCGTGAAGACCCAGGAGTGAGATTGCTGGGTCAGGTGATACTCCCATGCCTCAACAAAAGGCTCTTACAGGGGAGGGGCTGCTTAAAGATCAATGCTGAGTAGGAGGAAACGCAAACACAACCGTAGCTTCACACACTGAGGAGGGAAGAAGCGCTTGTCCAGTGTCCGGTTACTAAACGGGACAATGAAGACATTGGGCGTGAGTTACGATGAAATATATGTTGATGATGAAAGATCAAAAAGAGAGAAAGAAAGTAACAACAACAAGAAGAAGGAAACAACTTAGAGAGGGCCAGACTTTCAGTTTTGAGGGACTTCTTGCGGCTCATACAGGGCGTGTCAAACTTTCTCACAGCCTGGGTGCCACCCTCCTAAGATTTAGGCTACAGTTCTGTGATTCCTACTGTACAGGTGCTCTTGGATTGGCGCTTTCCAGCACTTCCACAGGACCCTTGCCCCTGGAGAACCTGGCAGACCAGGCTTCCTGCAGCCTAAGAATGAAGGCCAGAAGCAATAAAGAACTGGTCCCAAGCTTTTACCAGTTAATAAAATCAAGCAAAGTCAAACTTAAAAACAAGCTTAAAAAAAAAAAAAAAAAAAAAAAAAAAGAGCAGCTTAAACAGCAGTAAAGCACCCTCAAGAAGTACCAGGAGCAAGGAGACATAAAAGCCACTTCTGAGAAAGCCATTTCACTGGGGACTCAAAGGACGCACGGCTACTTCAAAAGATCACAAGGGAAGGGGACAAAGCTTCGCCTTTCGGTGGGATGAATGAAAGGCTTACACCTGGTGGAGGATTTAGGACCAAGAGCATTTTTTTTTTCTCATGCAATATCTTCTAGATTGGCCTTCATCTGAGTTAAATCTTTCCTATCAGTACTATGTTAAAGTTTGGATCTGACTCACTTGTGTTTTCAAAGATGTTAAAGATGGACATTTTTGTAAAGACTTTGTTAAGTTTATATTGCAACATAAATGAAGCTTATCAGTCCAAAAAAAAAAAAAAGTGTTTGGACTGATGCGTTGCTGAGGTTGCTACCCGAAGAAGGTGAAAGGGTTAAAAATTTGTGCTGATGCACAGGGCCTGCATGAACCTGTACCAGATGGTGCCCTAGGGAGCTGGAAGGAAAATCGGACACATGCCCCATCCCTACCCAGAAGCAATCTCCAATTGACAACCACCTGCAAATGAAAATTTAGTTTTCTCAAGGAAGTCTCACTGGAGAAACAAAGTCCTCTTGAGGGTAGGCCACATGCCCAGAAGGAGATGGCCAATGGAGAGTGAACTCAACGGCATGTTTGGAGGTGGTTCCTTGTCTTACAATGTCACACCAGGGATTTTTAAAAATTGTATCTTATGTTTTATTTTTATTTTTTTATTTAAATATGCATATATATATATATGTTTTTTCTCTCTACCCTACAGATCCATCACATATATGTGAGTGTTTTTGTGGGATTCTGAGTGTGTGCCCGAATGGGTCTCTGAATCTATATCTGTTTCTTGCGGCTTCTCTTGAGATCTTTTCCTTCAATTTGTTTGGTTTGTCCTATTCCGAGATGTTAGCTTTTGTTTTATCTGGTTTTATTATTATCCCTCAGAAGCCTGTTTGTTTTCCAATGACAGAAAAGGGGGTAGACCCAGATGGGAGGGGAGGTCAGAGGAACTGGGAGGAGTAGAGGGAGGGGAACTGTAATCAGGACATACTATTTGAGAAAAGAAATTCATGTAGATGAAATAATAATCAGTTTAAAAAAGAGGGCATAAATTTGAAGGAGAGTGGGAAGATGAATATGGGAGGGCTCAGAGGGAGGAAAAGGAAGAGAGACATGTAATCAAATTATAATCTCAATACCATCCCACGAGGACTCCAATTTGCAGTAAGGCTCGTTAAGGAAGGGAATGGCTCAGTTGCCTTTAGCCTACTGGCTATGGGTGGGATAGGACCTCTGTTGGTCTTTTCTGTGTCGAACACACAGATTGCAAGCCCAGTGCCACTTTGAGATCTTTGGCAGCAGTTAACTCTGCAGCTCACACATGGTTGAGCCTGTATGATAATGAGTATTCAGAGACGGGTAATGCCTGGGGGGCACTCACCAACCTAAGACAGAGTGCCTGTGTGGCCTGGGCAGGCATCTCCATGATGGGTAAGGTGACTGCTGACGTCCCACGCTACCTCAGTCAGAAGCTCATTTTTTAGTAAAAGAGGGACCTGTAGGGTCCTGGCCCCTGTTTTGGGTAACTGTTGCCTTGCTTGCTGACCTTGACCTTGATATCGTCCCTATGCTAATTCCCTGCGGGGTTCCACCCTCCTGAATGCTTAAGGGATGTTCCTTGTCTGTGTATCCTGAATAAAGAGCGTTAACAGCTTAGATGCAAGATTGTAAAACATCAGTATTGAACTTCTGCCCTCTGGGGTTCTCCCATTGTGCTATAAGCCTTTATTTTCAGACCTCTTCCCTCCTTCAATAAATAGCATTTGGCATTAGAGAGAGAGAGAGAGAGAGAGAGAGAGAGAGAGAGAGAGAGAGAGAGAATTATAATCTCAAAAGAATTCTTTAATGCATATTAAAATGCCTTTGTGAAATGAATGGGAGAGAAAGAAGGGAAAACTTGAGAGTAGGACTCTCTGAAATGAAGGAAAACACGCCGATGGAGGAATATGATCTACGCACAATGGCTGCCATTACAATACTGTCCACACTATTGAAAAGCTGAAGCCTAACACTTTCCCAGTGGTTCTTCAACTGAATAGTTGACATTTGTGAAAGATGAAAAGTAAGACTATTCCAGGGGAGAGAGACTATTTTATATTAAACAGGAAGAAAGCAGGCATTGGCTGTGCATACCACCTCTAGAAAGAAAACATATGCTCACATGGGCAATTATGGGGGACAAGGATCTGGAGGACTCGGGTTCTTACACCGGTTCTGTGACTTGCCATGGGACTTTTAAAAGGAGGTTGACACAGAAAAATATCAAATCAGGTTTCTCTGCTCCACTCCAAATAAAGGTCGTGGCTTTGATTTTTCTCACCCTCGGGGTTAGCAAGAGGAAGGACAACCAGACAGCGCCTAAGAGAGTCTTTATCATAAGGCATTCTATAAATGCAGTCACACTGGCGCGTGGTGTAAATTCCGGGCAGGATCAGCAGCAGCTAAAAGAATCGCTTCCACTTTCGCAAGGCAGGTGTCTGACGGAGTGTCATCGGCACCCAACTTTTCCAGCCAGGGCTGCAAATCTGCGGGGCTCAGGAGTGTTCACGCGGCTGCTTCTTTGCCCTTGAAGCTCTTTACCCTGAATGCCATCCTCGCTCCTGTTGGGGTACCCCCAACACGCTGCCTCTGCCCATGTTCTCACAAAGAAATGATAAGTGGCGCAATTGATAGCCCTTATCACACAATTATCACACAATATGTATGTGCAAACAAATGTCACACTAGATCCTCTGAATGAGTGACAGAAAGAATTGTGGACCCCAGAATCCAACCCCAGTGCTCCGGAGAAACTAATTCTTCCCTTGTAGCCTAAATTCTCTGAGTTTTACTTTGTTTCATTTTTATTTCTGCAGTTATGGAGCTGGAACCCAGGGCCTCACACATGCTGAGCCAGCACCCCACCACAACCCAGCCCTAATTTAAGTGGATGATCAGAATCCCTTGAACAGGCTCTTTTCCCAGTGGGCGCACACTGTGAGTCGTAGGACAGGTTGTTCGGGGCTCATCACAGAGTAGGTGCTTTATGGATATGAAATGGCCAAACAAAATGATAGAAGGATTTTTCTCCTGCTTATTCAGGTCAGTTTATTTCTTAACCTTGGTGACATGACTGTGTTCTGGAAACAGAACATTGGGTTAAGCCGGAGGTAAACACACAGTCCAGGAGTTCTGCTGAGTGCCTAACAGTCCTGGTAAGTGGTCCACGTTAATTAGAAATAAATAAGTAAACCTGCCATAGTTATCATCCTTAGCAGCATCTTAGCCACTTACACGAAGCAGGGGTTCATTGGCACTAGCAGCCCTTGGCAGTAACAGTGTGATCAGTCCTAGGTATAAGCAAAGTCTTATTCCTCCATTTCTCCAATGGTGATTCTGCTGTGGAGCTGTTAAAAGAACTTGCCTGAGGCTCACACAGTTCAATCCCCAGAGACACTGCAGGGCTTAGGACACGCTCTCACCTCTGGAGAACAGTCTGTCTGTACAGCCCCGCCCTCTTAGTCGGCTATCTGCCACTGTGATAAAATACCTCGAAAAAGCCAGGGAAGGAAGGGAAAAAGCGCTTATTTTGGCCTCTGGGATTTTGACAGAAATCTCCTTTCACAATCATCACAAAAGTATAAATCTGAAGTCCGCCTTGAATGTCGAGTCTGAGGTCACCTGCAAGCTGATCCTTCAAGAAAGAGACGAGTGCGAGGCCTGGTCTCTTGGCCTCATCTAAGGCTGTTGTCACAGCACCGGGAAGCAGCCCCCTCCTTCTCCAAACGCGTCCCTGCATCGTTATTTCACTGTCACGTGACACCCTCAGCTTTTATAAGTTTCCAAAAGAGGCTGCCTTTGGTGTGAAGGTCAAGGTCGGACTCTGAATCTCCTCTGCCAGTCTGGTCCCGTGCTATGGCAAGGTGGGCAGTGTTGCAACAAGGACAGAGGCAGGTGACGTGCAAGTCCTGGCTTTGGCTACAAGGGGGTTGGTCAAAAGGAACACGTGTAGTGAGGGTCAGCAGACTGGGAGCCAGCTGGAGGAAACCTTGTGTGTCTTTGCAGTATATTCTGCTCTTAGGCGGGCCCCACCCACAGTCCCGGGGGGGGGGTGGGGGTGACTTATTGCCCCCGAGCAGTCTCCTCCCGTCTTCTAAGGCCAGAATGCCAGTGTTCCTCTTTTCCTCACTGCAGAGAATCTGGTGAGACTCTCAGCCATGGTATCCTCCTGTCCCCTAACCAAGAATGGGAGGGGATGTTCTCTTTCCCAGTTACAAGAAAAACTGAAATCTTTAGAGGGTACAACCCCACACACAGACCACACCCTGCTATAGGCTACCCATGATAGCCTGGACTCTCTCCTTTGAAAGCAATGACTGAGCCTCTGGGTTCCCCTTGGCCTTCCATAGACTGTCTTTACATCAGTGAGCACAGTTGGTTACCATAGTCAAAGACTGACAGAGAGTGTGTCCTTGGGAGAATAACTCAGTTAACAAAGAGCTATGCACATCATATTTATCACAGCACACAATTCATAGCAGCTAAGTTATAGAATCAGCCACAATGCTTGTCAACAGCTGAAACGATCCAGAAGACCTGGTATATATGCACAGTGGAATATTATTCAGCCACAAAATAGGAAATGCTGTTATTTACAACAAAAATGGATATCAGTAGAAGGCATGTTAGGTAGCGTAAGCTCAGCACAAATGTCTCACATCCCCTCTCAGATGTAAAGTTCAACACAAACAAATAACAAAAATCATTGAACTGAAAATAGACTATTAATCATTAGAGACGTCAATGGTGCAGACAGGCAGGGCAAACAATGAGGCTGAATCTGCACAGATGTTTGTGAGGCAGAGTGCAAGGGGCCAGAATGGAGAAAAGAATTACAAGCAAATCTGCCTAGAGGGCAGATACGAATGTGGGCAAAACCCTTCTTCCATTTTAGGGCAGACGATCTATCAGGGATTTTTCTGACCTCAAAAGCATGTGAACGATCTTCTTCACATCCTTCTGTCTCCTTACTGGCCAATAGCTGTCTTGCCTGCTCAGCGATTAACACCCCTCTGTCCCTGCAGTGAACTGGGTTCCCGGGTTGTTAGCAGATTCACAGTGAACCTGTTCTCCTGGTCACTGACCAGGGGGAAGCTGACCTTGACAAGCTCACCCTGAGCCTGCAGCACAGGAGGGGCAGGCAGGTCTCACTCTGGAGGGGTGTCGCCTCTCTTTACTGAGTCCCAATCGTGATTTCCACATATCTAAGGTGATGATGTCCACAGGGGAGCAGAGGACTCAAAGATAACACGAGGCCGCTTTCTGATTTAGCCAATCGCTTCGATGCCACTCACACCACAGCTGCGGAAAAACAATGTGTCCTTTTGCAAACGGCTTTCTAGCAAGCAGCCAGCTGCCTGCTCTTACAGATGAGATCACTGAAGCAAAGCCAGCCCAGGCAGGAGCCCCACCCGTGAGCATCCCAAGAGAGCACTGGAGAAGAAGGGACTTTGCTTAGAGCATTGTGGGTCTTCCTGACCCCCAAAAGTGACCTGTCTAGGCATTCTGCTGTATCCTAACTCCTTCAGTTTATTCATAGCATGAATGGATTCCTATGTGATTGCCAGGAGAAACAAAAGACAAAAGGCAAATCAGCAGAGTCATCCCAGTGCTATTAGTGGCATCTTTAAAAGCACATCTCATTTCTCCACATTATGACACCTTGTACACTCAACACAAAACAGTTCATTTTTTGTGAATTAAAGTTCATTGTTAAATCTTTCCTATAGTCTAGGAGGTAGGCGCAATTATTATTCCTGTGCTACAGAATGAGGCTGGGTATAAAAAGCATTAATACTTCACCCATGGTACACAGCCTATGTTCATGTAGCTGAGGTACAGACATGAGTTATGATAGGATCTTGTGTGGCTTCAGAAGCTGGGAACAACTGCTCTTCAAGCTTTATGGGGAGCCCCGCAAAAAGTGTACGGTTGCTGAAAACATTCTTCATCCCCAGAAAATAAGTAGGAACTCACTTCTTTCCATCCTTCTTGGTGCTTTGTGGTCTGTTTTCTGTATGGCGTCGAAGGACTTCAGAGGCTAGTAAAATTTCCGTGGCAGGAGTTGGCCAGTCCTTCTCAGCGCCATCACAGCGGAAGAGTTCTGTCTTTCGGACACGGGTTCCAGCTGTCTATTTCCAGCTCCCTCCTCTGTCGACTTCATGGACGTGACACGTTATATAAATGGGGAGCAGAGTAAGCACATCTCTGGAAATGCTAACTGGTGCTGCTTCGAGCACACTGTCATGAAAGAAAGTTGCTGCTCCATGAAGCCGCTGTCTTCAGACTCCTACACCAGCTTCCCACAGCAAAGAAGATGGGAATCGCTTCAACCACATTAGTAATCTAAACTGGACAACTGCTTGGAACTTGACTGATACTCAATGATGACAAAACACTTAACACAGCTTGCTAAAAATGCTGCCCAAACATTGACTTAGAGGAATAAATGGATCCTGTGCCCTGCTCTTTTGCTCTTGGCTGCAATATAGGCCATGGATGGTGGAATAGACTGTGACAGTATAAACTGTGTTGGACTCTAGAAATCTGACCTTGGGGTAGGGACCATGTCCTTCACCCTGTGTACCTCACACAGCACTGAGCATCTAGAAAGCATTTGCATGCATCCTCATTTATATAAAAGTAAGTTATTAGCAAATTTCTGTATTGCTACTTAACATAAATACTGCATATTTTAATCACTAGCTTTCAGGAAATGGGAAACTAAAAATAATTTAATGTTGTGAAGAAATAGGAATTGAATGTGAGCCAGCCAAGCTATCAGAATATGAGGAGGCACATCCTCTGAATACTGAACAGGTAAGTGCTTAGAGATGAGGGATGGTTATTAGGTTTTTGGAAGGCTAGTCTACTGGCGTGGCCAGTCCGTAAGAGTTTGAAATAGCTTTCTGGACAGCATGTGGGCTTGGTCTTATAATTTTGTGACTTTCCTAGGGAGCTGCTTTGCCTTTGACAAGATGACATCTCTTGACCTGAACCTGAGTGGAAAAGGATTGGCTCCTTACCCAGGAGTCCACTGGGCTACCACTGTGCAGTACCCTTCCTAAGAGTACCCAACGGGCCAGGTGCCTGCTAAACTCGGTGCTAGCTCTGAATTGTAGGCCCAGAAGGGAATTGTCGGAGTAAGAAGAGTAAACAGCTAGGCTCCCCACAAAGGAAAAGGGAAAGAGAAGGTGGGCCGAGAAATAGCTGAGGCGTTCAAAATTCACTCTTCTTTTTTGATGGACGAAGCTGACCTATTTTTCCTCCTCTCCCACCACAGGAGACAAGAAAAAAAAGTCAGTGAGCATAATTGATGGCAGAGGGATGCTGGCAGAGGGAATGGAATAGGTAAACCAGGCAGGTACCAGAAAGCTAAAGAACTGGAGGAAATCCACAGAGAATTGGGAGCAAAAAAAAAAAAAAAGTGGATAGTGGAGTGGAGAGAGACTATGGTCTCTACAGCACAGCTCCAAGTGCTAAACATGGTCCCTTTGTTCCTTTCAGGCGATGCGTGCGCCGCATCTTGATGAAATTACATTGACTGTTTGTCATCTACTGAGCAGCAATAGAGTTCCACGTCACTGTCCAGTTTAGATTAATAATGCGTTTGAAGTAAGATTTAAAGCATTACCTCATTTAACCCTCCAGTAATCACGTGAGAGCAGTAATCTTAGCACGACCATTGAGGCTTGAAAACCTCAACGGGGAGGGGACTCTTAGGACTTCTTTAAAAGCAGCGTTGGTGGGTCCTGGGAATGGTATAGGTTGTCAGGTTTGGAAGCAAGCCCCTTCACCCCAGAAACCACCTAGGGAGAATCTTGCAGTGGTCCCTGAAACTCCCCCCTCCACTAGGAAACATCACAGGCCTGCTGTCGGGAGGGTCTCAGTGATTCCAGCTGCCATGATTTAATATGGCTGCAGGTGGCTCCAAGCTGGAGCAGAGGACCGTGCAAGAGTCGAGTGGCGCAGGACAGGGTTGGATCCGGAACCCTGTGGAGACCGCCACTCAGTGTGAAAGCCGCTTGCTCACAGCTCGGTGAAGGCGGTGCACACTTAACCTGGAAACAGCCGGAGACACAGTAATCATGCAATATTCAGGGGCCACCATAGGCTTCTATATTGCTTTGCCTATGGCGACTATTCAAAGCTTTAAATTGACGGCGCTACTATAATCCAAGTACCCAACAGAACTTCTTTAGACTTTTCATACATGAGGTATGCAGGTAAGAACAAAGAGCATTTCTTCTTTTTCTTCTCCTTCCTTTTCTTTTTCTTTTTCTTTTTTTTTTTTTTTTTAAATTGAATCAGGGTCTCTCTATGTAGCCCAGGACCACCTCTAACCTGACAGGTAGCACAGGCCACCCTCTCCAATCACTACTTGAACTCGAACTGCTGTCTGAAACCTGTACTGTGGAAAAACCATAGCCCAAGAGGCACTAAAGGCTTCCCGGATGTCTCAGTGGAGGTCAGGATGTCAGAGAACAGATGATCAGTGTGAGGAATCTGAAGGCCAATCAACCCCAGCCCTGGGTCTGCAGCCCAAATCCGGCCCACAGCCTGCTTCTCTCAAGAAAATGTTGCTGGTACATAGTCCACTTTCTTATCTGTGGTTTCATCACAGGAGCAGAGCTGAGCAGCGGCAGCAGAGACCTATGGTCCACGCAGCTCGCAAGAAGTATTTGGACAGTTACCAAAAAAACGTTACTTTTCTGATCCTTTAAATGTCTCCAGGGGCAAAATAGAACAGGAGAACATGCTTTTGGGGGGATGCACAGTGCGGCACAGCATAGCACAGTGCAGGGATGGGGGTATGGGGGTGTGAGTGGGGGGTGTGAGTGGGGGTGTGTGAGTGGGGGAGTGTGAGTGTGGGGGCTGACTAAAGCATAGTAAGTAGGAGAGCCACAGGCAGGAAAAGGGGGCAGGTAAGAACAGAAAGGGGGAAAGGAGAGGGCAAAGGAAAAAAAATTAGAGCACACTAAAAGGAAGATGGCAGTAATAGCAAATGTGACCCAAAAGTTGTGGGCTCAGTGGCCACTTCAACAAGTTCTAGGCATGGGCCGATCACCTGCCCGGCCCCGGGCACATTCGTGAGCGTTGCTTTGCTTGACGTCTCAGCAGCCACCGTGCTATGTCCTTGTAACCAATGAAGAAGTGGAAACTGACGGAAGGTGAGCGACTTTTCAGGAGTCACCCGGGGCCTAAGTGTCAGGAACAGAAACCAAGCACAAGGATGCCTTCTCCCGGCACCTGCTCAAAAAAAAAAAAATAGACGGACACTCTTCGCTTCTTGTAAAAATGTGCGGGACCCTGGGGATTCTGATGGTAATTTGCTGTTCTCTAGCTGGGTGGGAATTCAGAGATAGCTAATCATCTTCTTCTTCTGGTGCATTCTAGCACTTCATCTACCCTCCTGATAGAGAGTGTCTCCGAGGCTCTGTCAGATCCCAAAGCACAGCCCGAATCCCAGTTAGCGTAGCTCGAATCTCATACACACTGTATGGCTTGAGCTTGACCCAGACCAAATGGCACACCTGCTTCTCAGAGGCATAGCTAATGATCTGCTGGCTCCCAGGGCGGCGAGTGAACATGGCTATTCCAAACAGGTACCAGGCTTCCAGGGTGAGGGAAAACAATGAAAAACAACAACTTAAAGCAAAACAAAAACAAAAATCGCACACTTGCGGAAGTGCAGACTGCCGGTCTGACTCAGCTTCTCCACAGGCAGACTCACCCAGAGCTGACGCGGGATTGGAGAGACACCCAGGAGGGCATCGGGAGTTAGTCACAGCCAGATACTCAGAGATCCGCTGACAGAACAGACTGCGGAAGTAATAGCCTAGCTCATGGGATGCCTAGAATTCTGGGCACCGTTGCAGAGAATTCCTGTGGATTAACTCCCTGGCTCTACCTAGCATCTTTGATAGGAGGACTATACTCATTCCCACATGTCTGATGAGGATGTGGGGACAAACCAAGGTTGAAGTGTTCACCTCCCTCAGCCACTGGATGTGGGTGACCAGCCCAGGCAGCCCAACAGCAGAGCACAAGCCTTAACCTGGGATCTGTAGAGCCCTTTCCCTATCTGCCCGTTGGGGAGCCTGTGGCTTTCTTTACAGTGTTAAAGTCTGTACACATTAAAGACCACTACGCCTGCTCTGAGGCCCTTCCTTGGTCTTTTCAGCTGGATGAGTTGGGACAAATGGCTCAAACTGTCTCCATCTCAGTATTTTCCTCCTTCAAATGGATCCTTGGAATGGTACTCATGTGGATGATGGCACACACATTTCAAAGGATGGAGGTGAAGAGCAGCCATTTTTGTACTGAACACTTGTTGGATAACTGTTTCTTCCAGGTTGAGGAATTTCCTTGTGGCCATGAGGGAGGGACTTAGTTCATGAAATGTGGGGGCCCACAGAGGCTCCCTGATAAGGCCTTATTCAAGGTCAGAAAGTCTGAGCTTGCTTTACCCAGCAGGGCTGCATAATAGGATGGTTTGGCCAGGGGCATGGTTACCAGATGTTCTGAAAGATCAACACTTGATCTTGAAAGGGGGAGGTCTTTTCCCTCTCCCCTTGCTAATGTATAAAAAGCCCATTAGAATAAACTCGAGGCAACTGGGTATTGACCAAGGGCCCCCCCAAAGCCATCCTGTGTCTCTGTCTTTTTTCTTCACCTGTATTTCTATCTAACACTTCCTCATTCCTCTCTCCTCCCCACAAGAGCCCATTGACAGGTTGGAGCTGGACTCCGACATTGAAACTTGTAAAACTCAGGAGACCCTCCCTGGGGTTGTACCCAGTAAACACTTGCCGTGAAGAGAGAACTCATGCATGGCGTAGCTGCCTGAAGTTACACAGGAAACTCCAGTGACCCTACTTCCATGAATCCTCATCTGTGCTGGCGCACAGCATGGGGCATTACTCCTGTGAGTAACCCGTCACGAGTCCTCCTGTCAGAGTGATCCCAGTCAAGTCACTGACTCACCAAGCCACACTTGGTGTCACAGTGTCTTTGTTCTGTCTTCGGTACCCTCTGTGGGGTGAAGACAGGAAGTACTCTACTAAGACATTGCATGATGGGAAGGTGGGGTTCAGACCTGCAATGCTTACCCTCCTCTGCATCCTCCTCCATGTGCTCTAGCTCCTGGGCCGTACATGTGTGCTTGGGTCCGAGACCAATGGCAGAGACCCCATTACATCCCTGAAGACACATGAGCAAGAACTCCACTGGGTCTCACCCTGTCTCTGAGATCTCTCACACTGTGTTTCACCTTGCTCTTCTTGTGTCAGCCCTGTCTCTCCAGCAGTCTGCCCTCTGGACTTCAAGCTCCAGCATCAGATACAACATTTCTGACTGCATTCCCAAGCAATGTGGAAGGTCAACCTTACTTGCAAGTGTGAGAAGTGTGCTGTGGGATGGTCTGTATGTCAAATTGCTCTGATTAGTCAATAAATAAAACACTGATTGGCCAGGGGCCAGGCAGGAAGTAGGTGGGAAAAGGAGAGAGGAGAGTTCTGGGAAGCAGAAGGCTGAGGCAGAGAGATACTGCCAGCCGCCGCCATGATCAGCAGCATGTGAAGACACCGGTAAGCCACCAGCCACGTGGCAAGGTATAGATTTATGGAAATGGATTAATTTAAGCTATAAGAACAGGTAGCAAGAAGCCTGCCACGGCCATACAGTTTGTATGCAATATAATATTTACTTGGTTGGGTCTGAGCGGCTGTGGGACTGGCGGGTGACAAAGACTTGTCCTGACTGTGGGCCAAGCAGGAAAACTCTAGCTACAGAAGTGTATGAATGTCCACTGGTACATACACACGTTTCCACTTCTTGAAACTGAACCTTGACATGTCCTAGACGAATTACTTCTGGGATGGTTGCTCGTAAGGATCTAGTTTTGTTTCTCTTCTAAAATCTCAAAGCATTCATTCACCTTTGAACTCAGTTGTTTTTCTCTCGTTTCCTAATAGCACCTCAGTGACTGGTCAAGGTCATCTCTAATAAATGTGATGTTAAGATATTTAGTTATGGCTTCCATTTACTGCATGCTTATCTTTGAGACTCTGATACTAGAAGCTTTTCATACATTATTTTATTTAATCCTCAATATGCCCCGTGGGAGCACTGAGGCTCAGAGAAACTGGGTTACTCACCCCTAACCGTACACAGGAATCTCTGTAAACAGGAGACTCAAATACCAAGAGGTTAGCCATGGTATGCTACTTCCCACTGGAAGTGATAAACACACATGAAATTCTTTCCCAGATCTTCCCAGAAATACTAGGGCACCTTACGAAGAAACTTGGCGTCAAAACGTGTTAGAAAAACCTTGGGGAAGAAGATGTGTCCCAGGTGCCCATGAGTCATTATATTTCATCTCTTATCAGCATAAGTATCTATCTAAAATCTTTCCCCCAAAGAGGTCATCAAAGAATCCATCATTATGAAGGCATATCACTGTGCTTTCTTCCAGACCTTGCATACACAGTATTCTCACAAGTACCAGAAAAGTGATAAATGGGGCATAGGAGGAGGGCGGGTTGGCCGTATATTCAGGAATTAGATGTTGGTAAATTGAAAACAAAGCAAGCCTTTGAGTCTTTTATCAAATCATTGAATGCTACTCCTGCATCACTAAACCTTTCTTGTCTCTTATTTCTCAAATAAATGAGGTTAGATTGCTAATTAGGCCTGTGATGTTACCATAGAGAAATTAGGTTCTGAGACACGGGTCTTGCATGTTGAGGATTTTAAGATAACTGCTTCATAGCTGTGGCCTGTGGACTCTTCTACACTGTACTCAGCTCTGTTTTCAAGAGAAAGGAAGGTGGAGGGGCTCTAGCAGGCCTGAGCATGACAAACAGGCCTTGCCCTTCCCCCATCCCCCCTTCCTTGCTAAAAACTGTGAGATTACATTCCTAAAGCTAGCCACCAAAGTCTGTTCCCTTATTTGGCCACTTCCTCCCTCCCTACCTCCTTTGGCCCCAGGCTGACTACTATAATTGTCTAGGAGTATTTTGGTAAGAAAGGGAAATAGTTATATGTACTAGGCTCAAGGACATCTGGCCATCTTATAGACTGGTTGGAATGTTTGGGATGTCAGGGATTTCCCCAGCCCTGGGTGGATCCCTGGGTGATGTCCTGTATCTGGATGGTACCTTCCAGTAAGCCTGTCACAGAAGCTGTGTCTAGGCCCCTAAGCCTGTCATGGCTGCTGTGTAGTCAAGCTGTTTGGGGGCCCCTCCACTGAAGAATGTAGCATATTCTTAAGTGCTGTTATTTTACCAAGGTCAGAGGAGTTCCTTGCCCAAGGGCGGTTTCTTATCTGCTCAATCAGATCCTAAGTTAAAAACTTGCCCCCTGTCACTCATTTGCTCTGTGTGTATTGCCCACCTGCTGCATGCCAGGCACTGTTCTAGGTGCCGTGGATGCACCAAGAACAGATGAAAACCTCTGGCCCATGCAGCTGACATTCTAGTCATATCGTTTCTGAATTAACAAGGTTTTCTTTGCTAGATACAGGATTCTAACATAGGCTAATGAACAAGGTCAGCATTTCAGTAATAGTAACAGGCACATGGCACTTCACAGTTTACCCAGAACACTTTCTGGGTAAAATAATTACAGCATTTATTTCTCAAAAGAAGTTTGGAGAGCTTTGCAAGAAATGTGATAGAACCCTTAAATAGACAAATAATATTATATCATCCAAAGAAACAGTAACAATAGGAATGAATAGACATTTCTTCATAAGAAAAAAACAAAAACCTGGTGACTAACAAATGAAAAGGTGCTCAGCTTCATTAGTGCTCAAATATAGGCAATTTGCAGCTGAAAGGTAATAATTTTTACATATAAAAAGGGCAAAAAAGCAAAGGGAAGTGAAAGATTGTGCTGTTGTGGGAGTGTGCTGTTTGCTACAATGGATCTACCTTTAGTATTTCTACAATGGAAATAATCTGGAGGATTCAGTTTTAAAATAGCAAAACTTTAAAAAATCGTAAAAGGTGCTCATTACCAGGGACCCCGAAGAGGATCTTCACAGAGAAGTTTCTAGATAATCTTCCCCGAGGCCACAGTTCATGCTGTCCAGCTGAGCACCTAAGAATCAAAGGATTCTAAAATATATTTGGATCACCCCAAAACTATTTAATGGCTCAGCATCCAAGGGACATTCTGGTGGCACTGTGGTCAAAATAGCACCTGACTGACCTGTCAGTGCAAGGACTGGGATGGAGCTGTGATTGACAAGCTGGACTGGGACCCTGGGCCTGCTGTTGATTTCCTAAGCTTTGTTTGCCTGTAGGATTCCACATTCCCGGCTGTTTACTTTGGTATCTTCCTGCTAGCATCTAAACCTCTTGTGCTGGCATTATTTTATCCCGATGATGACTGCATTTGTGTTTCTTTCTGTTTAACTAGATGCTACACGCCGAATTGAAGACATCATTTCCAACTGAAGGTTGGTTGGAGCTATCATTATTGTATCTGCATTTTATCAAAGAGAAAATCTACATTTTACCAAGGTCGGAGGAGTTCCTTGCCCAAGGGCGGTTTCTTATCTGCTCAATCAGATCCTAAGTTTAAAACCTGCCCCTTGATTTTGAGTGCAGTCTATTACTCTCGCCTGGCATTTACTTAATTATGGGTCACAAATAAGCAACACTGTGTGAGAGCCAAAGTTACATTTTAAGTTTTAATTACTATGCCTAAGAGATCCATGAAACAAAAATGCCTCTGATCTGCAAGCCCCTGGCCCAAGGAGAGTTAGTTCCTGAAATGCTGGAGGCTATTGTTCATGGGAGATAACAAGCCACATGTTTTCACTCCCCTAAACAAGTTTGTTTGACCCTTCTACAAACCCTTCCCAAGGGTAGAGGTTCACAGACTGGAGGTATGTCAGGATGCATGCTTGCCCCTGGTTGGACCTGATGGGAAATGCAATGAATTATGGGTTTAATTTCTTCAGCCCTTGCCATACTTGATCCTGGCTATTTCCCAGAAACTTGGGCATGGACCTGGCCAGAGCCCATTGACCTGGCCGGTATTTAATTAAAGCTTGCTTCAAATTTGGCTTTAAACTGTGGTAGTGGTCTTCTTCTTGATCGGTGGGATTAACAACTGTCCCTTCTTTTTAACTCCACTTCCAATGTTTCATCAATTTCTTGGACAGAGTTTTCCTGAGAGAGGGAAAAAAAAAATCTCTAAAATTAGTGTCTTTTTCTCCCTCCCCTTTTCATGGCTTCTGAGGGTGTTTGTTTGTTGGCTACTAGAGATTGAGCCAGGAGCCTCCTGCATGTTAAGTAAATATTCAACACTGGGCCGTTCCCCAGCCTTTCCACTTCTGTATTTTGAGACAGTTTCACTAGGTTCCCCAGGCTGGGCTTGTATTAAACTGAAAACTGTGGGGAAAACAAACAAACAGACAACCCCAAATCCTCTGTTGTCCAGTTAGAGCAATCTGTTTTGGGGTGTGACTCTCCCTAAGTCAGGATTTTAGAGAGCAGCCCCTGCTGGCCTCTGAAGTCTCTTTTATGGAAGAGATAAAGTGTTTACAAGGACAAGAGAGTTGGCTGTTACATTATTAAAGAAATATAATGAAAGGGAATGGATAAGGGTGTTATAGACTATTATTTTAAGATGTGTTATATTTGTTTATGCTGGGGAACATATGTTTGGTGATGCAAAGATGCATTCGTTTAACACTGTAAAGCTGTGATATTGTGCCTGTCTAAAATACCTGATTGGTCTAATAAAGAGCTGAATGGCCAATGGCAAGACAGGAGAAAGGATAGTTGGGGCTGGCAGGCAGAGAGAATAAATGAAAAGAGAAATCTGGGAAGAAAACAGAAGAGCAAGAGAACAAGGAGAGGACATTTAGGGGCCAGCCACCCAGTCACACAGCCAAACCACCAAGGAGTAAGATATACAGAAGTAAGAAAAGGAAAAAGCCCAGAGGCAAAAGATAGGTGGGATAATTGTAAGCTAAGAAGAGCTGGCAAGAAACAAGCCAAGCTAAGGCCAGGCATTTATAATTAAGGATAAGCCTCCGTATATGTATTTATTTGGTAGCTGGATGACAGCCCCCCCCCAAAAAAAAAAACCAAAGAGCCAAAAAGAGTAAAGAGTAATAAAACATCAACAACATTTTGGCCCCCAACATGGGGCCACAGAAAGCTGAACAACAACATAAGGTATAGCATGTAAATAGGGGCCCGAGTTTAGTGTAGGCTGAAAAACATGTTTGCAATTTACATCCGATCCAAGAAACAGGAACTTATTCTTAACTACAAACACAAACCTTAGCTTGCAAGGAAGTAACACAGGACAAACAGGAGCTCATTCTTGAACTACAAACAGAAACTTTAACCTGCAAGATATATTGTTCCCGTTTTTGGTCTCACAAAACCTGCAGCTTGCTTCCCTCCTCCCTCCACGATGGACCCCTACTGCTCTGGAATCATAGCCCCAAATAAACCCTCTTCTCTATAAATTGCTTCGGTCACACTACTTCACCACAGCGATGGAAAAGTAACTAATAAGCGTGTAAAGTGTGATACCTCAGTAAAACCCCCCACTCTATCCCTTACTGACAAAGAGAAACTTAAACCAGGATTCCTAAGTGTAGATAAGAACTTAGACCCCTTTTCCCCAGGTGGCTGTATCTGCTACAGGGACTTTGGAAAACACAGAGTCAGGATATTCGACCAAAAGACTAAAAAAAAAGGGAGGCGGGTTAAAATAAATTATATGGTCTGTGCTTTTAGGAACTAGCCTCACAAAGAAAGGGGAGTGTTTCTTCCAACCTCCCTGCTGTGACTGAGAGATTTGGAAGTGCCTCCCTGGACGCTTGTAAACTTAGAATACGCCTTACTTTTACATTCTGTACCTAAAGTCTCCAGTGGTGGCTTTGGGGATGTGATCTAGGCACAACAAGACCCTCACTCTATTGTCTCAAAAAGGGGGCCTTAGACAAAGATATCTCAATATAGAT
Source organism: Peromyscus leucopus (assembly GCF_004664715.2). Classification (NCBI taxonomy): domain Eukaryota; kingdom Metazoa; phylum Chordata; class Mammalia; order Rodentia; family Cricetidae; genus Peromyscus; species Peromyscus leucopus. The sequence continues at coordinate 47,319,531 of NC_051080.1, forward strand.
AGACCCAGGCCAGTTTCAAGTCCCCAGAAATGATGGCGCCAGCTCCAGGAACAAAAGAACAGAGTCAGGATGTCTGATGGTAACCAATTAACCATGAGATGCCCCTCTCCAGAGATAACATGACCAGACCCCGGAGAGGAGTTGTAAAACTCCTGACAGGGCAAACAGATAAGCTAGAATAAGATAAAGTCCAGGCCCTGGAAAAACTGGACCAATCAAGGATGGACCCTTACTAACCCCCTGCCCTCTAAGAAATTTTATGGGTTTTGCCTATAAAATCTAACTTCCCCAAGAAAGAGTAACTCTTCTCTGCCTCACTTGAAATGGCTTGAGATGAGTTCCCTGTCATGACTTGTAACAGATAAACCTTGCTTTTACATTCTGGTATGCTCGTCCTTGGTGGTCTCTCTGGGGGTTACGATCTGGGCACAACATAAAGCCCACATTTAGATCAACTCAAACTATCACTTGAAAACATTGAATTGCGCGAGCTGCATCATAGAAACTCTTCTGAACTTGAATCGGCATTCAAAGCTCCTGGCTGTATGAGCAGGAACAAGCCCCTCCCACTTCCTGGCTGTCTGTACCTCACCCTGTAGTGTCTTTATGACGTCTTGAGTGAACCTCCCACTCTCCTCATTGACTGGACTTCTTCATCACAGCAGTTTGTCTGCCCTCTGTTCGCAAACCTCGAGCCCCCCTCAAGGAGTCTCTTGATCCAGTGCCCTTGCTTAAGCCCAGCCCAGCCTTGTGTGACGCCACTGCAGAGGAACCCAGCTCAGGATCGTCATCTGGCTCTCTTTTTCTTTCCCACCAGTAGTCAGCCCTTCCCTGTCTCTTGTACTAATGTGAATGGTTCCATTTTTCCTTTTGAAGTATTATTTGTCATTTCCCACATTTGTGTCTTGCCTGCCCCATTAACACACACCCTTTTTGATAACTCATATTATACCTTGTATTTCTGTCTCCCATGTACTCAGAAATTTCTTATACATAGTAAGCATACAATAAATCTATGTTTCTAGGTAACTACAAGTATTGTCTTTCCCCCTGACATGTGAAACTCAGTAACCTTCTGTACCAAAACACTCCACTTAAAAAATATGGATAAATTGCCTTTTCATTATTTTTCCTTTGGGAGGAAATTTCCCTGAAATGCTTGGCAGAAGAGCAGAGCTGAGAGCAAAGTCAGGATATTTTTCCTGTTGAGAAAGAAAAGGGGGAGGAGATGAGGGGTCAGGCAGTGAGAAAATATAACGGCATAGTAAAGAAGCCACCTTTCAAAGAGTTGGAGAGGCAAAGAGCATTACAAATATAGAAAAACATCTAGAGAAAAGGATTCACAGGGCAGCTGGGAATTACAGTTTGAAAGACAGACTGGCAGATGTTTCCATTGTCTGCCCTAGGTATCGCCCACTCCTACCGCATGTATGAAGTTTTGTACCTTCATCTGTGCCCTAGTCCCTAAGCTCCTGGGGTCTGTACTGTATTTTATTCACATCTATACTCTGTGTGCTTGTTTGGGGATAGTTTAATATTTTTGGCCATACTGGGGATTGAACCTGGGACATCACGCAGTAGAGGCAAATGCTTTACCATGGAGTCACAGCCTCTGCCCTCACAAAGCCTCAGCATCAGACCACAGGCAGAGAAACAAGGACAGACATCCCATGCATAAGTGCCACACTTAGCCCTGAGAGAGGAGGCCTAATTGACCTCCCTCCAGAAGGTGCTTTCTGAGGGCTCTAGACAGATGGAAAACCTTCCACCACGTCCAAGGAGGCTCTGCAGCCCCAGGTAGAGTAACTAAAGGCAAGGTTGGTGAACCAATGGAAAACTTCCTTCAGGCCACTTAATCACAGCATAAAAAACAGTATTGATCTATTTGCCTCCCTGCCGAAGAGAAATCAAGTTGGACAAAGGGAATTAGGCAACAGGTTTGATGTGATTCCAGTCACAGCTACAAACCTGCCCTGGCCCAACTCCTTCCCTAGCTGTCTCTCGTGCGTACGGTCACTTTTTCTCTGGGCAGACACTGAGTAGCACGAAGTCTTTCAAACTGGAAAGTCAACTGCCTTCTGGTGTCCAGAGAAGCCATGCTGCCAGCTGGATGTGCTCTGGGCTGGGGTCCAGGCGCCCTGGCGGATCTGCAGGGATCTGTGCCGTGTACCAGCCAAGGGAACTCTTATAACCAAGGACAGACATGCAGTCTGTTGCCCAGGAACACAGGGAAGAAGCACTGACCTTGGAATCCCAGCTTATATGTGACCGGAGTCAGGAACTGAAGGGGCAGTGTGGATGTTTATTCAGAATGCACATGTCTGTAATCATGACCTTGGTTCACAGAAAGCAGTCCCATGCCTGTGTTCATGTGTCTCAGGTACGAGACAATATGAGGATTAAGTGTTAGAACGACAAAAATAGATGCAAACTTGAGTCTAAAAGTGAATATTTGTATTACCTTAAAGGACGGGAGGAGGGTCGCAAGCCTGAGTTGCTTCCCCAGGCTTAGTTTCTGTGAGTTTGGCTTGGTTGATGTGGGCAGGTGCGAATTACAGTTCAAAAGACAGAGATTGAGAGATGTTTCCATTGTCTGCCCTAGGTATCGCCCACTCCTACCGCATGTATGAAGTTTTGTACCTTCATTTGTGCCCTAGTCCCTAAGCTCCTGGGGTCTGTACTGTATTTTATTCACATCTGTACTCGGTGTGCTTGTTTGGGGATAGTTTAATTTTTTGGCCATACTGGGGATTGAACCGGGGACATCATGCAGTAGAGGCAGATGCTCTACCATGGTACCACAGCCTCGGCCTTTGCTTTTGGTCATTTGAAATGGAGTCTGGCCATGTTGCCTGGTTGCTCAAATGCCTCCTATGCCCAGCCTCCTAAGTAGCTGGACTATGGCTGTGCAACAGACATGGCAGCCTGGCTAGCTATTTTTCTGATCAATAAAGCAATGAATAAAACCTCAGAGAATGTGCAGCGGAGCTATGGAAGTAAGGTATTCCGGGAGTAGATGCGTGATTCTGACAAGGATGACTGTGTGTTTATCTGCCGTTTTCTGCCGTCTACCATCAGCCATTGCCTTTTCCCTTCAATGTTAGAGATGCTTCAGCCTTGCTCCACATTGACTGAAATGTGAGCCTTCCATACATTTTCTCAGTTCGCTTCAGCGTGGATGGCCTTTGGAAGTCCGTACAGGTTTAGAAGCCGTGAGTCATGGTCAGAATCTGAGATTTCCTCTACAGGCTCATGTCTTGAGTGTCTGTTTCCCAGTGGGTGGCACTATTTTAAGGGGGACTGTGGAACCTTTCGGTGCTGGGACCTGGCCTGGCTCACAGAAGTAGGTCAGTAGGGGTCCAGCCTTTAAAAGCTGTAGCTTGGCCCTGGTTCTTGCCTCTCTGCCTTCTCCTCCACCATGAGGTAAACAGCTCCTGACGGGACTGCTGCTGCTGTGGGCTGGGTGGCTTGTTCGTACCTTCCTCACCATGGTGACTGAGACTCAAACCAGGTGTCTTCTTCACCATGGTGACTGAGACTCAAACCAGGAGCCCAAACCAACCCTGTCTCTCTTGTTTCTGTCAAGAAGGTGACTACTATAGTATGCCTGGGTGTTTCTCATTGAACTATCACAGTTAGCCTTGACCCATTCTTCCAACGAAGAGAAATTTAGAAAACTTCAAAAAGAATCCAAACAGGAGTTGAGAGGAAAAAAAAAAGCTCCAACCTCTTTGGCAACCCCAGTTTTACAACTTGGGTGTAAAAAGGGGGGTAAGGTCTTATCACTTTGCCTTTCTACTTTGTATATTAATCATTGGAAAGGGCCCAATCTACTGGTTTAAGCAATAGAATCATTGAGCAAAGGACAAAACAAAATATAATATGGAAGAAGGGAAGTTCTGTCCAGAAAGAACTGGACTCTCCAGGAGCAAACCAACAGTGAGATGAAGCATTCTGGGGTCAGCTGAGCTCAGTCAACTTCACGAGTCTCTCAATCTTACCCAGGTCTTTGCGTCTAAACCAGAATTTCTCCAACTGCCGCGCGTATCAGAGCCCCTTAGGGTTTGTTGGAACACACGACTGCTGGGCTCTGTTTCCAGAGCCCCTGAAGGAGCAGATGTGGGACAGGACTTAGGAACCCACGCTTGAAACAAATCTCTAGCGGTGGCATGACTAGTCCAGGGACCGCCTTTGGAAACCTCTCCTCCGTAAAAAGCAGGAGCAAATAAACAAAACAGAGTAAACAAAAAGCTTGAATTATGTATTTTGATGTCTTGTTCAAGCCATTAAAAAACAAACAAACAAACAAAAAACAAAAACGACCTTTCTCTGAAATACTTAATCTCCAAATATCACTGCCCTGCCGTCGTTTCCTGGAGGGAGTGGTGTGTTTCTGCTGAGGCTTTCTCTAAAGCCATGATTCTCCGGGCACACTGAGCAGAGGGTCCCTGGCGTTAATAGTTAATAACCCACCCCTTGGCACCGCCCTGCATCGGATGTAAAAGTCTCATTTTGAAGAAAAACCCTCCCTTCTCTCTCTCCATCTTGTCTCTCCATCGCCGCGAGGTGTGCACCCTCGACGCCCCCCATTCGGCTCTTCTGTCTTTTCCTACCTTTCTCCTTATGAGTTTATTATAATAGAGAGATAAAGAGAAAGGTAGGGAAAGAGGGAGACAGAGAGGAAGGGAGTGAGGAAGAGAGAGAGGGGGTCGAGGGTGCACACCTCGCGGGAATGGAGAGAAAAAGCGGAAGAGAGAGAGGAAGGAGAGGGATTTTCCTTAAAATGAGGCTTTTCCGTCAGGATGCAGGGCTGTAGGGTGGGGCCTAGGGGCGGGTCAGAGTACTGACTTTGGCTTCCAGGGGGTGGCTCAGAATAGTCACACCTGGGAATCCCTGAAGGGACTGCCATCAGATTTCCACTGCTCCCCATGACCTGTTGTGTTCCTCCATAACCTCGCGCCCAGGTTGTTAGGGTAACTAGTTGGAAGTAGGAGCGTCTCTGAGGCCTGCAAAAGGATGCAGTCTGGAAGAAGCCACTGTAACAGACAGGCTGGTGATGCTCCCTAGCCTTTGGCTGTGAAACTCCGCAGCTTTAGGGAAGATGACAGAAATGCCTGGGATTTGCTTTTTTCTTTTCTTTTCTTTCTTTCTTTTTTTTTTTTTTTTAACCCAAAGTCGGAAAAAAACTGCAAAATGTAGATCTTGAGATGGGTCCAAGAGCTGTTAAACCAAGTTCAAAAGGGAAACAAAGTAAAACCCCATACAAACAAACAAAAAAATTAGAAGCACATATTTGTTCTCTGGTCTAAGGACACTAAAATCTCCTTCATTCGCTCAACAAATAATTATTGAGCACCTGTATTTACCTGGAACTGCAGCAGGATAGAGGCCAATATGGAGACAAGAAAACACGAATGTGTACTGGGCAGGGAGGAAAACAGGACAAGTATTCAGTTCACCCCCTCATGCGGCCTCTCTTTGGGGCTGATGTGTTTTATCTTAATGCTGGACATAAACTCTGCACAGGAAAGTGCTCAGGACAGGGTGGGTCTCTGTGACTCCCGGGTAAGTGGTGTCTCTTTCAGTGCATGGCGAACAGTACAGCTAGGGAAGTCCTCACATCATTTCTAGTTCACTTGAAAGGTTCAGCTGCATGAGACCACATTGAAATAAACAACGTGCAGTGAGCAGTGGTTGATAACTCGTGTGTGCGTGCATGCGTTAGACTTTCGTTTCATGCAGTACAAACTTCTTTTTAAGCAACTGTCTTCTGAAGGCCTTAAAATAATCTTAGGTAGTTTGTTTGAGGGGCTTCACTGGAACTAATTTTTAAGAGGTCAGCTCTTGGGGGCGCCAAAGAATTCTAATTTCATCGGGCTGTCTTAGCCAGAAGGACCCAGCAAGCTTCTCAGTTTTAGCCTATCTTGGTGAAAGCTGGCGGTGTCTATGAAAGGTGAGCCGTCTTAAGTGACACAGCGTTCTCCAGTCCCTGCCTGGGTGAAGTCGTCACACAGCTGAGTTCTGAATGACAACTCTGCTAGGCCCAGCTCCCACTCATTCAACAACTGACCACCTGCTGATGAGTGCGCACTGCTGGGTACCAAGGGCTTCAAGCATCACTTACATGCCTAGGAGGGTTTGTATACAGGGTCCTAAGCCCAGCAGGGTGGCCAACAACAACAACAACATTAATGCTGTTTTAAGCCAAGCAGCATTCCCAATGTCACACGCAGCTCAGAAAAGGCAAAGAAGTTGTTTAGCCTCCAGCCTTTCTAGAGAGGAGGTTTTACCAGAAAGATGTTTTTTTTTCTCCCATCACATTATTACTTCCACAATTGCCTGGACAGTGGGCTGGATTTTGTGTGGATTAACAATTAAAACAAAACAAAAAACAAAACAAAATAAGCCAGGCAGTGGTGGCACACGCCTTTAATCCCAGTACTTGGGAGGCAGAGGCAGGCAGATTTCTGTGAGTTTGAGGCCAGCCTGGTCTACAGAGCGAGATCCAGGAAAGGCACAAAGCTACATAGAGAAACCCTGTCTCGAAAAACCAAAAAACAAAAGAACAAACAAAACACTCACACCTCAATATACTTCACTATAAATTATCATCTGCTAAGAAGCTGTCCCAGGAACCATGCACATCTGTAGTAACAAGTGTGTGGAGGACGGGCCCTGCAGATACGCAAGAACACAAGCGGCCCACTAGCAGTGCCCACCACCTTGCTGTCTCCATGACAACACAGCAAGGAATCATGGTGCACACCACCCTTGCTTCTACTTAGGCACCTACACAGGCCCCATGTGCCCACTCCCCATCCCTTCCCATGTGTACTGGGATACCATGAGCCTGGGAGAGGAGCTCCTCAGATTCTCTTAGCAACAGGCATGGAAAGTGATCTTTATGTTGATCAGCTTTTCAAACCAGAATCGCTGATTGCTGGGCTGCTGTGTGTGTGTGTGTGTGTGTGTGTGTGTGTGTGTGTGTGTGTGTGTGTGTGTGTGTGTAGAGGAAGAAGACAGGATTATGGTCCTGAAATTAGATGGCACACAGTGTGCCACTTCAAGTAGCTTCTTTAAAGTGCCCCCTGATGGCATGGCTGGAGCCACACACCCTAGGCATCACTGAGTCTATTCACTGTCCATTGCTTCATTTCCCCTAAAATCCCTGCTCACTGAGGGTGGAAAGCATTCCTCTCCTGCTCGGTTTCCTACAAAGCTCCCCAGTAGAAGCCAGGGGCATATTCACAATCTTCAAGTCGCTGCTCTTCCCTGAATATAAAGTTCAATTCGTTTATCTCCATCTTCCATGAGAAAGGGAAGGAAATTAAGCGGAAGCGGCAACACAACGCCTTCAAGGATCGTGTATTCAGGGTCAAAGCTTGCTGTAATTGTGTTTTAAAAAAAATAATAAACCCAAAATAACTGGAAACAAAAATATGCCTCCTCTGCAGCATACAGAGCAGCTAGAAGTCTTCATCAAATGTTTCAGTGCACACGGTAGTCAGCTGTGTGCCTGTGTGCCTGAGATGCTGTGAGATACCCTGTCGCTCATAAATACTGAAAGGGGACAGTTGCCATGGTAACTAAGTGCTCTGTAATGACTATGGAAGAACGGGAGCTCAGAGGATAGCCTTCCATTGCCTGAGCATGAGTTACTGCTGCTCCCGCAGGCCTCCAAGCAGCTTACATGCCCTTCTCCCTAATCAGATTTTTAACAGGTTGGCCACTTTTGCTGATCTCTGTTTTGACCGTACGACACCATAAGAGTCTGTCTCAATACCATATGAAAATCACACTCCTGATTTTTTCCTCATAATCGAAGAACCAGAATATTCTACAAAAAAAAAAAAAGGTCAAACACCCAGATGAGGACCGTGTCCTTAGATTTACAGCTTTGACCTGAGTAGTGAAGCGGTAGGACGTGTTCTTCTGTCACAAGCGATAGACATTGGCTCAGTGAGCTGTCAAGCTGAATACAGGGAACGCTTCGTTTTCAAAATCAAAGGTTGATGCTCTCTTCGCACGATCTCTCTTTTTTATATCATTGTGCAATGACACAGAAGAGGTATTGCAGTTGATTTTGCAGGAACTTTCTTACAGGCCAGTTATGTCTGAGGTAATCAATCTCTCACGGGAATAGCTAACCCTTGCCCTCACACACCCACTCGAGTCCTCTCTCACTATCCATCACTGCGTGCCAAATGCCTCACTCTGGAGGCATGCAGCTTCTTTATAGACTTACAAAGCAAGAAAGGCAAGAGAAAAGTACAGATTCCCTGCTTTTCTTTCTACTGATCTCCCTTGGTGCCTTTAGTAAAGCTCATTTTTAAAGGCAGCAGATGATGTGACGAGCACACTTATTTCAACATGCCATTAATAACCAACACGAACCCAAAGCAAGCGAAAGCATCTAGGTACCAGGACGTCCCCAGATCATTAGCAAATGCACCCCCACCCAGGAGAGACTGCCTTGGGCTTATGTAATCAGCAGCTCAGATGGCCCAGTGTGGGCTGTGGGCGCCCCCTTCAGGATACAGGGCTCAATGCACATTGCTGTCCTCTGCAATAACTAATCAATGCCGGCAAACATTTTTGCTAAAACCATTTGAGGAATTGTGCAGAAAAACATCTAGTGTCTAATGATAGGATCAAACAGAAAGCATACATAACATGTGGCGGTAGGTAAAATCACATTCATAGGATGAGGGGGGTAATTTCTTGCAAGACAGAATATCACCTTTCAGATCAGTCCATTTCTTCCCTTGATTAAATCACGCTTTTCCCAAAGTTAACTTTGTGAAAAATCACCTCACTCTATGGCAAACAAAATGAAAACTGGAGGCAGTCTGAGACGGCCTCGCCTCCCCTTTCTCGGCAGCCTGGATGGCCTTCTCTCTCAGACAGTCCTCAGCTTTAATGGTTTCACCCCGGACTCCTCCCTGGGTGCCTCAGTTTACTTTGCTTCTGTTTCAGTCTTGACTCTCAGGACAGATGGCTTACCCACTCTTATGTCACGTGATGCTATGCCCCCACCTGCTCTCACGCAGGATTTCTATGCTCTGAACTTCTATGACATCACACTTTTGCCTCCTCATACGATATCCTAAACACTTCCTTTCTGAGACTGAGAATATTCCATTTTATATCTCCTCTCCATGGACTGACCCTGTCCGTCCTCGGCTCCCGGAGCCTGACTCCCAAGGGGAAACAGCTCAGAGTGAATGTGTGAGCACACAAAAGCGGCTCTCTTCAAGTCCATCTACTTCTGCTGAACAGACCGCTCTCAACACCAAAGTCCAAAGGTTGCTTCAGGAGAATGAAAGGGTAAAACGGGGCACCCTTCCGCACTTAGAAAACCTTGTTTTACTGGTATTTGTTTGCATCCCTTCATTCTGTAGTCATTTAAGGATCTTGTACAGGAAGTTCAGAGCACAAGAGAGGGATGCTAGCCCTGACTTCCCCCAGGCCACAGCAGTTGCTGAAGGCAATCTTCCCAGGGTCCCTAGGGCACTGCCTGGTCACAGCAGCCCCCTGGGCAGTGTGGAAGGCTACCACCGTCTTCCACTTCACTCAGCAGCTTTCGCTGAGATTCTGCTCTGGGCTGAGCTGGACCAAGCCTTGGTTTTAAAGCATCAATTCAAACAGAAGTCTAGAGCATAACACATCACTCTTTAAGCTGGGGTTGCATGCAGCAACTTCCTCTCCCGAGGAACAATACAGAGCACGCAGGAGCAGGATTCTAGGGAAACTCAGCAAAGACTGCCTCGGCCAGGAACCCCAGCTCAGCCCCAGCCTTGTGGCATCACATCTCCCTCACCACTCTTTATGGATTACGGAAAGGAAGACTTGGCTTTTGAATTATTGTTTCCCCGAACCTGAGCTAGTAAGGGTAAAACATCGGGAGGAAAATCACAACAGAGACACATTCTCCAAGATACTTGAGCATCATTCCTCAAAAATGGCAAAGCAATGAGAAATGAAGGGGGAAACTGCCACACCTCAGACCAGGCTCAGGACACTCATGGACTAAAAGTGATGTGGGGTCCTGGGTGAGATTCCGGAGCAGAAATGGATGCTGGGCAAGCGCTAAGCAAGCCTGAGTGAAGAACAGGCTCTAATAACCAGTATCAGCTCGTTAACTGTGACAACCATGCCATTCTGTCAGGTAACAGTAGTGGAGAAGAGCTGGGGGGTCCCCAGGGGTCCTCTCCACCATCACCGTGACCCCCTATTCCTTTTTAAAATGCACCTACACCTCAAGAATACAGCAAAGGCTCAGAGAGTGGTGGAGGGCTGTGGTGCAGCATTGTGAGCAGGTGTGCAGGATCACTAGGATTCGGTGTGCAGGGTGGGGAGAGGTAGGCAGCGACGATGGTGACCATTCTCCACCTCGAAGGACAGCAGAAAGCTGTGGATGATGAGTGCAGAGAGGCTAAAAATACTGTGGTGCATTAGAAATGTTCCAGCTGAGGTCATCTGCATAAACTTTGGTTGGAACAGAGAGCCCGACAGAGTACCTTTCTCACAATGAGCAGGCCAAGAATAGAGAAAGCGGGTGTTGTCATCGACCCAGATACACAGCGTGGCTTCTCCCTTTAAGTGCAGACTATGAAAAACACCCTTTTTCATTGTTTTAATGTTCATCGAATCCTTCATCTCATGAAGCCTCCCCCTCAACAACCCCCTCTCACTTTTCTCCACCTTCTACAAATTTCATGTTAGTGCAAAATATTATTATGATGAATTAGAGAAAAATCATACAGATTTAAAATGTCAAAGTTCCAAAGAGCTCATTCAGTAGCTTGATGGTATTTTTCTACCTGCGATCGGATAACAGAGACAGAGAAATTGGGAAGCTCTACAGGTTTCTGAGAGGAGGTGGGGATCAGTACAATCGAATCCCTTGGTTCACCTGGCTGCTTGGTCAACACAGGCGAATTAGCCGAAATACTGGGCAAAGTAAATCACAGCCAAAGTAGAAAAGGGTGAGGTCACAATAGCAACGTATGCTAATTGCACCCCTCCCTCACCCCTCGTTTTTTTAGCAGGCTGATTTTAAACTCATTATATATCCCAAGACGACCTTGAGTTTCTGATTCTCCTGTCTCCATCTCCCAAGTTCTGGAATTACAGGTATGTGACATCACATCTGGTTTATGCAGTGCTGGGACTTGAACCTACGGCTTCCTACATAAAGCAAGCACCCTATAAGGGCGATCCTAGCTTACAAAATATGTTTACATATGTTGGTTCATGGTAATCTTGTGGTCGACATAGTCATTTTCAGTTACCTTGTTTTGTAAAAGAGGAGCAGACATACAATGACCTACTTTCCTCTGTTCTTTATGTGGTGTGCATGGTGTCAGGGATGGAGCCCAGAACTTCAGCAAGTCCAGCAAGCTCTCTGCCACTGAGCTCTGCAGAGACTTTAAGTGGCCCTTGCTGGGCCTCAGGCCTAGTGCCCGTCACACAGGCCTGTGCTGGTTTTCATTATGTCTGGCCCTGGGGTACTCACGATGAGCAGACCTGGATCCAAAGCATGAGAGTTCCTGGTCATGCTAAAGGATACGTGCTATACTAATGAAGACGTAGCACTCAAAATTAAAGGCTGAATACATATATTCAGTCACCAAAAAAGATTTTAGATATTTAGCTTTCTTTCGTCATTATTATATAAAGAGCAGTTGTTATGTAAAAAATGGTAAAGAACAAACAGGGAAGACGAACACCTGAATAGATGCCTAACCGGTTATGAATAAACGCCTATGTAGTACAGAAAGACACCTTTGAGTTTGACCTTAAATTAGTCATTCTTAGACTGAACAGAGGGAAATTAAGTAAGTAACATATAGACGATAAAAAAAAAAAAATAGCCACACATCTGGATCATTATGCACCATGCTGAAGTAAGTGTCTAGAAGAGGAGAGATAAAAGAGCGTTATAGAGATTAGTAACTGGAGCTTGGGAGAAAGTGATTTAAATTTGTATAGCCTAAGGCATGACTCAGGGGACATAATCACAGCCTATAAATACCCTCCAAGCAGCAAAATGTGGAAAAGAAAGCGAGGGAATTAGTCACAACCTTGCATTCCGGTCATTTCTCTTTGTCCAGTTGTCTGAGGAAGACAACACTTTGTACCTGAGCTGGTGTGATCCGCAGAACTCAAACAGCCAAGGACTCTCAACTCCGGCCCTGCTGGAGTCACCCAGGTGGAGGCTTAAAGAGAGGGGCCCCGGCAACTCAGAACAAATTCAATGGCATTTTAGAGATTCCTTGTTGGCAATTCTTTGTCTGGATGTCTCCTTTCTTTTTCTTCCATCCTTTCTCTCTCCGTCCCTCTCTCCCTCCCTCCCTTCCTCCCTCCTTCCTTTTTTTCCCCCTTCCAGGTCTTTTATACATATACTATGGCCTCCAGCATTGTGTTTTTATGGGTTTTATGTGTGTGTGAATGTCTCTGCATCTTTGTGTTCCTTGTGCTCTTTGGAGGTGAGAGGGTGTTAATATTTTGATCCGCCCCTTGAAACCTTGCCCCTTGAGCCCTCCCTGAGTCCTGGTCCTGACCTAAAGGAAAAAGCCCTCCCCTTCCTCCCTCTCATCCACTCTCTCTCTCCACTCCCAGGAGGGATGCGCCCCCGCCCCTCCCCTCTCTTCCTTTCTCTTTCTCTCTCTTCTCTCCCTCTTTCCTATCTTTCTCTTCATCTCTCTATTATAATAAACTCTCTATGAGGATGCACGCCTGGGTGTGAATGACTTTTCCCCATCTGCCCAGCGAGTTTTCCCTCAGGCGTGAGCCCTGGTCTGGACAGGCTTGGGTCCCCCCACATGCATAATTCATATGGGGGGGGCTCCCTTTCTCCTGGTAGTTTGTTTGCTTCACCCTATTCCAGCTTGTTTGTTTTTATTTTAGCTTATGTTATTATTATTTTTTAGATGCCTGTGTGGATTCTAATGAGAGTGTGAGAGAGAAGGGTGTGGATTTGGGTGGGTGGGGAATGGGGAACCTGGGAGAGGAAACCATAATTAGAATATATAATATGGAGAAATTTAAATCTATTTTCAATAATAAAAAATGGAATGGGTTGCAAAAAAAAAAAAAAAAGGTAAAAAGAAGAGCCATAAAGGACTAGACTGTGATGATGCGTGCCTTTAATCCCGGCACTTGGGAGGCAGAGGCAGGCGGATCTCTGTGAGTTCAAGGCTAACCTGGTCTATAAAGCGAGTTCTAGGACAGCCAGGGCTACATAGAGAAACCCTGTCTCAACACCCCCACACACACCCTCAACAAAAGAAGGAGAAGAGGCAAAGAAGCGGCCGGCCTCTTGGTGCTCTCCGTGGGGTAGGAAGTAGATGGGAGAGTTTCATAGCTCAACAGAACAACTTTATTTTCCTTCCACTCTAACACAGAAAAACACAGAACAGCATTAAACTGCCCCCTCTCCACTGGATAAAAGAACTAGAACACGAAGAATGAAGTATTAAACACAGGTGTGTAAGTCAAAGCCATGGGCTCACAGCCTGCAGGTAAACCTCACACACTGCTCAGTCAGTTTTCTCATCACCATTCTTGGTCTTAGACATCAAAGTATCTTTGGCCCCACTGACTTGCACAAACTACTACTAATTATCATCCTGGTGACTCAAACGGGAGTCGTCACTCTTCACATAGTCCTTCCATCAGAGAAGAACGTTGAGAATTTCTGGGTTTTCTCATTAAACCTTGTGATCTTCATAAGCCACAAGGTATTTCAAAAGACCTACCTGGTTCCAGCCTTGGAGCAATGGCCTAACTGGCAGACCACTGCTGGGCAGTAGCAGCCCCTGCAGAACACAACTTACAGAATCAGGAGTTCTCCAACCTACAGCCAGCCCAGGTCACCCAGAGTCCAGAAAGACAAGCAATGTTTTCCCACTCCCATTCCCAGACTCGTAGAAAGCCCGTCTACATGTAGCTTTATCAGGTATTGATTCTTTAAATGTAAATCTGTGTTAACACAGCAGCAAAGGCCCTGGGTTGTGACTGGCTGTTATCTCAGGGTATTTCCTGACCTAAGGTTCTCACACAGCTTTGAAAGCAGCAAGGTGTAATGCTGGAGTGTTGGCCAAAGGCTACCTGCTGCGACCATGGCCTGCCAATCCCACGACCTGGTCCCTAGGTAGGAACAATGAGTGTCCTGAGGATAGTGCCAACCACAAAAAGACCATCTGGGGCTTGTTTCTAGGCTCTCAGCCATAGTAGCTTCCTTCATGTTCCAAATTCCAAATGGCCATCTTTTGCCCAGAAGGTGGCCCAAGGGCACATCTGTTGAAGCTCTGTAACAATACCGCTTCCCAGAAACTACACACTTTTGCTAACTATGGTAAAAACAAACATACTAGACCTTGCATAAATGCCATATAGTGAGGACAGAAGGCCCATCAAATTCCTTTGTGCACACAAAATGTTGAAGCGTGTGGCATTTCCTTCCTTACCAGGGTTTAGGACAGGCACAAAGGAGCAAGCAAGTACTGTTGGGGACAATGTTCCACAGGAAGAATTCCGCAGAAACTCAGCCTCCATCAAATGCTGTTATGATTTGGTGGAATTCGTCGGACCCGCAATATTAACATAAAATTACGGAAATTGAGAACAAAGGGCTTAAGCTTTCTGGGAATGGCAGGCTGAGTCTGAGCTCATCTGGAAAGTTTGGCTAACTAAAAGTGATGTCTTTTGTGCTGGAATCTTTCTATCTAAAAGCGTTTAAAAGGCTGTAATTATTTTGAGTTTCCAATTCAGCTCTTTTCAAATTAAGCCTTTTCTTTTCTTCAGGGCTCTGCTCATTCCCTCCGTGTGAACTCGGGCACTTGCCAAGGCACCGGAATGGCAAATTCATATTGGTTTTCTCTACCTATCCCTTCCCGGCGAGTTCTACACAGCTTTTGCACCCTCCATGCCAAGAAAAACAAAGAAACATTTGTACATAAAACCTTTATCTTGTGCACAGGCTTAGAATCCCTGAGCACAGCGAAATAAATCACCTATTAAGCAAAGGCTGGTAACAGCCCAGGCAAAGTTTCTTTGCAAACTAGTGCTTTTCTTCAAGCGTAAAACCAGGAAATGCAGGATCTCAGACTTACCTTGTGGCTTCTGGGTCCCAGATCACAATGTCAGCATCTGAGCCGACAGCTATCCTTCCTTTTTTTGGATAAAGATTAAAGATTTTGGCTGCATTTGTGCTGGTAACTGCCACAAATCTGTTTTCATCCATTTTACCACTGTGCTGTAAACCAATTCAGAGAAGATGCATTTGCTGTGATGATCAAACACGTAAGCCTCCTCTGGGGGATCAAAGTGAACGACTTATATCTATGAACCCAAACAGAAAGACATCTCTACTAACCCAAACAGAACTGTATCCCACTTCCTGCATCAAGGAGCTACATCTGTGCATGCCCAGTATAAACCAGCTGTATCATCACTGATGAAGATGATGGCACATAGAAGCCTGGAGATGACTTTTCAAAAAGCCAATCACATTAAAAGACAACCCTGTACTTCCTCGACATCTACCCCCACCACCCAAGATTACTACACACAATGGTTTAAATGCTGACAATGCCATTTTCCATTCCCATGTAGAGTTTTCTACTACCACCTACGATATTTATGATCTGCTTTATTTATTGCAGACCTAAGATTTATGAGATGATCATGTAAATATTAGATAAAATACCAAATACTCAAAAGAAGATAGGTTATGATACTTATAAATTAGGTGACAATGCCTTGAGAAGATAAAAGATAAGCATAAGATGTACAATTTTGTCCAATTTAAATTTATGTGAACCAGAAATGTTGGAAAGTCTATTTTAAGAACTTTTAATATAGAACCCTTATAGGGCTTATATATGTATATGACAAGACTTCCTCTAAGATTTATTTTTTAATTCTAATAATCCCAGAAGTAAATAATCTGTTTCAGAAAATTATACAGTTTCATACATGTTAGGGAAGTACTCAACTATTTTAAAGAGCATATTTAAAGATGTATATAACTATACCTTTATATATGATGGGAACTATAATGGATTATGAAAACCTGCTGTTATACAGATATTTACTGTCATAACACAAGTTTAAGGAGGAAAGTTGAATTATAATCTAGAATATTTAAGCAAGGAGAAAGAGGGGAATCATCAGGGATGTTAGAGGTAGGAGTAGATGGAGAAAGGGGGGAGTCAACAGAAGTTAGAACTAGAGAGAGGTTTTGAAGACCCTGGCACTAAACTGATTGCTTCAACACTGCCATTTGGTCATGAACAACACTGACGTGTTTTTGAGAAGGAAGTAACATGAACAGAGCTTCATTATAAGCGGCAACTCCTGGCTAGAACAGCCAGAACAATTGGTCCCTGGGAATAAGGAAATCAGCTTTGAGACTATAAGAATGGTCCAAACAAAATGTGAGCCTCCAATTACATGGTATCCATGAATGTAGAAATGAGGAGGCATTCTGAAAACAAAATCAATGGAACTCAGTAAATAATGAGTGTGCTGACTAGTTTTATGTCAACTTGACACAAGCTAGATTTATCTGAGAGGAGGGAGCCTCAACTGAGAAAATTCCTCCATTAGATCTGGAGGTAGGGTGTTTTCTTAATTAGTGATTGATGAGGGAAGGGCCCAGCCCATTGTGGGCAGTGCCATTCTGGACTGGTGGTCCTGGGTTCTATAAAAAAAAAAAAAAGCCAACTGAGCAAGCCATCATGAGCACACCTGTAAGCAGCTGCCCTCCACGGCATCTGCATCAGCTCCCGCCTCCAGGTTCCTGCCCTGTTTGACGTCCTTCATGGACTATGATGTGGAAGTGTAAGCCAAATAAACCTTTCCTCCCCAACTTGCTTTTGGTCCTGGTGTTTCATCACAGCAATAGAAACTCTAACTAGGACATGAAAATTAGAAACGATAGTAGATGTCAGAGAAACTCATCAAAGAGAATTCTCAAGTATGAAATATGATTAATGTATCATCTAAGAGAGGGGTCTTTGAAAAGTGTGGCAGTGGGAAGCCGGAGTCTACCTAATTTTCCTGTAGATCTCTATAACTACATATGTCACCTGGATAGATGGCTTAACACCTGACACCTGTCTGTGGGATTCTGTTTCATCCTTGGGAAAAAAAAAAACATTTTATTCATTCTTCATTTATTATTAGTTTTAAAAATCATTATGCCCATAGACTTCATTATCTATATAACTTCAGACAGTTAATTTAATATCCTTCATATATTCTTCATCAGTTCAAATATTTACATTAATGATACAAAGACTAACCCTACCTGGACCCAGTGTAAATTAGCCCCCCATGTCTCTGCCCAGTGACAGTGACATAACACAAAACGTGCTAAGCTAACCTATGAGGAAAGATCAACTGCTTGTTTGCTGATAACGTCCTGGAGGAGGGAAGGGATGGAGTTGATAGTGACGGTGTGATTCCCAGTTTATTCTGTGTGTGTGTGTGGGGGGGGTGTTTCTACGAAGGTCATGATCCTGAGTGAACCAGGCTCATTCCTGTGAAACTCACCACGCCCTTCTCCCATATCACCGACATCCGGTCCTCGACACCGTTCACCCCATTGGGAATCTTCGTGAAGTCGTCTTTCCCGAGAGCTTTCTGGCAGGTGTTGAAGGTACAGTTATCACTCCCTGTGGTGCTCAGATCGCCACTGGAAAGGATGAGGAAGAACAAGAACGATGAGGAGGCTAACAGATAGCACACGTAGGGGGAAACTCCTTGGTGCTTCTTAGCCTCTGACCAGACTGCCTCCTCCATGGGACACCAAGCAGTGGGAGGGGGTGTGAGTAGAATTTCTGGGTACACATCTCACCTCTCTTCTGTGTTTGTCATAGGAAGCACTTTTGAAGAACATGCTCATAAGGATTATGGTGCAGAATCTTCAGCAAGCCCATTTTTTACTGCTTTTCAATTTCCCAGGCTAGCTGGAGGAAGATGACTAACTAGTTTGAGGAAGGAATGGTCTGTGGGATTATAGGGTGCATACCAGACTCTGCACCAAGACTGATGAGCTCATGGCTGTGAGCTTGTCCCATCTAGAAATTGATAGTTGCATGGACTCGACAATGCTAACTAACAACAGGGTCACCAGGAGCAATGTAGGTAGAAGAAGTTCTGTACGAGTAAAATGCCATGCAAGATGTCATAATGGTGACCTATGGCAATGGAGGCAGGTCCAGACGTCCATACTGTTTGAACACAGGTGTAAGACTGGCTGAGAACAGCTGAATACCACTTTTGGTTACTAATAATCTCTGGGATACAGAAGTGTGAAGGAGGAAGGAGGTTAGAAAAGGGTAAGTACTTTTTGTTGTTGTATAAAGCTCCGCATTAACTCAAATCTGAGGACATGTGAATGGGACATGCTAGAATGTTCAGAATGACTAGAAAGGGCTATTGTCCATACAACAGTGTAGTCTCTAGATCGTATCAGCTTAAAACATCATAAGTCCAGTGTTTTCTGCTCCCTAGATAGCATGGGTCAAACAGAACAGAGGACCAGAAGGGTCTGTGGAAGCTGGAGGTATAGGGCCAGCTCTCCTCCACCCAAAGATGAGACCTATAAAGGATTATCTTTTGCCCAAATACTTTACCGTCATCTGAAAAATTATTACTTAGCCAACAGATTCATGAGAAAGCCCGGTGTTGAAGGATCAGGTCTCAGTGGAGGTCCCATGACATGGTGGGCTGCATGGCGCCATTCTTTGCTCCAATAGTGTGTGCCATCGGTACCGAGACCCGCCGCAATGGGTTCTCCATAGACCACCTTTCCTGGAATGTCCAAAGGCAGGACTCAGCCCCTTAGTGTACTTTCAAGAAGACCATCTGACTAACACACAGATCTTCTTCTCTGTCCCAGTAGGGGATGGTACTACAGCTCAATCGTTTGTGACCAGGACTCAATAGTTAACGACTGACAACTACTGAACATGTACTGTGTTCATCCTCCTAGTCACTTGACATCAGGTTGGCTACTTGCTTTGTTTTGATCAATTAGATTGATCAAGAATGGCATGTTCCGCCTCCAAGCGTAGGCTATTAAAACTGTCTTTGATTCTGTTATCTCTTTTTCTTCTTTGTCATGATGCTGGGAATGCCACCGAGCGAAGAGGTTATCTAGTGGAGACAGAGCCAACACATGATGGACATGAACACGAGTGGGAAGAGGAAACAAACCTCTAGTTGTAAGTCACTCCTATTTGGCCCCACTGTTATTGAAGCATAACCCAGAAGATGTTGGGGCTGCTTGTGAACTGATAATGCAATCTGAGAATCCTCTGGGTGAATGCTTTCACTCTCTTGAATTAAAGGTAAAGCTACAGGATTACATGATTTCTCTGCAGCTGCATAGGTGGAGAGGAAGAGGTAGGATTTGAACCCAGGAGTTCTGAGTCAGTGGTCTCAACTTCTATGCCTTGTAGCTAGACGACAAACTACCATCAATATAGCCATACAGACTCCAACCACGGTGTATCTCCACTGCAGATTAATTGATAACCTTTTCACATCCTCAAAAGGAACTTTCTCAGAAGACTTATATTCAATAAAAGAACACTCAGATAATAAAATTGTAGCCCAAAATGCACACTTAAAAAATCATGCAAATGAGGCCATCCAAAGCACACAATGTTAGAAAACTTAATAGTGCACAATGAATTTGAATTTAAAATCAGGTTCCTATCTGATTAGCATTTGTCAGAATAATAGATTCACTGGCATCAACCTCATCACATGCAAGCAATCAAAAAAAAAAAAAAAGAAGAAGAAGAAGAAGAGTGCATGGTGAGGAGATTCTAGCATGCCAAATGAGCTCACTCTGGTTAACCAGATGCTAAATTTTAGTTACAAACCAGATATATAGCTGAAATTAACTGATTTCCTTAGAGAGCACACGCAGTGGATGGCCACCAGCTGTCCAAGTCTTCTAAATGGAAATGTAGCACCCTATTATCTCACAGATCCATCCCTCCTCTAAACTAGCCTCTTCCCCCAGTTATCCCAGGAAATAGAGAGACAGCAAAAGCCAGGCTTGCCGAAGCCTAGGAATTTGACTTCTTAAGCAACCAAGTTCCACACCGGGGCCCGTGCAAGTGCACACCAGGAACCAAAACGCTGCTGATACAGCGTTTGCTTCCATGATACACACAACACCACACCACTCCAGGTCCTTCCTACCCTGCTTGCAAAAAAAGGGGACAACTTTGGTATCTCTCAGTGGCATGCAGGATAAAGAGCAGTCATGTGTAGAGAACTAAGAGGTGTCAGTCTCCACTGCCAGGACAGACACAATGTCTATTTGCAACTCCAAGGAGAACTTGCTGTCCCAAGAGCACTTCTCCCAGTTGCTTGGACAACGGGACTCTGACTTGATTTGCAAGCTCCATGAGGTGCCAACTCAGGATTTTCCACGGTGCTTCATCATCAAGGAGAGGTCCTTGTCACGTGTTCTGTTCAATCACTTGGCACATCGAGATGATACGGGAGTGCGGCTCCCAAGCGTCTCCCATCTTAATAGCTCTCGGGAAAAATTAAATGTCAGTATCTGTCGGGAGTCTGCCAGGCTGCTCTAAAAGCAGATGACAGGTAATTTCCTCAGAAGGGCTAAGCTCCTTTCAAATGTGACAGGCTACTTTTTTAGTGTACACAAGCTCTTCATTAAGGGGTCTATTTTCATCTTTATTCCCATTACATATTTATGAACATAAAAAAATTAAAAATAAAAATTCCTAATGGCTCGTTGCTCCCTTCCACAAGTTTGAAAAGACCAAAACTCATGAAAGAAGTATAAAGGGGAAGGAAACCAACAAGTCTGGTAGTCCAAAAATTGGAGACTCAAACTACAAAATCCAACCTAATTACAAGTCCTGGTAGATTTGAGTTAATAACAAGGCAAAAGAAACCACTAACCTAGGGATAGTCTGTGTAACTTTCAAAACTCTTGCACATGACCTCACTTGGCCTCACAGCGACACCTCACGCTGGTTTGATAAATGAAGATGTTGATGCTCAGTGAAACCAATTGATTTGCCAGAGATACACTCGTGGGCAGTGGAATAGCCAGAATTAAAACCTTCCTCCTCTGATATGAAAGCATATCCACATTGTTATCAAGAGAAGCATCATCTCCATTCCCTGGCGAAGAGCATATATTTTTAAATAGTTTCAGCCAACCACAAGCTATCTGTAGACGTGACCAAGCAATTGTCCACTTTCCCGTCATGGTTTCCTTTGCTCTGCTTTGCAGGTGGCTGTGAGCAGCGCTTGTGTCTGTCTTCTGATTGTGTTCCAACAACTCTTGGGATTGAAAGAAATGTCCATCCTCCTCTCTAGCAGCTTTCTTGTTAGGTTGTAGGTTCCCCATCCACAGATAGTCTCTGTGGTCTTTTTCTACCCTTTGACACCAAACCGAAACTGAAAAGACTCCATCATCATGCTGCCATCTCCCACTTAACTGCACTTTACATCTCTGCGAGAGTCTAACGATTTCTGAGTTGAGAAGCAGGCTAGACCAGTAGGACCCTCGGTCACCAGACAGCTTTAAGGGAGGGAAGTGATGAAGCGGACGCTCCTGCCTGTACGGAGCCTGGTGGCCTGAGATCTGCGAGAGGAAGTGAAAAGGTGGGGGGAGGGAGTGCAGGGGGGGCTTCGACTACAAAGTCTGACAGCAGCCACACTTTTCAAAGTAACGTTCCTACTAAGTAATAGGGTGAAGCTCTGCTGGGCTGTGTCGATTCAAAGTCCTATTTCTTTAGAAAGAAGAAAATATTTGAGGAGAAAAATTACAAGACACAGGATGGTGGAACAGTTTATGCAGATTTGAGTTCAAATCCTGATGTTGTATATTTTAGCTTTGCATACGACAAGTGAATGTTTTTTTGTCTTGGTTTTCCTATCTAGGAAATGGGATTACAATGTGTTTCTAGTATGGTAAGATTGTGAAGGCTAAAAAACAAACAAAAACAAACCAACAAACCTCAAAATACAAACAAACAACAACACAATAAAACCAACAGCCTGAATGTCCCTGGAAGCCTGGGGTCTTTTCACGTTTATAAATTGCACTGTGTGTCCCACTGTGTAGTAGTTACACTTCCATTGGTGATAAAACACCATGACTAAGGGACCTTATAGAAGGTTCCAGAGGGTTAGAGTCTTTGATGGCGGAACAAAGGCCTGGCAGCAGGAACAACTGACATCTTGAGCCACAAGTAAGAAGCAGAGAGTGTATTGGGAACAGCATGGGTCACTTGAAACCTCAAAGCCTGTCTCCAGTGACACACCTCCTAATCCTTCCCAAATAGTTCCACCAACTGGGACCCAAGAATTAGAGCACATAAGCCTATGGGGACCATTCTCATTCAAGCAACCGCACACCAGAATTCAAGTCTTGAAGTCCTCAAGTACATGAAGGTCTGGATGAAAGATAATGACGTTGAGTAAGACCACTGGGGTAGCACCTGATCTAATAAGACGGGGGTCCTGTAAGAAGTGGGGGTTGGAACACAGTCGCCGATAGAAGGAACACATTGAAAGAAGAGGAGAAAGACCTCCTGATGGAACACGATCTGGGATACGGCTTCCTCCACATCTCAGAAGACACTGGCTCGCTCTTCTCAGATCACCCATCTCCGGGATCTGGGAAAACAGATCCTTGTTGCTTCTGTAAAGGGCAGTAGTATTTTGTGATTGTAGCCTTAAGATGTTTATACACCCCACAGGTGCAGTTTTCCTTAGAGCCACACCATTCCAGTTTTTGAAATGTTCTTAAGTGGCCAGTTTCAACTGCTTTGAAGTAGATCTTTTTTTTTTTCTTCTAAATTTAAAAAACAGTGAGATATTCAGATGTGCAAGACCGTGGAAAAAAAGAGACGAGGTGGGATTCAGATGCCCCTGGACTCAGTCACACACCACCCTCCCCGACCCTGGTCATCGAGGGTCAGTGCATTGTAAGTGCAGAAGAGACAAGATTCAGCTTACTGCTCTTCAGCAGTAGCGGGCGAGACCGCTGGAGAGGATGTGGCCTTTTGTGCATCTCTCTTCGGTCTTCTGAAAACAAGAGGACCATGTGGAGGATGGAGTTGGAAAGTGGTGAATCCCCCCAAACCTCTGTGTGAGAACTTTCTGTCCTACGACAGTAAGCTTAACTAGGAAGCTTTGCACTATAGGAAAACCAAGACCAGTCAAACAATGAACAACCAAATAGCAGACCCACCACAAGGTCCAGCTCCCAGTGAGTGGTTTAAGAACTAACCATATCTCAATCCAGTTTTGAAATCCAATCCAGAGCACAGCACATCAGCCCATTTGCATCCTGTAACTTGGTTTTTATGAAAAGCATAAAGAAAATGTTCCATCGATATGTTCATACAGGAGGCATACTTGCCCCCTAAAGACAGGAACTTGGATATAAAATAAGGTTGAATTCTAATAAGACATGTTAAAACAAGTTAAGGGTGGGGAATGGTTGAACGTCTCAGTCACAGATGGGAACCCATAACAGGCATCACCAGCCAGCAGATCACCGAGCTAAGCTACTGAGCCGCGCCATCTCCACTCTAAGTAAAAGCAAAGCCCTGGAACCCATGCGTATGCAAGTTCTGTTGGCGGGCGGCGAGGAGAGCACAGCGTATTTTCTAAATGGTCGCTGAGAACCCCACGTGCAGCATCGTGGCTGAAACAGGTACTACGCTCACGGCCAAAGCTAGTGAGGTTAGAAGAGTCACCGATGGCAGCGGCTCACACTAGTGAGGTTAGGAGAGTCACTGGTGGCAGAGGCTCACACTAGTGAGGTTAGAAGAGTCACTGGTGGCAGAGGCTCACACTAGTGAGGTTAGAAGAGTCACTGGTGGCAGAGGCTCACACTAGCGAGGTTAGAAGAGTCACCGATGGCAGCGGCTCACACTAGTGAGGTTAGAACAGTCGCTGATGGCAGCGGCTCACACTAGTGAGGTTAGGAGAGTCACCGATGGCAGCGGCTCACACTAGTGAGGTTAGGAGAGTCACCGATGGCAGCGGCTCACACTAGTGAGGTTAGAAGAGTCACTGATGGCAGCGGATCACACTAGTGAGGTTAGGAGAGTCACCGATGGCAGCGGCTCACACTAGTGAGGTTAGGAGAGTCACCGATGGCAGCGGCTCACACTAGTGAGGTTAGAAGAGTCACTGATGGCAGCGGATCACACTAGTGAGGTTAGGAGAGTCACTGGTGGCAGCGGCTCACACTAGTGAGGTTAGAAGAGTCACTGATGGCAGCGGCTCACACTAGTGAGGTTAGAACAGTCGCTGATGGCAGCGGCTCACACTAGTGAGGTTAGAACAGTCGCTGATGGCAGCGGCTCACACTAGTGAGGTTAGGAGAGTCACTGATGGCAGCGGCTCACACTAGTGAGGTTAGGAGAGTCACTGATGGCAGCGCCTCACACCGGCACACACACTGTTTGGATAAAGACTAGGCTACGGCTGGACGTGGTCGCTTGCACCTGCAATCCCAGAACTCCAGAGACTGAAGCAGGAGGACCCTGAAATCAAGGCTAGCGTGGGCTGTACAGAGAAACCCCATCTCAAAAAACAAAACAAACAAAAAACACAAAAGGAAAACTGGGCGATAGAGAATAGGTCAGGTCTCGGGTGTGCTGACCTTGACTTCTGACTGAGGTACAACAGCAGTCTTCTCATTTCCACATGTGTACCATGGCATGTACACACTCACACACACACACACACACACACACACACACACACACTATAATAAATGAAAATATTAAGAACATGAATCACACAAAAAGGAAGACTAAGAATGTGTCTCTTGTGTATGTGTGGTAGATGTGTACGTGGTGCATGCACATGGGTTTGCAAGTGTGTACACCCATTTGTGCAGACGTGGTGGTCAGAGGAGGAAGTCTGGTGTCTTCCACTGTGCTCCCCACCTTACGCCTCTAGACAAGGGTGTCTCGCTGTGCCAGGAGCTCACCTGGCCTTTTCTGCTAGGCTGGCTGGCCAGGGAGCTCCTGAGTTCCACCGGTCTCTGCTCCCCAAGCCCCACCCCCAATGCTGGGGTTACATGCATAGACCTCTATTCCTGGCTCTGTATGTGGGTGCTGGGGATTTGAACTCAGGTCCTTACACTTGTTGAGCGAATGCTCTTACCCACTAAACCATCTTCTTAACCATGGAGAAAAAGGCAAAGGATTTATTAAAAAAAAAAAAAAAAAAAAAAAAAAAAAAAAACAACAAAAACCAAAAACAGGAAATGAAAGAGATTTTAGAGTCTCATTAATATTCTTAGAGATATCAAGATAATATCTCTAATTTAAAGAAGAACATTAAAAATGAGAGAGAGAGGCAGGAACTAGGAGGGAATGAACAAACAGAAGATGAGCAAGACAAAACCCATTAGCTGGGCAGAGAAAGCAAACAAAGACAGTTTGTAAAAGATAAAGCAAAACCTTGACATTTTTTGGAAACAGAAGAAAAAAGCGGAAGGCTGCAACGATGCGGGTAGGGGTTGATTCTGGGGAAAGTAAATAAGTAAACAGAAAAAATAAATATGGAAGAAATATCAGAAGAAGAAAATTCAGAATCAAAAATCAGCCTTCAGGTTAAAATATGCCCTAACATGAAGGGGATTATTGTGACTCAATGTGGGCTTAACAAAATTTCTGTATCTCAATGACGAGAAAAAATGAGAATATTCCAGATAGTAAGACTGGTTAGAGAGAAAAGAGAAACAATCGTGCTGGATGGGTAACAGTGCTGGAATGAAATTACACTGTCATTTCCCAGAAGGAGCAGTTTGTGACATAGAATTCTGTGCTCATTCACATCATTGAAAAGCAGGGGAAATATTTGAAAATCCACCTTCAACACACTTTGCTTTAAAAAAAAACAATCACCTGAGAATTCTCAAAGAATTCAAGAAAGTAGAAATAAGAGCACAAGAAGGCATGCATTGAGCCTAGGCTATCAAACGGGATGATCCACACAGCTGGTTTCGATATCTATCAATCTGAGGGAGGGACTGTGGACACATCCACCACAGCTCAGCGGTGCTTGTGTGCTGTGTACAGGGCCCTGGTTCCCTCCCCGCCAGGGCAAAACAGACAGACAGACAGACAGACAGACAGAAAAACCGCAGACAAACGACAGAAGGAGGGGAAAGAGAAAGTGAGTCAGGCAGGGAGTGGGGGGAGAGATTACCTCCCTCCCCCTCCCCCAAAAACCCCTCCTCGCAGAAGGAGCTGCTTCTGTCTAATGGGAGGCAGGAGAAGCAGCTGGAACTGCTCGCCACGGTCCAGAAGGCCTATGCTTCTTTTCTAAACCTATTGAAAAGGAGCTAACTGGAAAAATTCCAGGAAAACCAAGAAACTTTGTAAGACAACCATGGTCTAAATATGTAGCCATCTAAAATTAGGTGTGCTTTGGAACCTTATTGGCGTGAAGGAAATGCACTTGACCCTGGTGCCTGAAATTGCCTCTCCATGAGTTGATGTGAAATAGCTCCGACTTGCGCTTCACTGAGTGGGTAAATTTCTCTTCTCACGGATGGCTTCGCCAGGGCAGACGAGTGTCGCACTCCTACACTGTATCTGAAGGTTGGGCTTAGCCTATAGACAAAGCAGGGAAGTGCCAGAGTTATGGGAAGGAGATGAACGCTGTGAAGGACGCTGCCATACCACGATGATAAGAACGCACTGGCAACGACAGCCCCGAGGTCCGCCTTCACCCTCGGGGAGGAGAAGCGGCTGGCAGAGACATTTCTGGAGTTTCACTAAAAGCACTAGCTAGGCACAAAAACTCATGCCGTTTGAAGTGACAGTTATTACTAACAAACCTCGGGTGGCAGATAAGATTTGCAGGAGCTAAGTTCCTCATTTTTCATGGTTGGAAGACAACTGATACCGCTCCAAATCACAAGCTTATAGTCTCCAAATTACATACTTACAGTCTAGAATTTTGAAGGTGGCTACTTAAAACTAATAGGAGATGTGGCCGTAATCACTAGCCCCAAAGAATGGCTGAACGAAATGCAAGCTAGCTAACTTTCCAGTGAATGCATTAGCAAACCCATTCTGGCATTTCTATCCTTCCAATAATGCCAAAATGCTAAGATAATGATAATGTCGCCAATACAATTTTCAAACATAATTACAAAAACCCCAAACCAGGCACTTTTTAAAAAAATGTCCACTAATTATAAAACACGGTACGTACACACCGGAGCTCTAGACCGCACTCTTTAATAAGAAGAGAAGATTTGGCTGGGGTTGTTGGACTTGGCCTGGACCTCCAGACCTGGCACTTACCCTTGAAGTCACCTGGAGCTTTGCTTACCAGTCTTTCCCAAGCCTCAATGTCACCAGTCACAAAACAGTCGTAAAGTTGAAATTGAAATAGTCTGGTGATGTTTTAAAACAATACTATACTAAAATGAAATGAATAAAACCTGGAGTGGTTTTTTTAAAAAAAAACAAACAGAACCCTACTCTGTGTGGCACGTACTGTGTTAGCTGTTAGGACCACAGCCTGTCTCTTCTGGGTATACATTTGGCAACTGAGGTATAAAGTCAAATTTAACATCATTGTATCCCTAAGTGACAATAGAGGCGATGATCGGACAACCTTTGTGCCCGGATTCTGACTTATTAAACATATGAACTGCCTGATGTCTCAGTGAGGCGTGCACATTAGATTCAGTGGGTCTGGGATGGGCGCCAAAGCTCTGCGTGTTGCTTCTAGGCAACGTCAGCACTGCATTCTGGGACCCACTGTTCGTATCAGGGCCCAGAAAGAAAGAAGTGGGTTATAAAAGTATATACATATATTTTCATATTATAAATTCATAAGACAATTTTTTCTTATTTAAATAAAGTTGCAAATAACAGGTCTCTATCGTACTTTGGAGTTCAGGAATGTTGATGGAGGAGGATGAATTACAGATAAGCGACCTGAATCCTTCACAGAAGATCAGTGTGGTCCATGGGCTCCCAGCCATTAGCACTTTCAGGGTCTGTCCTTGAGTTTATTGATGCAGTCACCATGGAAAAGTTTAGATCTGTTAGTATCTCTCCTCTTCCTTTTGGTTCCCCCTGGATCACACACTCTTCACACCCCAGGAGGGGTTACATCCACAGAATGGGCTAGCTCATGCTGAATCATTCTGGAGCTCTGCTGTCTCTTTGATAGTTGGGTACTAGGGTGTTTTTACAGGTTGCCTATAGCTCCTTTGGAAATGAATCTAGCAGTGTGTAAAAAGTTACATGCCTATTTAATCTTTGAACCAGCAATCTTACTTCTAGAAGATACTCTTTTATATTAGGCACATAATGGAACCATAAAGATATTCACATGCCAATTTGTAGTTTGTCCATATGCTACCTAATGTAGTAAAAGGGACCTTAGAGATGTGGCT
Organism: Peromyscus leucopus; assembly: GCF_004664715.2. Classification (NCBI taxonomy): domain Eukaryota; kingdom Metazoa; phylum Chordata; class Mammalia; order Rodentia; family Cricetidae; genus Peromyscus; species Peromyscus leucopus. Next base: position 47,347,996 of record NC_051080.1, read on the forward strand.
AAGAGCCTCTAGATGGGGAGGCCATTCTAACTTGATGGGGTTGGCTCAATGTTATACAAAGACCCTTGAAGTGGAGGAGAAAGACAAGAGGCCATCCAGAATAGGATGCCATGAACAGTGCTCAATCCAGCATGGTTGTCCTAAAAATTCCAGAAAGTGGGAGCCATGAGCTGAGGAAGCTGAGCAGGCTCTACCTCTGGGAAAGGTAAGGAAGGGGCATGGCTCTCCAGACACTGGTTACTCTGTCCTCTAGAACAGCCAGATAACAAGGTCATGTTTTAAGTCACTACATTCGTAGCAATTTCTTACAGAGACAATAGAAAAGCCACGCCTTCTGCAAATACAGAATGGTCTCTGCAGAAGGCGACCTTTGTGGTGGCCTCAACAGACCATCAATGGAGGTTTATTTGAATAAACACAGTGGCATATTCCAGACCTTCAAATGAGAATGATGAAAGTCCATCATCCTCCCACGGTTAACCTCAAGGACAGGACATATTTCTAACAGAAAAATCAGCAAGAGGCAAATACTAACATGGTGGGTTTTTTATTATTATTATTTTTTTGATGAAGGAAAGAAGAATAAAAAAACCCAGAAGATATAGATAATTTTACTTTTTAAAGAGAAACTGTCCACTTGAGCCAGAAATAAATGAGTAAAAAAAAATATTTCTTATGGGATATGACGAGGAGCTAGAAGGAAGTAAAACTTCTTGGAAGTTTCTTTTGTATATAATTTTGAAACTTGGACTAATGTAAAATGGTAAACAGTTCCCACACTCAAGAAGTAAAATTGTATTTAAAACTAATTTGAAATATAATCAAAATCCCCATTACTTTAGTCCCTAGGTCTTTATAAGCTAGGCTCCTAGTTGAATTTTGTCCGCAGATAGAACAAATACACACTGTCAAGAAACAGATTCCAGCCTGAACTTTCAGAATCATATCTTGATGGTGGGTTAAGACTGGCATTTCTGCAGGTTTTAGTGTTCACGCTAGCCTAACACTGTGTGCCTGGTGCGACACAGAAAAGCAATTCCACAGAGCTGGCAACATCACCATCTGGTGGAGAAAAGCAGGAACTGCAGCTTGGGTTTTTCAGCTACTTTCTGTTCTTGTTTTGGGAGGGGCGGGAGGGGCGGGAGGGGATTCATCGGAATCCGGTACAGGTGGGGTGTGGCAGGGAAGGCCAGCGGTACTTGGTAGTAAGACTTTGTGAGCTCATTTGAAATTAGCCTTATTCCTAACCCATGATATGGCGGATTACATTTTAGAGATGAATACGGTTCACAAAACCCTTTCTAAACCTTGCAGCAAGCAGTGTTGACCAAACTCATTTTGGTGCCTGTCCCAAACCTACCAAATCCGCTCCATGGTTTTTAAAACGGTACATTATCCACCTGCTGTCACTCACAGGCGGGAAACCAACAGGATGACTCCTGCTGTAGGATTACCTGTGTTTCTGCCAGGGAGATGGAGGCTCCAGAGAGACCTAAAGTCACGGAAGGAAACCCACATATGTGGCTTTCACCCAGCTCTGTCCAGTACTAGCAAACAATGACTTTTTTCTTGGTGCAGGGACAGATTTCCTTTCTTTTGCATGACTATATTCAGACTGAACCAGAGAACTGAGGCAACAATCAGTTTAAGGTTAAAAAAAAACCTTCAAAACAGTAATCATTAAAATGCTTTGGGGGATTACTGTTTCAGTTGACCCAACATCCAAGGTGCCGTCAGACAAATTGATTCGATTCAAAAACAAGTTTTTGAGCATGGACTCTGCCCTGGCCCCATCAGGTGCTATCAAGGGTGAGCTGGATGATCAGGAGATATGGAAATCGCTGCAAAATTAGCTAACATTGAAATTCGCTACCATGTTTTAAAAAGCGGCTGATTATGGTATTGAGGGACAGATTATGGGTTTGAAGTAGTTTGAAGTCCTGAGCATAAGGAAGAAGTAACCGGAAGAGAGTCCGGAAGATAATAGAAAGGATGAAAGAAATAGACGTGTGTAAGGATGAGGATGGCAGACAGAAGCACAGCTTCCTCATGCGCTAGGCAGGAGAGGCACGTGTGTCTTGCTAGCTCCTTAGCCCGAGGCGGCGGGGTTCCACGGAGAATAATCACCTTCTCTCTTTGCGTCCGCTACCACCTTCGCTGCGGACTTGCTCATCACGTGCACGATGTAGAGAGGACAGTTCACGGCGCTCGCTATGGTGATGGCCCTCAACGTGGCCTCCGCCTCCACTGCTTCCGGACGGCACAGCTCGTGCCCCTCGGGGCCTGTTATCCCCAACGCCAGCATCTTCTTTGCCCCCTAAAAAGGCAGCAAGGATGCAAAAAGATAGCAGGAAGGATTGGTAATGGCAAATGTGATCATCGTTTTGGAAATTGAAAGTTCTGATAGACTTTTGGATCTGTCAGCTGTAGGTGTGTAGGGCAGAGTGCACATATGTGTATGGTGTACATTAATAGTATCCCCTGTGCATCCTTGGACCGTTAGCATCTTTTGATTTGAAAACGTGGGGGAAGAGAGGGGCTGAGGAGACTTGCCCAGATGGTAAAGTGCTTGCTGTGTGTGTAACCATGAGAATCTGAGTTCAATCCACAGAACCCATGTGAAAAAGCCAAACATGGTGGCGGGGGTGGCAGAGTGCGACTGTAATGTTGGGGAGGCAGAGACCGGTGGAACCATGGGATCCACTGCCCGCCAGTCTGGCCTAATTGGTGAATTCCCAATTTAGAGACCCTGTCTCTAAAATAAAGTGGACTGGCTCCTGAAGAATGACGTTTGAGTTTGTCCTTTGGTCTCCACAGTCTGTCTGTCTCTTTGTCTATCCCACCCCTGAAAAAGATGAAGTTTGTTCTCAGATTCTGTAAGAAGCACTGCCCAGCACTGTCCATACTTGAGCCTTAATATCTTAATTCAGTCAAACAGAACAGAACTACTCCAGACCCTTGCTGAAGTGAGTCCTTGTAATGTATTGTTTAATTAGTTCTGTTTTCTGAATCGAAGCCTCCACTGCTCCCAAGTCAGTCCACTAATAATATTAGATCCATTATTTCTTCAAATTTTTCTTTCTTTCTTTCACAAAAAGGGCTGCAAGTCACGTTTCAGAGGAATGAAACCACTTGCCCATGTCACACAGTGAGGAGGTCACATCGTCAAGTTTAAACTCTGGCCTGTTTGGGTCTGTGGCTCACACTCCCTTCTCCTTTCTCCCACTGCCTCCTGGCTGCTGGGCTGCAATCTTACTTGCTTTAATGGGAGCTAAGCCTGGGGAAAAGAAAAAAAAATCGGCTAATACAAAGGGTTAGCGACAGCTCCTTAAATCTTGCAGATGGCATACCCTTTGGGCATTAGTAATGGAACTAACATGAGAAATAAATATCCTCTAGATTTCTCCAGAGCACAGTTTAATACCCAGTCTCTGGAAAGTGTAAAGCTTTAAAGTACCGTCTGCTCACTTCATCAGACCACACTGAGGTCCACACACGAGCATTCCATACCAGCCACTGGAGCCTCTGAAAACCCAGGCCAGTGCTCAGGGATGCCAAGGAAATGATTTACAGTGTCTGGAGAGGAGGCTTAGCAGTGAAGAGCACTGGCTGCTCTTCCAGAGGACTGAGGTTCAGTTCCCAGCACCCACATGGCAGCTCACAGCTGTCTGTAACTCCAGTTCCACAGGATCCAACGTCTTCTGACCTCTACAGGCGTCTACATGTACAGGGCACACATAAACGCATGCAGGCACACGTGCACATAAATAATACATAAGTCTAAAAGAAAATAACTCACCTTTTTATGACAGCACATTTTAAAAATTGAATATAGGTAGCTGGTTGGAAAAGGAGAATTCTTCACCCAACCACATAGACCCATTGCATAAAATCAAAGGCAGTGGCCAAGAAAATCAAGCCAGGTGTGTGTGCGACACAGACGGAGAGCAACTTGGTTTCTGTCCTTCCAAGTGCTGAATCTACCTTCTTAGGGCCCCGTAGTGATATTTGCTCCGCCCATGACCTTGGGCTATGAGGCCAAGGTGCTTCCTGCCCTTGTACGTGACCTCATATAAAGAGAGGTTAAGAGCACTGACTGATGTTCCAGAGGAACCGAGTAACCGGGTTCAGTTCCCGGTTACGCCAGGATAAAAGTAAATAAATAAATAAATAAATAAATAAATAAATAAATGGAAGAAGGGACCGCATGACCCCTCTCTCCTCTCTTTATAAGAGGTCACTGTACGACCCCAGGAAGCACCGCCTCCTTTGGGTCCGATAGCCCAAGGTCATGGGCAGAGCAAATACCACTGCAGGGCCGAATGTCCTCGCTTCAAGGCACAGCTGTCTTCCTGTCTGCAGAAGGGCTGGGAGGGGAGTGCGCACCTCTGCAATCAAGTCTCCGTTTTCCGCATGCACCTGAGCGATTGCTCCGATCTCCTTGCACTGGGAGAAGGCTGCATACATCTGCTCATCTTGCACCATGTACACACCCTTGTAGGCCATGAACATCTTGAAAGAGTTAACTCCTTTATCTTGGGCAAGGGTTTTCATTTCTTCTTTCACCTGGGGGAGGGGTGACAGGCACAACAACACATCCCTCACTGATGTAAACGATAATTTTAGCGTCTCCTCAGAAGAGTGTATTCAGAGAAAAAACAAGCAACCCGAGGGTGACAGTTTCTTTTGGAAACATGCAGTTAAATCCACAAACTTCCTCCCAGGTCACACCCCATTTTACCTGATAAACTGCTGCTATGATCCCTGTAAATCATGGGAAATTAACAGCGTCCCCCAAAGTACTTTATTACTGTTCTTGATTATAAAATTCTCTACATCTATCTTCTGATTAGGAGGTTGTTCCAGAAACAGAAGATGAAACCACATGGCAGCCAGAGGATCAGCTATGCATCCAGAGGGAACCAAAGCTTCTGTGTGGTAAGGGCTGGGGCTCAAATGAAACGCTATAGGTTGAGTTCTCAGAGGAAGGTAGTGGACAGACCAGGTTTACCTGAGGAAGCACAAACTGAGTGTTGTGCCCTGACAGCGTGCATGTGTGGGAGGTGAGAGTCACTACTGGTAAAATTCTGGATCAGCCACAGCTTGGGAGATCTTCAGGGTTGTCAAATATCAGAAGCAAACTGAGATCAATACTACCCAGTAACAGACTTTGAAGGCCAAACTCAAGTCTCAAAATAGACTTGCAAAGGAAAGTCGTTTGAACTTTTATAGGTTAACACACACACATGCACACACACAGATGCACAAACACACACACAAACTCACATGCACACACACGCACACACATACACATGCTGTAGAACAATCCTTTTCTGTACTATGAATATGTATTACCCTCATTGGTTAATAAAAAGCTGACAGGCTGGTAGTTAGGCAGGAAAGCCAAGCTGAGGATGAAGGGAAGCAGAGTCAGGACTTGCCAGCCAGATACAGAAAAAGCAAGATGAGAATGCTGTACTGAAAAAAGGTACCAAGCCACGTGGCTAAACACAGATAAGAAGTAATATAAGCCTCTGAATGATTATTTGAAAATGCCTATGGGATGGGACGGGACAGAGAAAAGCCTCCATTTACATATACACATATACACATGCACACACACAAACACACATGAGCACACATGCACACACACGCGCACACACACACACACACACACACACACACACAAAACCAAAAGTACAACAAGCATAGCTGCTGTGGGATGTTCTGTATGCTGTGAATGTGTTGCTCTGATTGGTTGACAAATAAAATGCTGATTGGCCAGTAGCCAGGCAGGAAGTATAGGTGGGATAAGCAGACAAGGAGAATCCTGGGAAGTGGAAGACTGAGTTAGTAGATGCCAGCCTGCCGTCGAGGGAGCAGCATGTAATGGCACACAGGTAAAGCCACGGATCATGTGGCAACATATAGATTAACAGAAATGGGCTGAGTTTAGTTGTACGAGCTATTCAGTGGTAGGCCTGAGCTAATGGCCTAGCAGTTTAAATTAATATAAGCTTCTGAGTGATTATTTTATAAGCAGCCGCAGGGGTTCATGGGGCTGGGCAGGACCAGAGAAAACTTCAGCGACACTTAGCAGGAGTGTTGCTCATAGCAAATAAAATCTCTTCCAACTTGGTGGGGGGGGGGCAGCAAGCCTTGGCACAGAGGAGAAGCTCAGAGAGGATGAAGAGACAAGACAGCTGTCCACAGCCAGAAAGAGAAGTCTCATGGGAAGCTGTCTCTTCTGGTGCATTGAGACTGGACTTCTGCCTTCAGGCTTTGAGAAGTAAGTTCTGTTATTAAACCACCAGCCTACAGCACACTGTTATGGTAGCCAGAACTGACAAACACACATGTCTATCTGCTCCTTCATCCTCACCCTGGTGATTAGTGAGATCCACTTCCTCTATAGGTCTAGTTCTCAGAACATGAGGTGCCTAATGGGTGAAGAGAAGGCGGTCCAGATACACAGAGGAGTGTCTGGCTCCAGCCATCTAGTTTTTTTAAAAAAATGGACATTTTTGCTAAAAGTTAAGAGTCTAGCAAGAGCCTTTCTTTTGGACAAACAATAAACTTGGTTTATCTCTTTAAAAAATTTCTCTTTAAACTATCCAGACAACTATATACACTTGTAATGTAACAGAAAAAGAGAACACTTCCCCACCCACAAAGAGAAACCTTATTAACTGAGGTAGAAAATATCAACAATTTGTGGAGTAAGTACATAGACAAAGAAGGTTAACTTTCTACTCATTAAAAAGCACAGCTGAAAAAAAAAAAAAGCACAGCTAAGCAGTGGTGGCACACGCCTTTAATCCTAGCACTTGGGAGACAGAAATAGGCAGGTGTATATGAGCTCCAGGCCAGCCTTGTCTATATAATGAGTTCCAGGAGAGTCAGGGCTATGTAGAGAGATCCCATCTCAAAGAAACAAAAAGCATACAATTTAAAAAAGCACCAAACTGGGCATGTCCATATACTCTGTAATCTCACCTCTCAGAGGTATAGGCAGGAGGCAAGCTCAAGGCCAACATGTGACTACAATGCAAGCCCCTCTCTATATTAAACTTAGCAGTGTGAATACTCCTGCCTACTATTACAAACTGACTTTCCTGACTCAGACAGATAGATATGGTTGTTCAGCCATCAACAGAGAAGCTTCCTCCTGCAGCAAATGGGAACAAACACAGAGACCCACAGCCATATATTACACAGAGAATGAGGGACCTTGGAACAGTCGGCCTTAAATTGGATGTATCCATCAAATGCCTCCCCTCAGAGCTTAGAGAGCCCTGCAGGAGACGGACAGAAAGAGAGGATGGAGATGCCAGGAAAATAAAGCCCTCTGAATCAACACGAGGAGAGATCATATGATCTCACAGAGACTGAAGCAGCATGCACAGTCTGCACTAGGTCCTCTGTGTGCATATTCTGGCTCCCAGGCCAGCGTTTTTTGAGGGACTCCTGAGTGTGTGAACAAGTCTCTGACTCTTGTGCCTTCTCTTGGGCTCTCTTCCTTCTTTGGGTTCGTCTTGTCCAACTTTGATGTGATAGTTCTTGTTTTATTTTGTTATACTTTATTTTGTTGTATTTTATTACTATCTCCTAGAAGTCTGTTCTTTTCTAATGAGACAGAAAGGGAGTGGATCAGATGGGAGGGGATGTGGGGAGAAACTTGGAGGACAGGGAGGGGAAACCGTAATCAGGATATATTATGTGAGAAAAAAAAAAAACTATTTTCAATAGAAAAAAAAAAAAGACTACAAAGAATCTTCATAAAAGGGGGGAAAAGTTTTAGTAAACTGTGTGACCCCTAACCCTTATGTTAAAAGTCTTAAGTCTAGCCAGGCAGTGGTGGCTCACGCCTTTAATCCCAGCACTTGGGAAGTAGAGCCAGGCAGATCTCTGTCAATTCGAGGCCAGCCTGGTCTACAGAGCGAGAACCAGGACAGGCACCATAACTACACAGAGAAACCTTGTCTCGAAAAAACAAAAAACAAAACAAAACAAAAGTCCTAAGCCCTTATTTAGAAGCAGGCTCACCACAGGTGTGGCTAGCTATAACGATGTTATTGATGTGGATTCTAATCTGCGAAGATTGCTGACCTTGAAAAAGAGGAACCTGAAATGCAGGCTTGTACAAGGAGATAGAAGCAGAAGTCAGAAAGATCCTTCCTCAAGGCAAGGGTCACAGAAGATTACCACAGAGAGCTAGAAGCTTCTAGAAAAGCATGGGATAGAGTCTTTCGCCCTTAGGACAAACCAATCCCAAGATACCTTGGCCGTCTAACCTTCCAGACTGAGAGACAACAAGTTTCTGCCGTTTGAGGCTGTACTGAGCGCTTGGTCATAGGAACACAACGGAGCCGGTATTGGGGGAATCTCTGCACTCTTTAAAGTGTGACAGGGACCGGTAAAAGTCCACCATTGCCTCTGCTCTCTCACAAAGTAAGAGAGAGGAAAGGAGAGGGGGAAGGAGGGAGGGAGGGAGGGAGGGAGGGAGGGAGGGAGGGAGGGAGGGAGGGAGGGAGGGAGGAAGGGCTTGCCTTTAAAGGTATGAAGTAGATTCAACTCCTTCCTCACTTAGAATATTGTGTGGGGAGAGAAATCCACTTGGGCCATGGACTATGACCCTTGAAGTGATGTTTGCTGGGTTACTCGTTACAGACTGAACACTTGTTTCATATTCAGTTGGTGTCTGAAGCAAGTTTTAAAAGGGATGCTGGTGTATGAGTTACTCAAACAGTATCACCTTGATTCACTCCCACCTCCTCCCCCTCAAATTTCTGAACGAAGTCCAACATGAAGAAATGAGTTAGGGTTTAAATCCCAAGGAAAATTTCTTCCAAGGCATACACACAAATTTTCAGTGGAAAACCCATTTTAACGGCTGTCAAAGTGACCTTTTCTATCTAAATCTTACTGTTTTCATTACGGCCTAAATAATGATTGGGCACGGAAGAGTGTTTTGAGGTCTGTTGTAAATGGTTCTTAGGACAGCAGCTGAGTAGTGTTGGGAGAACTCGTCACCCCTGGACACAGCTGGGGGCCTTTGAAAGAATCCCAGCTTGCCTTCCCGTCAGGAGTAGGCATGGAGGCCTTCCATTTGAAGGAATTCTAAACTTAGAATTTCTTTGATGTTTTTCTCATACATTAAAATTTTCTAATACATTTAAAAAAAGATTCTAGGCATGTTGAAGTTGGGAATAAGAGGGATAGACACTGTGGAAATTAGAGGAAACATCGACAATTCCTGGATCTGTGAACAAGCAGGGTGGGGTTTCCTTGTGTGCTTTACGTGATGTTTTTACATTTCAATGTTTTGATTGCAATCCTCCACAGTACTCAGAATTCAACAGATTCAGAAGAACGTGCACTGGAGCCTCGCTCCCCCAGTCCCGCCCCCCATCACCCCCCCCCAGAGACATCGCTGCCCCCCATCGCCCCGAGACATCGCTGCCCCCATCGCCCCCGAGACATCGCTGCCCCCCATCGCCCCCCCAGACATCGCTGCCCCCATCGCCCCCCGAGACATCGCTGCTCCCCATCGCCCCCCGAGACATCGCTGCCCCCCATCGCCCCCCGAGGCATCGCTGCCCCCCATCGCCCCCCCAGACATCGCTGCCCCCCATCGCCCCCCGAGACATCGCTGCTCCCCATCGCCCCCCGAGACATCGCTGCTCCCCATCGCCCCCCGAGACATCACTGCCCCCCATCGCCCCCGAGACATCGCTGCTCCCCATCGCCCCCGAGGCATCGCTGGGGTTTGCTATGACATTGCCGCTTCCTGCTCTCATGCAGAGCAAAGGACAAGGGGACTAAACGGAGCACGTTGGAAACCAGCTGCCTCACCTGGTCACTCCACCACGTCACCGCCACATGCAGGCTGTAGTCACAGCAGACTTTGGGGTCCGCCCAGCTACGCCAGGTCTCAAAGGCCTCGACGAGGGAGCTGCCCTTCTGAGGAATGGCGAAGTCGATGATCATGGTGGTACCTCCAGCCAAAGCAGCCTGCAGTCACAGGAGGGTCCAATCAGTCATCCCGTCTCTGGTTAGGTCATCGTCACTCTGTGAAAGCTGCACATCTGTAAGCCCCGGAGCCTATCTGATGGGTCCAGGAAATGTCAAAGACGTTGCTTTTAAAAAGACCCAAGAGGCATGAAGAGATTCCCCAGAAACTAAAATTCAAAGTCTTAAAATGCCTGGAGCCACTTCTGAAAAAGAAAACATGGCTGTAAAGAAAAATGGCACTGGGTGGGTGTGCTGGTTCATTCCCCCCATGCCCGTCCCTGGGTGGCTGAAGCAGAATGGTTGCTGTGAGTGGGTGTCCAGCCTGGCCTAGGAGACTATTTCTCAAAAAACAACCAAGCAGAAACCCTCAGATGGGAAAAGTAGGAAAGATATAAGCAATTAAAAAAAACAAAAAACAAACAAACAAAAAACAAACAAACAAAAAACAAACAAACAAACAAACAAAACCAGCTATACTCATTGTTGGAAATCCCATTTTCTTGGGGTTTGTTTTAGGGAGTTCCGTCTCCTGCAGTCCTATGATCCACCCAGAGAACCCTGGAAACCTGGCAGGGCTAAAGCCTCTGCACCTGGAAACTGCTGGGGACACTTTCATCTTTCTTTGATTTACGTCTGTGGTCACTGCCTGCCCTGGTTTTTAGCTCAGAACCTTTTCATCTCTAACTGTGGACTATTTTAGCAGGTTCCCAGTTGGTCTTTCTCTCTCTAGTTCTGCCCTAAACATTCACTCAGGGACCCTCAGTGCGGAGGGCATTTCCGGCCCGCAGATGAGCCGCTTGGCCCAGAAGGTTAAGGACCCGGGTGCAGAACACAGCTGCAATTAGATAAGGGGATGACCCCCTGGCTTTGACAGCACAGCAGAGCGGCTGAGGGGAACCCATTCAGGTTTCAATAGCACAGGAGAGCGAACATCATTAACAAATGTACTGCGTGTTTCCTGCTAACTAGAAGGGAAGGTGTGGAATGTCCTCACCACAAAGAGATGCTAAGTATTTGAGGCAATGGATATGCTAACTGGCCTGTTTCGACCACTACACACTGTTTACACAGGCAAAAAACGCGCTGCACCCCGTAAGCACGTGGTTATTCTGTGCCAACTGAAATTTTTAGAAAGTTAATGCTTCTTGTTGCCTCTGGAATGAGGTTAAATCTTCATAAACTTGGTCCCCGAGTCCCTGTATCCTGCCTCAACCCTCGATAGACCTGGAGGCACATTACACTACATTACAAGTAATTTAAAAACTATTACAAAAACAAATGCCTTTGACTCATTATTTAAATAGATTTAATTTAAACGAAAATCACAAGGTGGTTAATGCATTTTTAATTGCTGTGCTCAAACAATGTAGGTGAAGAAAACAAACATAATCATAGAAGGATGGTGGCCGGTGTCAGAGCAGAGACTCTGGGGGTTCACCGCTCTACAGTACACCCCTCAGATGCCGAGGCTGCCTGGGTCTCTTGTCAGGTTCCTCTGTATCCTTTGATTCCTTACCCCAGAAGGGAGGGCAATGCCCGCACCTGAACCCTGGGCTAGTGAGGGGGTCCGGGCCAGGACAAGGCCGCAGCACAGTCGCCTCCTGAGGACTGCTCTGCGACCCGCCAGGAGCCTTTGCGGCATTTGTTTAGAATTAGGAGTTGTTCCACTTTTCTTACACGCATCCCATCTCGGGAAATGGGGTAATCCAAGAGGGACAGCGGCTTCCAGCCTCAGCCTGCCCCTTTCCCACACTGCACCCCGGTGCAGCCAGTGCTCTCAGGGCCTGCAATGTCACTCTCTCTCTCTCTCTCTCTCTCTCTCTCTCTCTCTCTCTCTCTCTCTCTCTCCCTCTCTCTCTCTCTCTCTCTGTAATATTTTTATTCTTCCTGCAGTCACTTGGTGCATTTCCACTTCTTTCTACTTTTAACTGCCTTACTTCTTTATGTAAGATTCTACACTTTGTTGCCACCTTTAAATAACATTGTCCTTATTCATGCAGAAAATACATATTTGCATTTCCTAAGAAACTCCTTTTGGTACAATGACAAGACTTGGAAAAAATTCAGGTTTTGTATTTTTATCTGACTAGAGATTAATCTCGTCACCTTCTTCCTTTCTCAAGTGCCTTTCCAATACAAGAAAGGGTCCCTCAGGGATGGGGAGCATTCTTCAAGTAGAAAACACTTCATTAAAGTGTTAGAAAAAAACCTTTTCTAAGTCTACAGACAGAGAAAACCCACCACATGTGAGATGTACAGAAATTAGATGCAGCGCTCTCTCAGGACCTGGGGAACTGGGGCCCCCCTCGTAGTGGGTTAGAGAAGACTAGTGTGTGCTCAATTCCTTTATATACAATGGCCTGGTGATGGTACATTCTGCAGGCACACCCTCCTGTGTATACACCTAGATCGTTCACATTCTCTCATACAGTGCAAATGGTCTGTAAATAATTGTTTTACTGTATGGTCTCAGTACATGTTCACCATGAATCCACCATAAAGTGTTGTCAGGGTATACAACAAAGGTTCCAGGTGGTGAGAAGATAAAATGCTGTGGACACTTCGGGAGTTCTTGGAAAGTTAAACATAGTGCGCATGACCCAGCACATCAACTCTTCAGTATATACGCAAGACCATTGAAAATATGTCTACCTCAAGACCTGTACAGAGTCAAGTCAACAGTAGAAAGTTCCCAAATACCCATCGGTTGATGAATAGATAAACAATGGGCCGGTATTGGGCCTTAAAAAGGGATGAAATAGTGACCTCTGCCACAAAACACAGATGAACTTTCAAAACCATGATGCCGAATGAAAGGAGCCAGTTACGAAAGAGCTCACATTGCGCAATTTGTGGAAAATGTTCCGGAGAGAAGAGTCCATAGGGACAGGAAGGAGAACAGAGGTTGACCAGGCTGCAGGGCATGTTGGAGGGGAGGATGGTCCTAAGACACACTTTGGCAGGTGGAGGGACAAAGGCAACAGGAATGTTCTAAAAGAGACTGGTGCTGTCTCCATGATTCTGTCCATATTCCAGAAACCATGGCACCACACAGTAAAAGGCTGAGTTGTATTGCATCTGAATTATTTCCTAATAAAAACGTTATAAAAAAAAAAAGACACTATCACACACAGCTGTCACGTGGAATAGAGGAAGCCAGGAAGGGCCGCACAAATAACCATACAGTCTTTCTTCTGCTCTCAGGGTATGGATAGTCTAGGGCAGTGGTTCTCAACCTGCCTAATGCTGTGACCCTTTAATACAGTTTCTCGTGCTGTGCTGACCCCTAGCCATAAAATTATTTTTATTGCTACTTCATAACTGTAATTTTTCTACTATTACGAATCATATTTTTGGAGATAGAGGGTTCCCAAAGGGGTCACAACCCACAGGTTGAGAACTGCTGGTCTAGAGGGAGAGACAGAAATACAAGTATGTAATTATAATACAATATACTCTAAGAACAGATAGCAGATCCACTTCTATCATCAATAGTACTATAGAAAATCCTAAGTGTGAGAAAATTTCACAAAATTATTCAGAGCGGGTGGGATTCAAATCAGAGATCTGGGCAAGTTTGGATCTAAATTAGAGTAGGATGTACATATGGAAGCTGTCAATAATTATGACGGTATCTAACACACAGCACATGCTTGCCATGTGCTCTTCTCAATCAGCTCTCCAGCTCTCCAGCATTGCTAACCTCATTACAGATAGAGGAGACTGAGTGGAGAACACCGATTAGAATCCTTGGCAATAGCGGGGGAGGGAAGAGCCATTGTGCTCCGGAATGCGTGCATGTTCCTGGGGGAAGGGAATGGGGAGAAGAGGTAGGCACCCGGAAGAAGAGTCAGAAACTCAGCAGGCTACGGTAAAGGACAGAATCAAGGCCATCCCGGACCGTAGAAAATGGCAGTGTCCAGAGGAGGAAGACAGGACAATGGTTGCACGTAGGGCAAAGGGAGGTCAAAATGGGACTTGATGGTGACACTCAGAATACAAGCACTGGCAGGGCAGGGGAGGAGCACCACCAGGCACTGTGGAGAAGCACATGTTCAGGATGGAGCACCCTGAAGGTGAGGTGCAGGAGAAAAGAAGGGAATTCATCTTGTAGCAGATGCTAGAGAGGCTCTGGGAGAGACGTGCAGGAACCAAGAACAGAAGCCCCCAAGAGAGTGAGCCCCAGAGCCCCAGCCAAGACAATCACCTCCAGTGGGAATTTCTGGGTGGTATGGGGATGGGTCAGTTCCTATTTCCTCTAGTCAAACATCATTTTTAATGTCTGCTAAATTTTCTATTAAAAGCCTGTCTTAAGAAAAACCACCTTGCACTTATATGACACAGAGGCAAGCAGACAGGTTTATGATATATAAGTCATAGGCAGGGCTGTGCCTGATGGTCTTAGTAGGCAAAGGATCCTCCACTCCTGGAAAACTACAGCAGATCTCAGCTTCCGGGGCTAATGGTACATCCTCTAATTAACTAGAAGCAGGAAAGAGAGCGGAGAGGAGCAATCTCCTGTGTTCTTCTCCACTCTGTTTCTCCTCCCTCTCCTGCCCCCTCCCCCTAGACAGGGAGACTCTGGTGAACGGAGAGCAGTCTCTCGCTGGGGAACCATCATCTCTTTTGCCCTTACTCCTGATCGACAGTACCTTTACTTGTCAGCCAAGCAGAATGCTTTAACCTTTTCTAGTCTTGGCTCATAAGTCAATTCTCCCAGCTCCTAACTTCTTTGGCCGGTTGCCCTGGAAAGCCTTCCAATTCATCTAGACCCTTGTTTGGGGGACAAAAGAACCTACATGTCTCCAACGTAAATACTATAGAACTTACCTAGAGATAAACTATCTCACACTGGGTCATAATGTCACATAACACAAGTTCTTTTTTTGGGGCGTGGGGATTTTTTTCCTTTTATTTTATTTTACAATACCATTCAGTTCTACATATCAGCCACGGGTTCCCCTGTTCTCCCCCCTCCCACTCCCTCCCCTTACCCCCAACCCATCCCCCATTCCCACCTCCTCCAGGGCAAATCCTCCCCCGAGGACTGTGATCAACCTGGTAGACTCAGTCCAGGCAGGTCCAGTCCCCTCCTCCCAGACTGAGCCAAATGTCCCTGCATAAGCTCCAGGTTTCAAACAGCCAACTCACGCAATGAGCACAGGACCCGGTCCCACTGCCTAGTTGCCTCCCAAACTGATCAAGCCAATCAACTGTCTCACCTATTCAGAGGGCCTGATCCAGCTGGGGGCCCCTCAGCCTTTGGTTCATAGTTCATGTAACACAAGTTCTTATTGAAGAACATATTAGGTTGTAAACCACTACTGAAAAGTCCCCAAAGCATAGTCTTCTATTTTATGGTGTCAGCCATTTTCCCTGTCCAAACTCATCCTGAAAAGTGTGTGACTTTGGTTCCCTAAAATCTACTACAGGACCCAAATAAAACAAAACAAGACCTCACAGTACAGCTGGGCCTTAGGGAGGAAAGCCCTGGGCCGAATCGGTAGCTTTCTTATAGTCACTAAGATGTACGAGAACAGATTTTATAATCTCAATGTAAGTCCCAACCTACACGTCTGTTTGGGGTTTTGAAGGTGTCCTGCACACGCTCGCTCGCCTCCGCAGGTTTGAAACACTGAGGACAGTATTTATCCCTGTGCACTAGACACTTGGGCGTCTCACTTGAGACCTACCCTCCTTCTTCCCTAAATTCTTAATCCAGTCCCTAAACAACCCCCCAACAAGGCCACCCTGATAAGTTCCAGGCGTCCCTCTGCACTGTCACCTCCCATGCTCTCTGTCACCGTTTCCTTAGCCTAACTAGATGAACGAGAGCAGAAAAGAGAAGTGGGGGGGGGGAACGGAGGAAGGAAAAGAACAACACGTGGGCTGTGAGCAGTTTGAGCCCCCCTACTCCACCCCCCGCCCCCCGGGAGTGCTCAGGAGACAATGGACTCTCAACGGGAAGATAAGGGGTCTCCCTGCCATACTCCGGCCCCTGAGACGGGGGCTTCGTCTTTCCTTCACCTTGCTCTGCTCTTAAGATGGAGAAAGGGCGGCTGTTGCACAGCCCTGAATGTCCTGGTGGGTCTCATGTCTTACCTGTTTCCCCAGCTTCCTACTGTTGTCTCCTCCCAACCTATCCATGCCTCCCTACCAGGGCTGTCCTTCCTTCTCTGAGACACAGCCCTTTCCACCTCAGAGAGGAAAGGCCATTCATTTTCCTCCCTCCCCTGACCCCTTCTCTACCTGACATACTGATTGATTCTCAGTCTTGGTCACAGTCTAGAGACCTCCAGGGAACTTTGACCCCATCCTTGAGAATTATTGATGTTGCTTCATTTCTGTATGCCCTGTGCGCATTACAGTGCTGGACTCATAAATGTACTCTGAAGTGTTTAAGTAAGAAGGAAGGGAGGGACCAAGCTGCTCAAAAGTTTTGAGATGGGAGAATGATGGTTGACTTTTCCATTCACAAATTGGGAAACTTATGCATGCTGCAAGTTAGCAGGAAATGCCAGCTCCCAAAACTATGGTTATCCCTAGTCCCGGATCCTTTTCGTGTGAATGTGGAAGGTCTGGATGCTCAATGTTATATAAAGTTTCCCAGATCAATGTACACCAGGGCTCCAAGGCTGCCACAGCACTGTCTGTTTCCCCTCCCCTGTCTTGGTTGCCTCCTAGTACTTGAAGGTGAGACCCTATTGTTGAAGATGCCACACACTTTGGATACAGGACTTGGAGGAATCAAGCTGAAACCGACCCGGAAGCCTCCTCCTTAAAGACTGTCTCTTACAGTATCAGAAGGTTCTATGAAAGCTGCCAAGGGAGAAGAGCAATCCGTAGTCCCAGCAGGTGGAGACAAATGGACCTCCACAACGAGAACGAGTGGGTGGGCAATAGTGGTACTCTTGTCTTGAACTAACTGCTGTTTAATTGGACTTAAGGCCACTCAAAAGGAGGGAATCCATGCCTGGTACTTTATTTTGATTTTGATTTTTGTTTTTTCGAGACAGGGTTTCTCTGTGTGGCTTTGCACTTTTCCTGGAACTCAGTTGGTAGCCCAGGCTGGCCTTGAACTCACAAAGATCCGCCTGGCTCTGCCTCCCGAGTGCTGGGATTAAAGGCGTGCTCCACCACTGCCCGGCCATGCTTGGTACTTTAAACCAAGCCAACTAACTACTCATAGACCCAAAAGAAAAAACCTACTACTGCCATTTTTGCTAAACCAATATAATTTCTAAATATAATCTAAAGAAATTGTTAATATTATTAGTTGGCAGCTAGGTATCCAAAATATGCTACAGCAGCATAAAAATTATTTTGAGCCAAAGACATTTCAGGATAGGTATTTTCTGTACTCTCACCTCTGCCTTCAAATAGAGCCATCCCAAAAAACCCAATTAGTTTGAATACCCTCTCCAAGAGTTTTGCATCCAGGGATGGATGACTCATCACTGGCCTAGAAGCCTAAATAGACACCACGGCAAGACTGTCCTTTTCCTCATCTGCTTCCTTTGGTCCCGTTCTCTTTCCGAAAACTCGTTTGTTTTTCCATGCATGTGTCCTTCCGCCCCATCTACCCTTATTAGGATAGGAAGTCATTTGTATTCCCGTCAGTGCCTTCTCTTCAGATGCTACATAAGCCCCAAGTTCTAAGCACTTGCTGGAAACACATTTCTTCATGAATCCCCACCTACATGCATGAATTTTCTTAAAACCAAAATCTGTCTTCTCTGACCAAACTAACGTTTGCCATTTTAACTTTCACGTCCCCAGTTACTCCCCAAGATGACAAAGGAGTTCTTCCTGAACATTGGAAGGGAACAGGGAAACCTTGGTTTGCTGACACTGAGCATTCTTCAGTCAGGCGAATGAGGAAGAAAGTCTGGAAGTAAAAAAATACGGAGTGTTTGAGCCTGAACAGCAGAAGGAGGCAAGTTATGGACTTAGAGGGTTACTAACACACACACACACACACACACACACACACACACACACACACACACACACACCGATAGCACAAAGCCCTATTCAACATCAGAGTTCCAAGTTCATCTTTGAGATGTTATTTCTCCTTATTTCGAGTAGTCAAAAACTAACTGTGATCATTAAATACACATTTTTAAAAGCACAAAATTACAAATGCTCAGAGCTGGGACAACCAAACATTAACACAATATAAACATTCAATGCTTAGCCTGTCTAGTAATTAAAGAAATAAGGTAATTTTAAAAATAAAGCCAATATGTGGGAGTGGCCAGGAAGCAGAGTGAGGGCTATGAAAGAGCACAGACTATGAATATTCTGAGTGTATCAAACTTCTTTAATGTGTCTAACATTTACTTGTCCTGGCAAGGCCTTCTGAGAACGACTTCCCAGGCAACTAGCAAGCATGTGAACAAGGGCTGGCCTATCTGGCCAGCTGTTACATACTAGCAAACAACAACAACAATGACAACAAATAACAAACAACAATAACAACAAAAACGAAGTCCTTAGTAACCACCATGGACTCACCAAGGAGAAAAAGAGACTGTAGCCATCGATAGCTGGAAAAACAGAAAGAAAAGCCTGGAAGGTGGGTTCATTTGGTTTGCAATGCCCTGACTTGGAAGTGCTTCTGAGATTCCCAAGTTGTGACGTCTGGAGATTGGTAGAAATACACCTTGATATTCAAGAAATATGGAGGCTAGACAGAAAAAATTGAGACAGTCTGAACAAGAATGATGGGCTGCAAAGTTGTATATACCTGTGACATTTAATGACTTTAATAAAGTCCATAGAATAAACACATTGCTTGTGTGTCTCCCTACGAAGAAAAGTCTGAACGGATAGGTAGAAAATCTTAAGACTGTATGTAGGTGATCTAAATACTATTTTTCTTTATTCTATTGCATATTTTTATTTTTTAAATGCAGTTTATTATACTAATACATATTGAGTATCTATAAAAACTTACTAAGAGCTGGATGGTAAGTATCTATTTGGTTTATAACAGACTTTAAACAGTTTCTGTTAACTGAATTATTTACGTAGGGAATGCTAACACCCCAAGGCAGGAGGTGATATGCTGCAGGTCACTGGGTCAGCCTCCCAGCTCTTGAGCAAAGTCTAACTCTGGCAAACAATAGAAAAGGGGATTTCAAGGTTTCCTCTGCAAGGTGAGGAAGCTCTATAAATACAACTGTAAAGATGCTTAATCACACCCTTGGAAGTGAGCGCTCTCCTGGCATTTCACCAAGACATTCCACAGCGAAGCAGAACTTTCTGTCCTTTAGAAAAAGAGGAAGGAAGAAAAGAAAAAGAAAGAAGAAAAAGAATAAAAGCAAGCTGGGAGGCTTCCCCCAGTTATTAGGAGAGGGGGTCCACCAGCAGCTGCCTAGTCTGTTTGCGTTTGAGTACGTGTTCAGCCACCCAACCTGGGCCTTTGTCTCAATATAAATACATATATTTGAACCCTTGCAGAACGTAGTTAAGAGCCAAGCTGTAATTCCTTCAGGTTTATTGAATTCACAGTATCCACTAAATTAAAAATCACATTGTTCTTCTCTGTAGCTACCGGGTTCTCGGAAGATCACTCTACATCTAGCATGGAGCGACGACAAAATGAAAAAAGACTCCCTCCCAGCAGAACACTGAGTCCACTGGTTACGTCAGACAGAAAGCTTTTACCTGTAATTAAGTAAGCCCATTACCGGCTTTAAACCAATGCCTGACCTGACATGAATTAGAGTCACAAAGCACATCACCTTTAGTTGGCCTCTATTTCATTCTTCAAATTGGGCCCCATCACAATCAAGTGATCAGTAAAAAGAATACCACCAACAGCATCCCTTCTATTTGTCAGATATTATAATTGATCATCCTTGGGGCTGCAGAAAGCAAGAAGCATTACTCTAACCTTTGGGTCCATCTTCTGAAAGCATAATATATCATATTTACTTTATGGCTTTCTGTGCATAAGGCACTTACTTCTTTCTGTGCCCTCGAAGATGGAGCGGCTATAAATGTATATTCAGATGCCCTACGAATATAATACCTGTGTAAGTATTCCTTTTGATAACTTTAACTGCCTCCGGCACTGGGGAGGTGAAGAGCAGGGTAGCCGTAGCTCCCCAGGATGACTGTGCTTTATTTCTGAGAATTGCAGTTCACATTAACACATCAGCTGCACAGCTCTCTCATCCATCATTGGCCACTCTGATAGACCAGAACATTGGATGTTTCCCCAAAAGCACAGAGCCTACTAGGGCAGAGCTCTAGAGACGGGGTCAAGCTGTGCTGAATTTTGAAAGGCCAATAACTTGGACATTTCTGAGGTGTGCCACCTTAGGAAGATAACTTGTTTCAATTCTTTATTCAGTTATTAAAAATGTAGATAAGGACTCCTATGATTGTAAAGGATAATGCATAATTTAGCCCAATTGGTATACAGTGTGGTCTCCACGGGATAAATGCCAGTTAAACAGCACTAAAATGGTCTTTCTCCTGGCCCTGAAATATGTAATGCATTCGTTCTCTACAAACGATCTCTTTGTTCCTAACTTCACAAACCAAGGGCTCCTCAACACCACCTTGAGGGCTGTTGTGAAGCCTGGGCTGGAAGACAAAAGGACCTCCTGGCATCTCCTCCCAGAACTCAGGCCCCTGCCTGCCCAGATCCTTGTATGGCTCTAGCCCTTCCCCACCCGGTCCCCTTATGGAGCCTTGTCTCTTTCTGGGCCATTCCGAACTGCTATCCTGAGATCCATCAACCATTTTCAAGGTCAACATTGGCAATTCAGACCCTCTGTGAGTATTCTTTGGCATCGTGTGTTTACGAAACCTTCGACTTTACTCTCTCTGCTCATATCAAGTCCTGCTTAACATACTCGGCTCATTACGAAGTGTGTTTTGTTTGACATTTGACAATCTTTAAATGCAGAAATATCTAAAGAGGCAGCCGCTGGGTGAGTCCCTCCCTGCTCTGGCAGTGTTCTATCACATGCTGTGAGGAGACAGCTTCTCAGGGAGGAGCTCATTGCTATAAAAATTCCAGAGTGTCCAGAGAATGGGTATAAGACACACACAGCGGACCCCAAGGAAGGCAAGATGTGTCCCTTGTCCTCGGCATTGCAAACTCCCCTGTGCAGCTGCTTCATCTGGAACCCCGGCCTGAAACAAAGGATGCAAAGTTACTGCTTGGCCTTCAAGAGGCTGCAGAAGTGAGTCTGGAAAGCGGCAGACGGGACAGCTGCTCCCTGCCCTGCAGACGGGGTTCTCGAAGTCATGCCTGACGTTAGCGACCTGTTGACAATGGTGAATCTGAGATAATAGAAAAGGCTAACAGTGCCGATGATGACAGCTGATCACAAAGCTTCATTTGCAGGTTCCGTGCCCACAGCCCACACACACACACACACACACACACACACACACACACACACACACACCTGCCCCAAATGGTATCAAGGATCTACAGGCGGTGGGCGGTGGTGGCGCACACCTTTAATCCCAGCACTCGGAGGCAGAGCCAAGCAGATCTCTGTGAGTTTGAGGCCAGCCTGGTCTGCAGGACAGGCACCAAAACTACACAGAGAAACCCTGTCTCAAAAAACAAAAAAAACAAAAAGAAAAAAAAAAGAAAAAGAAAGAAAGAAAATCTACAGTGTACAAAATTAAGAAGTACAAGAGAATACATCAAAACAAGGGTGGGTATTGAGAAGGTGCTTGGAGATTTTTTTTTTTTTTCAGAGCTGAGAACTGAACCCAGGGCCTTGTACTTGCTACCACTGAGCTAAATCCCCAACCCCCCTTTTCTTTTTAAACTTATCTGTTATTATTCTACTTATCCATAATCATGAATTGTTCCAATAGCTGACAGATTTATTCCAAATATAAAAATGAGTTCATGACATTTTTTAAAAAGGGAAAAAGATACAGTCAAAATACAGCTTTCCCTGCAAAGGAGATATTTATTATCGTGTTGATAGACATTGGTAATAAGTAACTAAGAAGAAGCATTCCAAATGTTGCATTAGGCAGACTGCCCCTTGCCCCCCAACCCTTCTCTCTGGGTCCAATCTGCCTGCCTTCCTCCTTTCTGTGAACTCTTCTGGTTAGTCCTGGAGGACTGGGGAAGTTGGATGGGGGCAGGTGTGAGGAGGGTCAAGGGTCACAAACCAGGTTAGTAACTGAAATAAACAACTTGCGGACTGCTCTGAGAGCCTGTTGATCTATCTATAGTAGGACTCTGTGGCTGGACACGCTAAGATACTGTCCAGAGAGGAATCCAGTGAAAAACCTTGGCTTGAGGAAATCAGTGTATCTTCTCTTTGGAAGAAGCCACTTCTCTCAAGGCAGCTTAGGGCAAGACTCAGAAACTGCTTGGGTTTAACATCTTCAGCCTAGGTGCCGAGGACTCAGTTTTCATTTCCTGTAACCTTGTTAACCCCCTGTTGGCTTCCGAAGTTCAGAGGAAACCTTTCTGATCCATATCATTGGTTGGAGCTTCTGGGTCTTCCTTTAGAGACCCCCCAAGCCTTCCTCTCCTGGGATCCAGATTTGGCTGCGTCCTGCACATCCCTAAGGTCAGGTACCTGAGCAGCACAGATCCACATTAGCTGTTGTCTGGAGCAAGTGGGTGGGAGAAGGGGTTAGAGAGGTCACCCTGGAGTGAGTGAGGTTGGAGAGCATGCCTAGAATGCTTAGCTTCAAAATCCTGGTCAGGATTTTCTACAGGGTTGGGCTGGGTCCAATGTAGCCGCTATGGGCTGCCAATTCACCCAGGCCTCTCCAGCCACAACAGTAACTTCAAGGTCGGTGGTTCTCAACCTGTGGGTCGCGATCCCTTTGGGGGGTCCAATGACCCTTTCACAGGGGTCACATATAATATATCATGCATATCAGATATTTACATTACAATTCATAGCAGTAGCAAAAATCACAGTTATGAAGTAGCAACAAAAATAATTTTATGGTTGTGGTCACCACAACTTTAGGAACTGTATTAAAGGGTCACAGCATTAGGAAAGTAGAGAACCACTGTTCTAGGTGAATGGAGTTTTCACATGTTCGGGGCTGGAGGGCTGGAGAACAGGGAGAAAATGCTGGTAGGGCCTATTTGAAAAACAAGCCAATCATATAGACGGTAGCGCTTTAAAGACCTCCATGGACTATCATGACCAAGAGGGATTTCAGACACCAGGAGATGGCGCCCAGAGAAGAGAATGCAAGGGAAGAGATAGCTTCCAGAGTGCCAGGTTACCCAGGAGTACAGGGGCCCTATGCTGGGCTTGCACCACAGACCACAGCATACAGCTTCTTCACCCCAGATGGGCGTCCTTTGCGCCCACAGCTAGTTCAGGGGTCTCACTCCACTCCAGTCCCTAGCGCTGCGCAGGGGCGAGCGAGGGGGGCCCGCTAGAGACCCCGGATTATAGACCCGTGAGTTGGGTACCTTGGTGCCCTGGTAGAAGTCGTCTACTGACTGAGAGCCCATGAACGGGAACTGCATATGCGTGTGTGTGTCGATGCCTCCGGGCAGGACCAGCTTGCCCGCTGCGTCCAGGATGCGCAGTCCCGGGGCCGCGTCCCCGGGAGGCAGCAGGTCCCGCCCCAGCGCCCGGACCACGCCGTCCTCCACGAGCACGTCGGCCACCTCTGAGAAGTCATCATTGACCACGCGACCCCCGCGGATGAGAAGTCGTCCCTGCGGTGCCATGGCCAGGGACGCTGGGGATCTATCTGCCCGGGACTGCGAGCCGAGGAGACTTTCCTTTGAAGTCTCCACGAACTGTGCCCAAACTCCCGCTGGGCTGCCAGGGTTTAAGTGCTGGACACAGGTGTGGCTCCACCCCAGGGGAGGGCTGGCCCGCCACAGCCCTGCACAAAGGCATGAGCAATGCCCCAGGCTGTTGCACTGAATCTAGGTGTCCACCGAGTTTATGAGTCAATAGAGGGGAGAGGTCTTGGAATTTGAAGACTGCAGGGGCTTCCCTTCCTAGGGAAGGTACTTTAGTGACAGATAGAAATTGACTTGGTTCCTTGGTGAGCACTCTACACCAAAAGACAGAGCGAGCCCGCGTTAGCCCACAGCACCAGCAGCAATAACACCTCAGGGCAGACCCACGTGGACCTGGCTCCCCCTTCGCAAATCAAGAGCAAACCAGCGCAGTGTCTGTGACTGGCAGGCTGGGCTGGCATGTCTGGGATTCTGGTGTCCAGATGGATAAGCAAAGGAGAGGATGGCGCTGAACAGAGGCAGACTCTAAGCAGGGAGGGAGGCCAGAGCCTGCCGGAGGGAAGGCCTGAGAGAGCTGACCAAGGCAGGCAGGGTGTGATCTACAATCGCCTGAGAGACGGACCTCTGGGCAGGCTGGTGTCAAATTTCCGGAAGCATCAGCGTATCCATGCCTCAAAATGATTACAAACCATTTGGCTGTCAAGCCAGGGGGGAAAAACACCAAAAGCTCAGAAAGCTTATATAATTATTATCAAGAGACCTTTGTATGCTGGTGAAAGGGGTAATTATATACACAAAGAAACGCCTACGAGCTGTGCGAGTCAGTTCCCCCCAGGAGAGTGCGATTGGATATCCCTGCCGCAGTGACAGTCACCGAAACTGTCCAGACGAATGATTTCAAAGGTTTCTTTACCTTGGACACTTTGTATCATGACACAGCGCAACACAAACTGCCCATACTTGATTAACTCAAAGCTGGTGGGGTATCTCAGAGGTGGGAGGAAATGGCTCATTGAGATTCTCAGACAGCCACAGAGGAGAAAAGTGAGGGACTTTAAGAAGGATGCTGGTTGCTGGAACAGGAGGCTGTCGCAGGTCTGGAGGCACCCGTTCCCACTCAGCACCTTCAGGATGGAGGCTGAGCCCGGACAAAGGTCTTCCGTCTGGGAGCTTGGCCTCCACACACTGCTGCCTCTGTTTTCTGCTGACACCCCAGGTCCCTGGGGGACTCTGTACTGGGAGAGAACTTCCTGGCCTGATAATGAGCTTCTACCTGGATGGGTGAGGGAAGTGAGATTTGGGGACACAGGCAGTACCGAGGGTTGGAAGGAAAATGAGTGAGGAGTTGGGATTGGGACTCTGGCTCGGATATGAACTGCTGTGGAGCTTGGCCCAGACACTCCGGGGCCTCGTCCTGCCTACGTGAAGAGTGATAGTTAGGACAACCACAGGTCATAAGCCCATCCTTGTGCATCCTTTTACATTCTGAGAGTCTTCAAAGAGAGGCTGCTCGGTATTTCTAGAATTAAACTCTCCTGAAGGCTGCAGCAGTGAGCTGGAGACTAGGGAGGGTTTGTTTTATAGACTCAGAACCATTTTATCTCTAGTTCTTCCTCCTGGGTCAAGAGGCTGGTTTGAGAAGGAGCTGTGATTAATGCCACAGTGATGCCAGGCAGCGGTCCGACAAGTGCCATGGCTTGAATATTTGTGTCTTGTGTTTTGAACGTGAAGTGTCCTTCAGAGGCTCCTGGGCCTGGATCTTTGGTCTCCAGCTCATGGTGGGTTTAGAAGGCCAGAGCATCTTTAGCAGATGCAGCCTCAGTTTAGAGGAAGCAAGTCACTAGGGGTGTGCCTCAAGGTTTGGGAGTGGTCCCACTTCCTGCTTCTCTCTGCTTCATGACTACAGCTGCAGCGTGACCTGGTTTGGGTTCCCTCTGCCATGCTTTCCCCAGGACACACTCTGCCCCCCTGACTGAGACAGAACAAACCCTTCCTGAAGTTGCTTCCTGTCAGGCACTTGGTGAAGCAAGAAAGTCACTTTCTAATTCATGTTGACCCAATTCATACAATAATATTAAGGGAGAATGCACTGGGATTTACTGCAACTTAGAGGGGAACCCTGAGAGTCTCTGGCTGGAGACAGGGGAGCAGACTCCATTTCAGAGTCATTACAAGGCTGTGCGTGTGTGTGTGTGTGTGTGTGTGTGTGTGTGTGTGTGTGTGTGTGAATGCATGTATACATATGTTTTTTTGAGACAGGGTTTCTCTGTGTAGTTTTGGTGCCTGTCCTGGATCTCGAGCTGTAGACCAGGCTGGCCTTGAACTCACAGAGATCTGCCTGGCTCTGCCTCCTGAGTGCTGTGATCAAAAGTGTGCGCTGCCACCACCGCCCGGCCCTATATTATATTTATAAAGACAATAGTCTTGGGAAGACTGGTGACCTGGGTGTGAATCAGAGAAGTGGCACCAGCCGTGGGCGGACAAGGCATGACCCGCGTGCCTGAAGATGAAGCAAAGGCAGTGGGTTGTATCTCCCCCTCTGCGTGAGGCACACAACTCGCGTTACATATATATTTGCTGGAATAAAATCACTCTTGTGAACTATTGCCGACACAGTGACTGAGTTGCTGTGGGGATAACAGCTGCTTGTCTATGTGTCAAGTCACCAGCCACTCAAGGCCACTGAGCTGCGGAGTTCTGGCGAGCAGAGGTGTCATTTGGGATGCAAAGGTCTATTGCAGAGCGCTGGGTAAGACGAACTTTATACCTTGGTGCAGTGGGACTCTATGAAGGGGCGTTTAGTCTGTATTAGTGATGTAATCAAAAGTGCCTTTTAAGCTCTTTGGAGTTCAGAACTCAGCTTTAGCTTCTTTTGCATTTCAGTTCTCACTTTTTACTTCAAAGTTTGAAAAGTTATTGAACCAAATGCCTTGCAAAGCAACGGTAATGCCGATGTGCACCACTAGATGGCGCTGTCCCTTTGCCGTCTTCTTGGCAGGCTAGGTCAATGTGCTGCCATTGACCCAGACCACAGTCGGCTTCCTGAAACCTTACCTGTGTGTTTGGTTTGCTCTTGTCCTTGGAATCGAGTATCTGCATTGATACAGAATTGTTAGCCTTTCCTCAACTATGACTAGTACATCCTTTCATGGACATCTGTAAGTCTGGCTTCATATAATAAAATTGTGACATTCTGGATTTATACCATACTTCTTTTTCGTTGAGCAAATTTTCCATATTACAGTAAAGAAAAAATGTATTGAGAGTGATTATTCACCTAAAAGAGATTATCGTTGGGACTCCACGTAATGAGGCCCTGTCTTGCATTTCCAACATTATGTCCTACCTTTGATTTTCATAATCTTATTTGGGACTTAGCTTTCACATCAGCTACAGTGTTATATCAAATATAGTTGACGTGTATTTGAACATCTGCAGAAAAGTCAAGCTGTTGACGCCACATGCAATGAAGGGAAAAAGTAATGAGACAGATTCCAGCAACCTGTGACCTCTTTGAAATCCTTGTATCTTCTACTCATTGTTTCTCATTCTTTATCATCTAGTTGTTCCTATCAACATTTACCTTTCTCTGTGGGAACATACCTTGGCATATGATACATGAAAAATCTGAACAAATGGGTTTTTTTTTGGGGGGGGGGATGTGTTTTTATTGTCATAATCTAAAACCTTGGATGTTCTTTGTGAGAAAACAAAAAAGCATATTAATTATAAAGGAAGTGTAAGTACACACCTTCTCAAGGAACTGATTCTTCATTTATAGTAATTTTGAAAATGCAAGCAGCCTTTTAGGGGGACAGAGAAGCTTCAGATTCATAGCCCCACACTTAGGAGTTTAAGAGAAAAAAGGCAAATGGACTGTAACTCTCCTCCCAACTGGTAGCCACGAGCCCGCGCTTTTCACAAGGTTCACGTGTGTCTTGGATACTCCATCCCCAGTGACAGACTTGGGAAGACTTATGGACAGTGAGCCTTTACTTTCCCAGCCAGCCCAGTCCGGTCTTGGGAGAGGCCTGGTGCTCTTTTGTGTGGACACACAGGCCTGTGGACACTTTATCCATCTCCAGGGAAGACAGACCAAGCGGAGAGGCCAACCAGTCTGTACTACGTGTCAGCCATTTTGACAGAAAATTCTGGGATTGTAGGTGCCAAAAAACTTGGTCTACAATTGAGTGAGGTGGTAGTCTGGCTCCCTGCTGCCCTGTGTTCCTTGTCCCTTAGGGAAGCCTCTGGCAGATACCGAAGGAAGATTGGTCCAAGGCAGGTCTCACAGTGCCAGACAAGAGAAGGGCCAGTTAGAACAACACCTGGCTCAGAACAGGCCCTCCATAACTATCTGTGAACTGTTCGGTGAAACTGAGAACTTGAGGCCTGGGTTTAAGCCTTTTCATGTTCTTTCTACAAGAGCTCCACAGGGTGGTGGTGACTGGGAGATGGTCCGGTGCTCGAGATGCAAGTGTGAAGACCAGGATTTGGATCCCCAGAATCCACCTAAATGCTGAGTGGGCACTCCAGCATGGGAAATGCAGAGACGGGGGGATTCCCCACAACAAATGGGCTGGCTAGATCAGCCTGTGCATGAGCTCCGGGTTCATATAGAGACCGTCTCAATGAGTACAGAGGACAGCAATCAAGGATGATCCCACACAAGAGCTTCAGGCCTCCACAGGCAGGGGCACACACATCCATCACACACATTTGCATCCACACATGCATGGACACACATGTGGAAAAAAAAAATGAACCGAATCAGGTGGGAAATACCACTTTCGCTTTACAGGTGAGAGGTGCGACTCGGGGCGCCAGCCGAAGTAACACACTGCTTTGATCTGATTTTAAGGCTGTGGGAGGCCACGATCATCACATTAAATCCACCACATGGTGATGTGCAGTATTTTGTTGCTTTTAATTTGATAGTCTATTCTTGCCGAATAAGCCAAGTTCTTTACAGAATAGCTTTGGAAAAACAAACAAAAGGAGGACATTATATCTGTGAATACGCGCATGCTCTCTCTCTCTCTCTCTCTCTCTCTCTCTCTCTCTCACACACACACACACACACACACACACACACACACACACACGGCTAATTCTTCGGTGTTTTAAGTTTATTGTGATTTAATTGATGTCCTGTAAAGTTGATGGTTTATGATTCAATGGTGTTTAGTGTATTTACAGAGATTTGCAAGCTTCTCTTGCCTCTAACTTTAGGACAGTGTCATCTCCCAGAGAGCCTTACACTCCCACACTCAAGACAACCTTCCGCTGCTGTTCCCTGGGACAGTCGTCCACCCCAAGCCCCTCAGAGCAGCACTGCTACTGCAAAATCTTCCTTTGCCCAACTGAATGTGGTTGTAGCTTCTCACAGCCTCTTGAAAGCTACATAACTTCGGACTGGCTCCTCCAGGGCCTCAGGCCTGCCCCTTTGAACACATTCATAAGGGAACAGTTTCTCATCCCCAGTCTCTGTGGAAGGGACAGACCAGGCATGGTAAACCGACTCTATTGGCTAGACTCACTGACGTCCTCCAGCACTTTATAGCCGGCTCACTCTGACTTGACTTTAGGAGGTATGGATGACCTGTCGCCTTTCCTGGAACTCACTCTGTAGCCCAGGCTGGCCTCGAACTCACAGGGATCCGCCTGGCTCTGCCTCTTGAAGTGCTGGGATTAAAGGCGTACACCACCACCTCCCGGCTCTGTGTAGTTTTTGACACCTTACTTCTCATTTCTCCTTCCTAAGCCCTAAGCAACCACTTAGAAGCTTTTGTATCTTCATAAAGCTGCTCCTTCTGAATGTTTGATATCAATGAGACTACACACATTTGTGAGCCTTTTTGGTCATGTTTATTCTTTTAGGAAGCTAATGAGCTTTTAGATTTTCCACATTTTGGCTTTAGAAATAATGTTGGTGTGAACATTTGTGGACAGACTTTTGTGCGGACATGTTTTCGGTTGTATCTAGGAATAGCATTTCCAGCTCATGTGGTGGCTATGCTCATTTTTGAGGCTCTTCCAGACTGTTTACAAAGCAGTGGCATGATTTTACAGCCCCACCAGGAGTGTGTGAAGCGTTTGATTCCACACCCTTGCCAACACTTACTGTTTCTTCTGATTGTCAGGTGTTTCCTAATCTTCTTACTACAACAGAAACTTTTGTTACGTGGCTATTCAAATCTAAATGGCAAACCAATCTATGGGTCTGTAAGTGAAAGTGCAGTTCAGGAAGAATTAATTTGGGTTCTAAGGTCATCCTGCATTTGATTCCAATGACAAAGTCACTTGCTGGTGCCCATGGTGAAGTTTGGATGGCTAATGTTGATAAATCGACTAAATTGTATAAATGGGCTTAAACAAACAAACAAACAACAAAACACACAAGATCATCTCAGCAGATGCAGAAGATGCCTTTGGCGACAACAACCCTACACGTGTTCTCTGTGAGGAAGTGTCTTGCTAGGTTGTAAGAAGAAGGAAAGGATTACAATCTAGACAATTTGGCTCTGGACTCTAACTATATTGCTGCCTCCAATAAATTCTAAAATCTCGTGTAGAGACAGAAGTTATTATAAGTGTAGTTGAAAAAAAAACCCTGTGCATCATTAGTATTTACAAATGCCAAAGTGTTTCTCTTAAGTTGCATAAATGATGTTTGGTTTGTGTGCATGGTGGGGAATTGAACCCAGGACCTCAAATATGCTAAGCAAGTATTATGACAGTTAGGGTTTCCGTTGCTGTGAAGAAACACCATGACCACTGCAACTCTTATAAAGGAAAACATTTAACTGGTGCTGGCTTACAGTTCAGAGGTTAGTCCATTTTCGTCATGGCAGTGTGCCAGCAGACATGGTTCTGGAGAAGGAGCTGTGAGTTCTATATCTTGAGTTGCAGGCAGAGGTAGAGATTGTCCCCTCAGGCCTAGCTTGAGTGTGTAAGACCTCAAAGCCCACCTCCACAGTGACAGACTTCCTCCAACAAAGCCACACCTCCTAATAGTCCCATTTCCTATGGGCCAAGCATTCAAACACATGAGTCTATGGGGGCCATTCCTGTTCAAATTACCCCCCTTAGCTACATCCCTATCCGATGCTGTTTTATTAAAATTTAATTAATAAACGAATAATGGATACAATCAATACACTTAGCAGATGAGAGCGGAGCTGATTTGATATTCTTTTAGCAAATGAGCTTCTTTTGGAGACAATAAAACTGTCTTTCTACTTTAACATTATAATAGCACTTCAATGTTTTCAATGCATCAGCATGTGACATGGGTCGATGTCACAAACCCTTGGCTGTTTCTCCTACTGATTGTGGAGTTGATTTCTTTCCCTATTGGATCTGGGTTGGCCTTATTGATTTAAAAAACTGAATGTGGCAGAATATTCTAGAAGGTCTGTCACTCATTTCTAAGAAGCCTGCAGCTTCTGTAGAGGTCCATTGACTATTTCTAGATCCTACTTTCCATGCTGGGACAGACTCCCCTGCAGAACCCCAGGCTCTGTGAGCCCCTGAACCCACAGCAGGCAACCAGCCAGGCACACACACACACCACCACCCACCCCCCACCCCCTGTTTCTGATGTGCACGGCTGTAGCGGTCTTCAACAGAAAGTTTGGGACAGTCTGCCACACAGCAGTGGACGGCCTGGGACCTTGACAAACGTCTGTTCCCTACAATAATCTCATGGGGTAGCGCGGATTACGTATTAGGATGAGCCCCAGGTTCCACCAGCCTTCATCACGACGGGCGGGGACCAGTGTTCTCTCAACCGATAAATTTAACTTCGCTTGTGATTCATCTTTCAACTGTTGAGTGAGAGATTATATCTTAATCCTGCCATCATTGCTAGAAAAAATAGTGTTTTATGTGTCATAGGACTGTGAAGGACTTGGGTGATGACAGACACTTAAAAAATGGGTTAATTTGCTTTGAAAATTCTACCCCATAATGAAGAGTCAGCAAAAAAACAAAAAAACAAAAACAAAAAAAAACCAAAAAAAAAAAAAAAACAACAACAAACAACAAAAAACCAAAACCAAAAACAAAAACAAAAAAACCAAAACTCTTGAGTGCTCTGTGATAGTGTGAACCTGGGGTCACATCACATTTAGGAGTTGGCACATGTCAAAAGGTCCTAGCATTTTAAAGAGAAAACACCATGTATCATCACAGAACAGTGGCAAGCCGCCATGCATACATGGATACGGTTTCATGTGTGTGTATGTGACAGCATGGGGATATAGATTTGAGGCCAAGAAAATTCTAAAACCCTGTAAGATTTCCTTTCCAGCACCTTGAAGGTAAGGTCAACTTTGAATCCAAACCAACACCCCCATTTAACTTGCCGTGTGTGTACTTCCCTTGGGAGTTCGGGAACTCTGGGAAAAGGCTTCTTTCCACTCTCTCCCACTGGGCCTTAAACAGGCCCTGACCAATGGAGTCGGGAAGTTATCTTTTCTTTGGAATTCAGGGAAATGGGTACCAGAAGCAATTGGGCAGATGGCTTGGAGGGCAGCAAAGCATCACACGTGCCTGTGGTGGGTACCCAGTACGCAGCTAGCGAACTAAATGTACTCCAGCTTAGTCAGGGATGGCGGGAAGAGACAGTAGGGGAAGAGCTGCTGGGACCCTCACACCCCTGGGTAAGATCCATCCCACCCTGGGTGCGCTCCATCACATCCCCCACCTTCCCCGGGTACGCCCTGTCACACCCCTGGACCGCGGGTACGCTCCGTCACACCCCCGGGTACGCTCCGTCACACCCCATCACACCCCGGGTACGCCCCGTCACACCCCCGGTACACCCCGTCACACGCCGGGTACGCCCCGTCACACCCCCGGTACACCCCGTCAGTCACACCCCGTCACACCCCCGGTACACCCCGTCAGTCACACCCCGTCACACCCCCGGTACACCCCGTCAGTCACACCCCGTCACACCCTGTCACACCCCGGGTACGCCCTGTCACACCCCTGGACCGCGGGGGGGTACACTCCGTCACACCCCGTCACACCCCCGGGACGCTCCAGCACTGGTGCACTGGAGCACTTGAGGGCCACAGGACTTCCCATACACTGTTTCTGTTCTTTCCCAACACTGGTGCTCTGATGAAAAACCGGTAGGGCCAGGTGTATAGAAAATCCAAACAACAAATGTACTAGCTATTCAAACGCATATTATGTAAAAAGTCTTTTAAAAGTACCCCTGGGGGAAAAAAAAAGGAAAAAAGAAAAAGTACCCTGGGAATGTTCAGAGAATGTAGAGAGGTAAGTTTCCCAGATTATTACATACTGTTTTTAAAGTCTTAAAAGATGAAAATTCGACATGAAACAAAACAAACAAATAAAAAAACTCTGGTGCTTTTAGAGACTCAGACTGAGAGGTGCTCAGAGCTAGGTCCAGGCTCCATCTTATATATGTGTGCATATATAACTATAATAAATAAAAATAGGCTTCACTTTTAGAGTTGGGGGCATGGGAGGGGCAGGAGGGAAGAAAGAGAAAGGGGTGATACATTTTAATTGAAATATACTTTAAAAAATAATTAAAAAATTATAAAATAATAAAAAATTAAAAAAAAATAAATGATTAACTCAGGTTAGGGAAGAGCAAGAAACTAACAAAGGCAAAAAACGAGAAATTTATTGAAGTGGGAATCAAACTAATTAAAAAGCAAACTGTCACAGGACATACGACACACACACACACACACACACACACACACACACATACACACACAAAATAGGCAGATTCTCTAATGTATAACCCTCCACCCCACTCCAACCCCCCTTTTTAAGGGTATGATTTTGTTATGTTGCTCAGGCTGACTCAAACTTATGAACTCAACTGATCCTGGAACTCGGTTTCCTGAGTAGATATGACTACAGGCATGTGCCCCAACCTAGATGAAGTAATTTACTCAGGAATGCAAGGATGGTTCATGTTTGGACTGAAGGAGAGGAATTAGATGTGCTTCCCTGGAACATGGATGTCGAAAGGCAGGAGATAAGGCTCGGCATGCATCCTTCAAACTGGTTTAAACTCGGGCTCAGTGGGCACTTCTTCAATAGGAACACCTTTATCCAAACCAAGTTCAGGGCCGCCCTATCACTTAACGTTAGTTTAGAGGTATTAAACCATACAGTTAAGGAAGAGCTGTGTTAACTGGGAGAAAATTGCTCATCAATGTTTGAAGATGATTCTGTAGCTTGCGCGTGCATGCGCACACACAAATTTAACTGAACTAATGTGAGCTGTGAGGAAATAAAGAAAAAAACGGTGGCTGGTAGGAGACTGACCTAACAGATCATCAGCTAGTATGTGCATGAATAGGTTAAAGTAGATATGGAAAGGATGTCACTGATAACAGCAACATAACCGGATAAAATTTGTCAATAATTCTAAACAAAATGTCCTGTAAAGTAAAATGCAAAATACATGAGAAAGTCCTAACACAAAGACTTCAATAAATGGCTGCCTTTTTTTTTGGGGGGGGGGGGAAGGCGCTAATTTATATTAACAATTTAACATAATGATGCTGAATTTAAAGTTAAAATTAAGATTGTCTAGGAAAGAGTAAAAAGAAACAAGTGAAAACAAGCAAAGACAACTGAACTGTATGTACAAAATTCTCAAACTTTATAGTTTTTTTAAGTTTTTATTTTTTAAAAGAAATCAGAACAGTGTGCAGGTGGCTGGTGCACTGGCAGAAAATGAAGAGAAAAATGGCAGTGACTACCACAGAACCCACCAGGGAGCTCGGCCAACCACGGTCCCTTCTGATGCTTCTGCTACTACAGCTCATCTTAGAGGAGGAAGAGGGGAGGAGGGAGGGGAGGAGGGAGAGGAGGAATACTTGAGTTGTGTTTTAAAATGGTGGCTGTCAAAAACAACGCAGTTAGTACTGGTACAGAAAGGCAGGCAGACCAACTGGAGAGAACAGTCTAGAAATGTGCAGTGTGGCACTGTTCTTTATAAAAGTTCTATTTCAAATTAGTTAAGGGACGATGATTAGCAGCTGTGGGAAAAGGAGGCAGTTGCCTTAGGGAGGGGGATCAGTTTTGAACCCTTAAATTTAGGATGATTGATTTAAAGGTTAAAAAAAATCAAATAAAAGACATCCAACTTTGTGTATTCCAACTCTAATGATGAATTTGCACTTGAGGAAGGGCATAGGATGTCCACACAGGGCAACTTGCATTATGATTGTTGGAAGTTAATATACAGGTGGGTACCGTATGTACAGCATGACATTTCTGGAGAGATGCACAAGCAACTGGTACTGGTATGTATTTTTTTAAATAGAACTAAATGATGGGTGTCAGGGTAGGAGAGAGACTACATTTTTACTGCTTGAACCAGGAAGTTACGTTAAATCAATAAAAAAAAATAAAGTAAAACATATGTCAGCATTATGGACAAGGCTTGATCCCCAGAACCAGGAAACAAAACAAAACCCGAAGCAAAAAGACAATCAGGAAACGAACCCCAGAGTTCCAGCTGCCAGCAGCATTATTAGGACCTAAAGAAGGTTAATTTGCTATGTTGAATTCTCCCATCAGTAGACTGGACAAGAGTTAGCTGTCTCAAAGGGGAAATGCGCCCACCCCAGGGGAATTTTCTTGGAGTAGTGGTGTGGACCACTAACCAGTACCGTGGCTCCGGTGACTACAGCTTCAGCTGCATTACCTATGGCCTGAATCGGTGTATGAACTGAGGGTCACCACAAATGAACAACAACTTTGATTTAAAAAGTACCTCAAGGCAATAAAAAAAATTATTTTAATTTCTGATACATATTAAAACATTTCAGTCAGGTCTTCCTGACAGCATAACAGGACAGATACACAAGACCTCAAACATGCTTTAAAATGACATTCAGCAAAGTATTCAAAATGTAATAAATAGCAATAATCACACACAAACACATCTTCATACTCAATCATTAAGCTACTAAAACAGACAGCTAAAGAATAAATAAACAAGAATTGACACTAAAAAAAAATAAATGAGGTTTTGTAATCCACTCTACTTAAAGAGGGGGGTAATCCAAACAATTTCTTAATTTGCTTTTCAGTATTATACTGGTGACTCCCCCCAACCCCAAGAATAAAATATACTGGAAAAAAAAATCACTTACAATAATGTAGTTTTTAAATACAACAAATAAATATGAAACCAGCAAAGCAAGTTCAGGTTGTAATAAAAATGGTCCCCCCCCCCCAAAGCTCTGGAAATATATAGTCACTGTGGTAGCAAATGATAGCATCTGAAGTGAGTGCCTGGGCACTGAACTCGTCTGAGAACTTGTAGGGCTTTAGTGCAAATCCCTAGGGTCCAACTCGAGCAAACCCCTGTACTAGAGAAAGACATTACCAGGTGGAACTTAGCATGTACAACTTCTGTACATACTTTATAAAGTTCAAAATTTAATGCATAGTAGAGTATCTTCATCCGCTTAATTCTGTCCCTAAATCGAGATGAAAACAGAAATGTCTTGGGATTTTACCATTTGGTCTGTACCATGTTAGAGTATTAAAGTCAGCATTAGAAAATCTATAAAAGTTTGTTTTCTGACAGCAATCTATCTAACTCTACGTAAGTTTTACATCGTTGTGTGTTAAACGCAAGAGGAAGTTCTTTTCCCTTGGACAGGTCCCTATGATGAAATCCAGTAGCAGACAATGTTACGCAAATAAAGAGGTGATTACAAGGGTTTGTTTTCTCTTTTGTACATTAACAACCTTAGCATCTAGTAGAATAAATTACATGGTGTCAAAGAGCATTAAAGATTCGATTAAAAGAAGGTGCTATTTTGTACAAACAAACCTTTTAACATAAGGTAGATAAAATGACAGTGAAATAAAGCAGCCATATTTCTACTATTAAAGTACCAGGATTTAAAACAAAAACAAAGTCAGTAAAAACAAATGGAAGAACGTGACGGAGGAATACAAATCCATAATGCATTTTTAGCTGCTAAAGCAGTCAACCCTAGCTCATAGAGTTACACGTTGTTTCATTTAACCATGCAGGCTAACATATCATAAAAAATCACCCTGCATCTTTTCATTTTAAACTAGTTTAATTGTGAAGTTACAAAACAATGAATGGATATTGCTCCAGCTTGGATACAGTCTCTCTGAGGAGTCCACCCTAACACAGTAGCAAAGCCTCATCATCGCTCGGTTCGTTTTTCATTGTGGCTTCTAAGCAAGTGTCTGGGATCTGGGCGGTGTGCACAATGCCACAGCGCTCGCAGGGGCCATCGCGGTTACTTGTTCTGACTCCAGGGTTCGGGGCACTGTATGGCTGCCTAAACCCTTGCACTTGGTCTGAGGCAAGATCAAGAAGAGGGCGAGCGCAGTCACTGGCGTCACTGTCTGAGGCTCCATCCGAGACTGGAATTAGCATTTCCACATCGTCGTCGTCTTCTCGTCCACTCACCACGCTATCGAGCTGTCTCAAAGGACTCTGGTGCTGAGTGGAGGAACTTGACCGACCTAATGTGAACCGGACCCAGCGCAGGCCCTGAGTCATGCGACTTAACGCACTGGTGAGCTGGTGCCGGGCTGGGCTCACACTCGGGGCTTCCACCCCGGCCACATCCCTTCCGTCTCCGTGGCCGTGGCCGCCGCCGCCGCCGCGGGCACTCTGGGCCGAGGAGTTCGCAGCGGCCCCCACCGAGGCTTCCACGGCGGCGGTCGGGGGGACCTTCTGGGGCAGGGGCGCTGCAACGCCCCCGGACGCCCCTGCCGTATCCCTTCGCTCACTCTCGGGGTCCGTGTCGTCGGACTCCACGGAAAACAGGCTTCTGTGAAGGTGACTCCTCTCCGTCTCTCTGCTGCTGTTCTGACTCGGGACCACCTCGTCTCCGTCGGCCGACACCAGAGCCAGCGATCCTGAATGACGTGACCGTGCGAAATTAAAAATACGATTCCAAATGCTGCTGGATCGGCCCGTCATAGGGAGCCTGATGGATGTAAATCCCAGCTGAGACCGGACAGCTAGCCTCAGGTTTTCTAAAACCGAAGCCTGCAAAAGTTAAGAAAAAAATAAAGTAAGACCACTAAGAACGAAGTATCAAGATGAAGAACAAACAGTCTGACTCAGTGTTCCTAGGGGCAGGGATGAAGTAAATCCCCCCAGCTCTACAGGTCCACTCTAGAGAATCTAATCTAACTTAAATTCCAACTTTACAGTGATACTTATGTCAATTACAAGTTATTTTATTTCAAACCTCAATAATAATCCAATCCTAAACCTGTACCAAGTGTAGAAAATAGGTATCTTTACAACCAAAAAGACTGACAAATCTCTACTGTACGTCACTAAGTGACCTGGTATCATTTATGTTAGCGATCCTTTATCCTGTTACACAAATACAGTCAGCCTTGACTTACAAGGCTGGACTGTCCTGTCAATCTGGAAATTACATTTCACAGAGCTGGTTTCCGGAACTGGGTAAACGGATACTGAGGATTCAGTTATACTGTCGCACACAAAAGACTGAACATACTTGTAATACAGAATAGAAATCAAAAGTTTACATTGGGATTCTTTCTCAAGTTTAAGAACTAAGCTTTTTTTTTTTCAGTTTAGGATTAAACAAACCATATTAGTCTTTAAAAACTGACTTAAAATTAAAAAACATTTACAGACTTTAAAATATGGATTGCTTCACTAATTAATTAGCACATAATAAAAGTATCTTGCTCAACTAAAAGAAAACCTAGGGGCCAGCGAGACGGCTCATCAGGTGATGGCATGGGCGCCAAGCCTGGAGCCCACCACCCATGCGCGCTGTCCTCTGACCTCCCCAGGATGGCGCATAGCAAGCATGCACCCTCTTCCAAACACAACAGCAAAGAACTGTAATTAAGAGGTAAACTCTTTTGTTCTAGAAGGAAGTGTTAGGTTACGTTTTTAAAATGTGCAGCATTTAAAAGTCTTCAAGCTCCACCTAGTGGTTATGGAGTTGGAACAAACAGAGCTCTATGAACCCGGATGGAACATTAAAAATACTATGTATCTCAGCAAAGATTAGCTGACCCACTCTTTACAGGATGGTCTCCCCTGCCCAGGCCCAGCTTCTGGCTCTTCCTCTCACAGAAACAAAAGGGAAGCGATTAGGGAAGAGATGCCAGCTCCCGCTCGCTCTCCACCTGTGTCTGTCAGGTCCATAAAGTTATACCTGTATAGTCTGAAAACAACCCAGCAAATGCCAGGAGCCCACCATTACAGAGCATTTCCTAGCCCAGCTTTAGGAAGATACGCACCGCCTGTCAGAAATGTGGATATCCGCACAGACGGACTTTCAGTACAAAATGTGTAAGATTTTTCCTCACCAATTAAGTATCTAACTACAAAATTAAAACAAATAAATAGTAGTTCAAGTTTCGAAAGAACTTCTCCTCAGACTAGTGTACTCCAGCCGCAGTCCAGTGAGGCAGGTGAAAACCACAGCAGTGAGCGGTGGCTCCTCCGGCAGATCCTCGGCACACTTGATAGCAACGTCATCACTACAGTCTGCACAACCAATCAGGAGTCATTCTCTACTTAGTGAAGAGCCTGCTAAGAAAGTTGCCAATTCTATAAGGAAATACCATGGGTGTTTGCTGGATGGTTGTCCACAGCTTAATTTGTGAAGCAGCAAAAACTCCCCAGAAAGCATTTCTTATTTTATACTAGACGGCAAACTACAAAATTATTTTCTTTTAAAAACTTGTGGAGAGATGATAATTTGTTGTCAGAAATTTTAACTTGAGAGTCTGGTCTCATTAAACAAAGTCTGGTTTACTGTTCAAGAACATACTTCATTTAAAAGGTTATTTAAACAGAATCCTCTCACAGAGATAATTTATAGCTCTGGAGAATGGAGCTCTGTGGAACAAAGAACTCAGCCTTACTTGAAGCCTCTGTCTGACTTGGCTGACAGAACAAGGCGGCTCCCTGGGGACTGGCAGGCAGCTCCAATACTGTGACTTGGGCTGGGGCTCTGGTGAGCCAGGTGAGGTGAGTTTCAGTAGGGCGACAGACTTGGATTAGCCCCACACAGTTAATCCCGACTGTGAGTCCTGGATGGGGCTCAGGGGAGTGAGTGTGCTTGGCTGGTGACGGCGATGGAATAGTGTCTGTCACACGGTGTCACACGGGTGTAAACAGCCAAGCTCTGTCCCTGGGCTGCCTGCACTCTGCCCGGCAGCTCTTTCCTCAGTCTCTTCTAATCTGTACCCTCCGTGGGCAAATGGCTCCCAGCGAGCCCTTCAAATCCTTTTAGTGAGCTGGAAAACCAGAGGGAGCCGGGAAGCCTGGCCTTGCCAATGGTCCGGGCTGGGAGCAGTCCTGGTGGTGAGCAGTCCAGGTCTGTGCTCCCACCCCTTCAGGGGTAGAGTGGGGAGGGGGTAATGGGAGCAGGGGGCTGAGTCAGCCATGGCCTGTCTGCCACCTCCTTCAAAGCTCTGACTGCGGCAGGGCCGCCAATAAAAAGAAAACTATAATTTAGTTCTTCTATTTTACACCCCCAATTTTGGCCAGTATAAATTCAGAATTATAAATTAAAATGTTCAAAACCTACAATTTCTCACCAAGGATTTGCTAAACACTCAAATGCGGTGACATGTGCCAGAAGTGAATTGGTGTTCTATTTTTAAAGAGTTAAGTCACTGAGAAAATATCAATTTTTTTTTAGTTCTAATTCTGGGAATCGTTTTTTATAAACATTTGTGAATACATTTGAAATCTAAATGCATATACATCCTTCTGACTAAAATGAACCCTGGTATATTTTCACAGCTTGGAAAGTTTTAAAAAATTTCCTGAGAAATTTGAAGAATCAAGAAACTTGAGTTACGACCCACAGACAGTGGACCAAATTCTTAAACACTGTACAACTCAGCTTGAAGTTGTTCCTCAAATGAGGGACAAACAACTTCTCTTCGGTTACTTTTACTTCATACTGGTTAAGCGACATTGTTAGTACATTAATTTTAGTATTCATCCTTAAATCTCTTACTGTTCAGTTCAATCAGAAAATTGGTCGAAGTTTTTGAATTTCATTGCACTCACTTATTATCAAAAGCAAAGTGTCCAATGACAATCATATAATCATAAATTTAGTTTTAGAGATTCTGTTTAAAATATAATAAAAATTTATAAATTCAATTCTCTATTTAATATTTTCTTGACTGAAAATTCCTAATTTAAGGGTTCCTGCTTTACTACACACAGACTTTAGAAGATGGGGACACAGAGATTAGACCTGCACTGTACCTGATTAGGTGAGCAAACCGGAAAGTCCTCCACGGGCGGGATTAAGCCCTGAGCAATCAGCTGTCCGTAAGAGGGAGGAGCCTCTCTCCGCAGCAGTTCCGCCTCCACGCGTGACAGCTGGGTCTCAAACGACCTTTGAAAAGGGGAAGAGAAGGTCAAAAGAAGGCAAGCAGCAAAGTTCTACCATCAGAACTGGAGACGACCGGCTGAGTCTTCAACCGCATCTCTCCTCTCTGGGAACACTCCTCTCAGCAAGGCTGAAGCCGACCGTGTGTCCAGGGAGCTTTCTGCCAGCAAGGACCTACATTACTGTGTTTCAATAGGCTGGAAACCTCTGTAAATAAAGTAAGTAAGTCAAGAACAGATCTTAAAACCCCAAGTCCCTAGACCATAGGAGACAGTTGTTGAAAGGTCTCAGAGACACTTTATCTATCAAGTCTAACACATTGTTTTCAGGTCAGAGTGACAGGGACCCCAATGTACCCCCTGCAGTAGCTGGACGGCTGGAGACCTGACTCTGCATTGTGCTCTTCTGTTGAAGTATGGTAAAGTTCTTCAGCTACTCATGTTGGCTGTTACGGCCTGTGCATCTGTGCCCCATCTGTGATCTTTAGCTGTCTGGCGTGTTCTTTGTTAATTGATAATTTGCTAGGACTGAAGGCAGCTGTCCCCACAACAGCCTCTTGGGAGACGTCTCTGCCATGAACTTCTCTCAATTTATCTTATACCACACTGGACGCTGCTCTCCCTGTACTCCATCCTCCTTGTGGCTAAACCAAGAACCTATCTCTCACTGAACTGCACGTGGCCAGTTCATGTGCTGTTAGTCCTTCGTGTGTTTCCACGGCTCCAGACCAGATGAACCATGTCCTGATTCTTGGAGAAGGCCGGGCATCCTACACACTTCCCTGGAGAAAACCCCTCCAGGGTTTCTTCTCTACATCCTATTCAGACTTCAAAAGGCGCCTCTGGAGTAAGGGCTTCCACACAGTTTCAGAGACTTCAGGTCACTCATCGCTCTCAGCTTACCCCACCCACCAATCCCCTCCTTACTGTGAGCCTGCCTTGTGAAACTATGACTCACTCATTTCCTTCTCACTTGTACAATGCTATAAACACTGGAGGCTCTCTGATATGTGGGATTATTGAATATTTATAAAAACAAGATAAAACTGTAACTGAGAATAACAGCTTACAAAATCCCCTCAAGGCAGGAACCTAGTAAATATATTTCTTATCTCATAAAGCTAAATAATATTCTGTACTATGTTTATCTTTGATTATTGGGTTTTTCATTCTAATTTTATATATTCTGAACACTTACAAATCTCTAACCACACTGAAAGGACTTACGGCAAACATTTGGGCCACATTTTTAACTCTTTTCTCTTTTTTTTTTTAAAGATTTATTTATTATGT
This sequence comes from Peromyscus leucopus, assembly GCF_004664715.2. Classification (NCBI taxonomy): domain Eukaryota; kingdom Metazoa; phylum Chordata; class Mammalia; order Rodentia; family Cricetidae; genus Peromyscus; species Peromyscus leucopus. The sequence goes on from NC_051080.1 coordinate 47,390,448, forward strand.
ATACAGTATGTACCCCTGCAGGCCAGAAGAGGGCACCAGATCTCATTATAGATGGTTGTGAGCCACCATGTGGTTGCTGGGAATTGAACTCAGGACCTCTAGAAGAGCAGCCAGTGCTCTCAACCTCTGAGCCATCTCTCCAGCCCCAGTCTTTTCTCTTTTTAGTGTATGTGTGTGTGCATGAGCTGAAGTTCCTGTGTGCAGGTGGAGGCCAGAGGTCAACCTTGGGTGTCCAGTAACCATCTACTGTGTTTACTGAGACAAGGTCTCTCACTGAAACCTGGAGCTTCAAATTAGGCTAGGCCGGCCAGCCAGTGAACCCAGGGGTCCTCATGTCTCCACTAGCACTGGAATTACACGTGTGTTCACTACTATGTTTAATTGTGTGTGAGTACGGGGCATCAAATTCAGCTCCTCATGTTTGTGTGGCAAGTGTTTCACCGACCAAGCTACCCCTGACCCCAGGGTCATGTGTTTACTGCAGAAATCATAAACTACAGTTTGTCTTGATACTGACCTTCGTTCAAACATTCTCAGAGAATAAAGCTTACAGGTGCACCCCAATGCAATGACGAGGAGCAGGCCACAGATGAGGCTCCCTATGACGGCTGCCGTTATGACTCTGGTGGGCACAATCACCGGGCAGTTCTCCTCATCGCTGCCATCCCCGCAGTCATCCTGGGAATCGCACACCCAGCTTTCGAACACACAGCGGTTGTTTTTACAGTGAAAATTCCCTGGCTGGCAAAAGAAGCAGTTTTTCTCATCTGACCCGTTGGGGCAATGATTCTGGTAGTTACAGCGGTCAGAGCGAGGGTAACAGACGCCGTTCCGGGAACACGGGAACTCTTCCTTTTGGCACATGGTACAGTTGATTTCATCCCTTCCGTTCGGGCAATGCCAATACCCATCACAGCGCTGCTGCTCTGTGTAACACCCCCAGTTCCCTCCACAGGGCACTTCCCATGGCAAGCAGAAGCCATCTACTTGGTAAGTGGCATTAAAGCCCCTGGCAGCATTGACTTTGTCAGCACAAAAATGCACTCTTATCTGTCCAGAGGAAGAAACAACCGTAAGAGGGGCGTGAGAATCGAAAGCGGTTAACACACGCAAAAGCTTCCGAGGATTCTCCTCTAGTCCGTCATATATTTTGACATAATCCCCGTAACCAGTACCATCAAGTTTAAAGTCGGTGAAGCGTAAAATGACTTTCCGATGATCACCAGTGTCTATCAGCCAGGTGCAGTTACTTCCGGGAGGATAAAAGTCTGGGTAGTTGGGAGAACTGAAAGTACCATAAAAGTATTTTAGCCACTGTCCGCATGTTGGCACGTCGCAGTCTATCTCGTCGCCTAGGTCCAGGCAGTCGATGTTGCCATCACATTTCAAAGACTCGGGGAGGCAAGTGTAAACTTTGGTGTAGCGGGACAGACACTGGAGCTGGCTGTAGGCACAGGGCTGGAACGCAGCAGCTGTCGGGGGGTTAGCATCCTTGGCACAGACCTCCTCGTCAGAACGATCTCCACACTCATCCATGCTATTACACTTCCAGGCTTCTGGAATACACTTTCCATTACCACAACGGAACTGGTCACAGGCACAGTTTGGCTCCTCAGATTTCCCTGAGAAAATGTTAGCAAGGGAAAATGGAGAGGGAAAAAGAAAAATAAAACATCCACACCACAATAGACAGGGAGTGCATGTTTGTATAATAATGATAATTAAGCTCAAGTTAAGGCTCTTTAAAGCCTTGTTAAAAGTATGTTAAATTCTAGTGAGAAATTAGCATTGGCATTACACACTCAACAATTCCATTCAGTAAATGTCTGCTCCTTTCCCACCAAGTTCCCTGCACTTTTACCTCAAGATGGAAGGGGTCCATTCTGTTCTGCAGATAGCCATTTCACTGCAGAACATTTAGTGAAATGACTGACGACACATGAGCCAAAGGATGTACTGCCTACGAATTTAACACTTTGTAAACATAACTAAAACAGAAGACATGTTTAAAGCAAGAAGAACCGTCCAGGCGACCACTCTGCAGATATTTTCCACATTCTCCTATCGTTCCTGTCTCTGTCCTCATACTCAGCAGTATTTTGCTACACACACTCTAGTGTATTTTACAATTTAGACTTGCTTTTGATAAACTGTCATCTTAAAGTTGTTTATGCTTCATGTAATCATGATGAAATACTTCCATTTTATCGTTTTATTTTTAAAACAATTGCAAGTAGTTCACAAAATGACTTGATGATGAGCACCAGTGTCTATTACCAGGTGCAGTTGCTTTCGGGAGCATGAAAGTCTGGGTAGTTTGGAGAACTGCTCATTAAGGACAGGAAAAAGAGTGCTTAGGGAATTCTAATTATTTCAGTATACCATGTCAACTATTCCACACGAGCAAGAGAAACGAAGCGGACCCTAGCAGATCCTACGGGCCCGCTGACAACAGGCTGAGCTGAGCTGCTGCTGCCCGTCCACTGACAACTCACTTGTGGATAAGGAGGCGGCAGAAATAGTCAGGCTGAGTGGATGTTACAAAGGCGGTGATGATAAGAAAAAGGCACCCCCTAGTGCTCTAAACTGTCCACGGGTGTGACCTGGTCATGTTTGGAAACTGTTTAGGAAGAGAAAGATTACAAAGCCCGAGACTAGTGTTAGTGGGATGGGTTATGTCTTTTGCTTAAGATGTAGTGAAAATAGTAATTCACATGCCAAAAAACAGACTCGGATGTAATCTTGGAGATATGGGAAAAAGCTTCGAGAACAGCCTACTTTCTTTTTTTTTTTTTTTTGTTTGGTTTTTTTGGAGACAGGGTTTCTCTGTGTAGGAGAACAGCCTACTTTCAAACAACTATATTAAGATGTTTTAAAAGACAGGCCTTACTTTATGAAATTAATCATTTCATTATGGTTATATAAACATTGGATTGGATACTCAATCTTAAGACAGCTGACAGTCTACTCCTCACCTCAGTCGCCTGGAGGGCTGACACAGGCCTAAATGGACGCTGTTCAGAAAACTAAGCAAAGGTGATCGGCAGTTAACACCACAAGATGTGGTTCAGCATGTTTCTTTTCAAAAACACACCTGAAAAATACGCCAGTCTGAAGCCTTTCCTGGACACGCTGTCATCCGAATGGAACCTGATCCAAACGTGGTCTTGGGAAGAGATGTATGGAGGCGGGACTGTGGACCCACAAGCTCTGTAACTTTCAATATTCTTGTATGTTTCTATTGTCAACCAGTCCAAACTGCACCTTCTGGACCCCTGGATATCAAAGTCCTGAAAACTAAAACAAGAGAACATTGGAAGAGGCTTTAAAAAACTTGGACGAGGCTGTTTATAAAAATGAGATGTAACCGAAGACAGAACTCCAAGCCCCTGCTCCTTCTGCTCCAGCAGACAGCCAACATCAGCCGCCACACACCTGCTTCCACAGCCCTTATGCCTGCACCGCTCCCTGGGCTTCCAGAATAGTATTTCTCTTCAAAAGGTGACAGCAGACTCCAGACCCATGCTGAACACCAGCACATGCTCCTCTGTTTATCTAGTTAGGAACCCCCTTTCCAATCCTGATCATCCTATAGTTCTTCATGCCTAAGCCAGAAATTCAAGCATGGAGCAAGTCTGCGGGAGAAACTCCTCCTTCTCTCCAGTTAGAATGGGTCACCCACTTCCTTAAAGCAGCTCCAGCTAACATTTCCAGGACAGCAAATCAGAACCACAGAGAAGGAGAGGGGAAGGGGAAGGAGGGGAAGGGGAGGGAGGAGGAGGGGGAGGAGCAGGGGCAAACAAGAGTGCCATCTTCTCTGAACGGTCCTGAGTTTGGGAATACTCTTTCATATAGATCACTTTACAGCTAAACATGATCGTGTAGTTCCTAAAATAGGGCACAAGTAAATGGTAAAAAAAGTCAAACAAGAACAGGAGAGCAGCCATTGCTTAGTAGAAACGAGAAATCCAATTTTGCTTCCAACATCTGAACATGGCTCGCTAACAAATGAAAATTCGGCTTTAACTCTCTGCCTTTGCTTTAAATCAAGTGATAAGGAAGTTAACTGCAAGGATTATGTTAAGCTATTTTCTCTTTAAACACTCTGAATAACTAACTCAGGCTGGTACTTGTCTCTGGCCTTCCATTATCATGTACAACACTTTCAGAGATCTCTATGTACATGTATCTCTTACAAGAAGTCAGTTTCATATTACATTTAAATTTTTAATAGTCTAAAAATATTATTTGCACAGAAAGTTATTAGAACTGTGACTTTTTTAGTCAACATGTCAATAAACATATATTACTATATTATAAATAGTCAGGCATACCCAGTAGTTATATATTTTTTTTTTTTTTTGGTTTTTCGAGACAGGGTTTCTCTGCGTAGTTTTGCGCCTTTCCTGGAGCTCACTTGGTAGCCCAGGCTGGCCTCGAACTCACAGCGATCCGCCTGGCTCTGCCTCCCGAGTGCTGGGATTAAAGGCGTGCGCCACCACCGCCCGGCCCCAGTAGTTATATTTTAATACTCTGTAATGTGATGTGTTTTATAAATTAAGAAACATTTATAGATTAACCAGATTCCAGCTCTGGCGGTGTTCCTGTAGACCTCAGCAGTGCATACCTAATGTCAATCAGGAAGTCAGTCACATTCGAAAGTTCCAGGAAAGGTGCCCTGGAGAAGAGGAGACTAGAGAGGAAAGGTATGTACCTCACAACTGTGGTTTGGTCTCCACAGAAGAAATGTGGAAGGGGAGGCAGTTACATTTCTCAAGAGACTGGTTCTCTTATTAGGTAAAAATATACAACAAGTAGACCAAGTTTACCCACTTTATTTTAAAAATGTGAAAGGAGGGATTGGAGGCTATGTTCTAGAAAGCACCTTCTAAATCTAAAAGCTTGGCATCTGCAAGGCTGTTCAAGGGTCTGGGCTCCAGCAGAACACTGCCTCTGTGAAGGGAGGGCACCCTTCCCGTGTTTCAGCTTCCACTGCAGGTCTCCGCTTAGGCACATTCCTTCCCCTTTAGACAAAAGAAGTTTCCCTGACATATGTCAGCGAGACAGCATCAGCAGCTTACTAAACAGCCACCCTCAAATACCTTACTCTCACACTGTTTTTCTCTATTTTAAGTTAATTTAACCTTTTTATATAATATTTACATTAGAAACGAGGCTGATGGTGACTGCTCGGAGAAACGTCTTATATGGGAGCTATAGAGACAGCTCAGGAGTTATGAGCACTTATTGCTTTTGCAGAGAACTGGGTTTGATTCTTAGCGTCCACATGGTATCTCACAAGCACCTGTAACTCCAGTTTCAAGGGACTGATCACTTTTTCTGACCTCCCAGGGCACCAGGCACACACATGGCACACAGACATTTATGTAGGTAACACTCATACACATAAAAAGTGCCTTTCATCCTTGTGTCTGTTTGTCTACGGTGCCAGGGTCAAGTCCACGACCTTACCTGAGCAAGCCCCTTACCCTGGACTGTGCCTGCGGTCCTCACTTTAGAGTCGTCTGCATTTTAAGTTAGTGTATATCCTACAAGCAATGGGTTTTCAATCACTCTCTAGATACCGTGTGTGTATGCACATGTCCTGGGGGTGCATGTACACATACATGTACATGTGGCCAGAGGTCAACTTCACTTGGGGTTTGCTCTTCAGACTCCACTCACTGTGATTTCTGAGAGTCTCTAACTGGATTGGAATTTGTCAAATGGGTGGTCTGGCTATTCCAACTTGGGTTTTCACGCTCGTGTGACACACACTTTCTCTGACCGAACAGTCTCCCCAGCCCTCACTTTGTATTCTTCAACAATGTTACTTTGCTTCTAAATTATAAAAGGGGGCTGAGGAGATGTCTCTGTGAACAAAGCACTTCCTGCGCAAACATGAGGACCTGATTTGGACACCCAGAACCCATGTGGCATGGTGGCACATGTCAGGAAGCCTAGCACTTAGAGGGGCCAGGGGTACAGGCTCATGCCCAAAGCTCACCAGCCACTAGCCTAGCTAAAAGACAGCTCCAGGCTCGGTGAGAGACTCTTCTAAAAGAAAAAAGGTGCAAAGTAATAGAGGAATACATCTGGCATTAGCCTCTGGTCTCCATATGTGCAAATATGGGTGAACACACCTGCAACACACACAATCACATACCAAAGAAAGCAAAACAGTTGAAGATATGCTTGATAGCATTTTTACAGTCTTATGAGCACACACATGCCCACTCACAATTGTATTTAACTTCTGTAGAGTAGGGGTCAATGAAGGAGGCTGAGGTTATGGCATGAATCTTTGAGTTGGTTGGTAGGTTTTGTTTGTCTACACACTGCTAAAGGTCATTCTTGACCCTAATAAGCTATTGAGCAAATTATACTTTTGTTAAAAAGTAGTTACAGTAGCTGGGTGTAGTGGATTATATTTTATATGATGTGTTTATCCTGGATTCGGGTGAGGGAATCCAGTACTCTGGAGGCTGAGGCAAGAGGATTCCCAGCTCAGGACAGCATGCTGTCAGCAATAGAAAATACTGAAAACACAAGTTAGTTAGGGCATTGCTTAATTTTAAAACTATAACTTACCTTATGTTCTGCAAGATATTTTTATATTACTGTACCTATGACAATGACATTTAGAAACTTTATATTTTAAATAAAAGATTAACAATGTGAAAGGTATCAGAATTACCTTATAGTAATGATTTCCCCTGGGTTTGCCCTTATGAGCCAGCTACAGTTGACTTTGGCAGGATACTCAGAAGGCCAGCCTGGACTCGTGATTATTCCACTCGGTGCTCGGATTTGTTCTGGAGTCTCTCCGCAAGCTGGAAGACAGCCCAAACGACCTTAGCTAATCACTACATCCCAATGAAAAAGCAGCATTTCTTTAAAACCAAAAAAACCAAAAAAACCAAAAAAACCAAAACCAAAAAGCAAACACTTCAGAAGTGAAAAAGCAAACACTTCAGAAGTGGAATCGCATGCGGGAAGATGCGGTTCAGCTCAGAGAGCCTCTCTAGTCCACTCTGCTATTTTATTTTCTTCCCTTTTAGAAAAAGAACCTTATCTGTATTTGGGTATTACCGGCAGGCAAGGGAATTTTCCAAATGGATCACTCAGGCATCAGAATTTTAGGTTTAAGTATAGAGATCAATCAATTCCCCCATCGATCTTTTCTCCAATTTATCTTTTAAATTCATTTTACTTGTGAGCTACCTAAAGTCCAATACTTATTCAGTAAATGTGCTTAGATCTTTAGGATCATCCAGTTGTTTTCTGTGAGCTTTAAATAACCATAAAATACTGAACTGCAGTTTCTGATAAAGTAGGTCACTGGATAAAGACAGTAAGACATGAAAACACTGCAAAACTGTTCCTGCACTTACTCCATTAATGATCTCAGGCATAATCACAGGGTTGTGATTTGAATGAGAATGCCTCCACAGGCTCAGACGTACCTGGTCCCCAGCCCGTGGCATTATTTGGGGAAGTTTAGGAAGTGTGCCTTGTTGGAAGAGGAATGTCACTGAGTGGGGCTCTGATGTCAAAAGCTTTGTGCCAGTCCCAGTTCACCCTTTCCTTCCTGTCTGTGGAGAGGGGAGCCCTCAACTCTCAGCCTGCTGCTCCAGGCACCACGCCTCCTCAGGCGCCACGCCTCCTCAGCCACCACGCCTCCTCAGCCACCACGCCTCCTGTGTCCTTACCACCCACCCTCATCCCTCAGAACCATATGTACCCCCAAACCCTTCCCTTCTCTAAGTTGCCTGGGTCATGGTGTTTTTAATCACAATAAGGGAAAAATAATGAAGACGAGGGTTTTGAAAGAGTCCTAAACGATTGAAAAATATCTGAACAGCATGAAAGAAAACATTCATGCCTATACATGCTCTTACTTAACCAGAATCGTGCTGATAATCTGACAATGTATTCTTTCCCACTAAAAATAAAAACACTTGGCGAGACAGGAAAGAAAAAGACAAAGAACAAAAAGAAAGGTTTTGGTAGAACTAAAACCTTGTAAACTATTATTTCATATAATTTTAATCAATTATATTTGCTGATGTTTAAAGTAATAGCTGACAAGGCCACATAGGGAATTATTAGAAATCCTGGAACAATTTTCAGAAAAAAATGATAAAAATTATATATCAAATTACAAAAACCCTGATGAGTACTATGTCCCAATTAATTAATTAGTATATATACTTATAAAAAGCATTGCTGAGGTACGAAATGAGTGAGTGTAAGCAATGCACTTGGTATCACATATAGCCTGAACTCTGACAGTGTAAAAGATCAGGCAGCCAGACTTGTAGACAGCCAAATACCCTCACTGCAGCTACAACTGGGTAAAATCCTTCCTTTTAAACAGAGGTTGATGTCCACTTAATTTAGGCCAAGGATGATAAGAAACTGTAGTTAAAGAAATCTCTTTGATGGTGTTCAAACTGTCAAATTCTTGTTCTCAGAATCCACTGTCTGTAGAAAACCCACATCCATGTTTTAAAGTATGTTCTACTACAGAGCACTGGCTCCAGCCTAGAGGAAACCAGAATGCACCGCCCAAGGGTCAGATGCAAACCACTTTTAGAACGTGGAGAGTCACGGCTCAGAATACGGGGCGCTTATGCCCAGGGCTCTGCCTTCACGTCCAGTCACAATCAAGGCTGCTCTTCCTCACTCACTGATTGATCAGTTAGTTACCGACTGTCATCGCTAAGTTTCATTACTACTAAACTTCTTGAGCTGGGCATGGTGGAATGCTCCTCCAATCCTAGCACTTGGGAGGCAGAGGCAAAGGATCAGTCATCTCTGACGACACCAAAGAATAAATTCCCTCCCTTACAAGAAAAAGGACTGATTTTAATGAATGATGGTTCAGAAAAAGACTCAATTTCTCCAGGGTAATTCTATTACGAAAACTTATTGAAAATAAAGTACAGCTTTGTTTCCATTTCATTAAGACAGCCACAACAATCTCATGAAAAAAAAATTCTAGAGACCTTCTTCCTGCTACTTTTTACCAAAGCATTCTGGAACTCTGGATGGAGTCAATTGTGACACAGCATTAAGACCTTCAACTTTGAAATAAACACCAGACTAACTTTAGGGAAAAACTAGAAGGATTATTTTATTATTATTATTATTATTTTAAAATTAGATTTTTAGAAAAACAAAATCCAAGTACATGAGAAACCAATAGGTGGTGCTCATATACCAAAAAATTAAACTTTTGTGTGGACACAGGACACATGTAAATGCGTATAAACACACACAAACACATATGAACATGCTTGAGCAGACCCGAATGCACAAGGCTGAGCCATGCCACTGAAGACAGGATTAATTATTTTAATACTTATGACACTTATACTTCTAGCTGTATTCTTAGTGACATTATTTTAAGGCATACATCATTCCCCTCAGTAAATACAAAACTAAATTACAATATCAAAGATTTTCCTTGAGTTCATTTTAGATATTATAACTTTGTTTTGCACATTTGCAACATGCCAGAATTTGGCATTTTGTTATAGTGGCTTTAAAAGAACCTATGTTAATGAGATCCCACATAAATACACATACCATTATATAAACTTTAAGTCAGCGTTAAAATATCAATCTCCTCAAATATTTACCATTCTTTTTGGTGATCCATGCCATTTTAGTCAATTCGCTCAAGTGTGTGCATTGGGTACATAGATAAACTCTAGCACAATCATAACATGGCCTCCTATACCTATGAAAGAATGCATTAAATTGCTAAAACAACCTTCCTTTTTGGTTTCGGTGAAGAGTTTGTACTGTACTGGCAAACTGGAACGGCTATCTCTCTCATCTGCCATACTGGCTTGGCTACAGTATAAACTTACTTAGTTTTAGTTTCTCCGTGTTAACAAGGAGTTACTCCTTGACTGCCTCCAACGTCTACCTCAGCCCTCTTGTCCCATCTCTTTCATCTGTGGTGCATTTGCAATATCTATCCAGGATAAGCAAAGCATTTCTTTCCTTGTGTCCCTCTGATCTATTAAAATCAAGACTTTCAATCCTAACCTTGGCCATAGAAATGACACTCACACACCACTCACTGCCAAATCCAGTAGGTCGCCAGTCCCCAAGATCTTTCTAGAGCACCTGGCATTAACCTCTTTCTGCTTCTTGTTAGGGTCTACTCCCTTGACTGGCTGACACACATCTTCTGTAGGTTTTCTGGGATTCCTTCCCTTTCCCGGCCACTCTGATCAGGCAGTGTTCATGGTGTGTCCAGAGTGTCTCTTCTCTTCACTCTCGGCACGTTCCACACACTCTTACCATCTCAGCTACAATCTACAGGTTATGGCTTAAACTCTGTAGCCAGGGACTCTGCATGGTCAAGTGCTCACTGGACGTTCCAAGCTCACATTCAACATGGCCAGAACTGTGTGTTTCCCAAATCCTCTTTACTCTATATTCTACATCTTCACTTGGCTCCAGTATCACTTGGTCAAGAGAAAAGGCAAGTGAGTAAAACGGAAACTCATTTAAAAAATACCACAGGTCATCTCAAAAATTCAAAAACAGGATTTGTAATGAGAAGTGGAGGTTTCAGCTGGGAGCCAAGCTTGCTTTCACGACCTGTCACCAAAGCCCAGCCTTACAGTGTCTTTCAACCCCATTTCTTCATTATGTTAGCACGTTATAAATGCCCCCAACCCCTTCTCATCCTAACACTTCAGCTCTGATGTTTAACCTCAACTAATTTGAAGTGGTTTACTGTGTTTAATGTGATCAAATTTAAGCTGCTATTTTCTTGCTTTTAAATGGGTATTTAAACAACTAACACCAAGCAAAGGGTATTGCAGCTGTAAACATAATTATTCTGATAAAAGAATTCCAATGCTTTGATTGGCTATAGTATGGTCAATGAATAATATCACAATGCCAACTCAGACTGGTGAACAGTAAAGCCTGGACTGCTCCAGGAGCTGGGCTTGGCTCAGCAGGAAGGAGCAGAGAGAAGCTAATATGTTGTCCACAAAGAATGAAAAAGTACTTTGTAAAGTGAGTTGCTGGATAAAAGTCGGGATGAGGATGAGGGCAGGACACATACCCCTAAACTTCACATTTATAACTTTTTAAAAAAAGTTTATTCATTTTAAAAAAAATTTCACATACATTGGTGTTTTGCCTGGATGTATGTCTGTGTGAGGAGAGTGTTGGATCCTCTGGAACTGAAGTTACAGACAGTTGTGTTGCCATGTGAGTACTTGGAATTGAACCCTGGTCCTCTGGAAGAGCAGCCAGTGCTCTTAACTGCTGAGCCATCTCTCCAGCCCCCATTTATAACTTTTTTGTTTTAAAACATAAACGTGTATTTTTAGCTCATTTAAACCTCACCTTTCTAGATTTTGATAGAACTCTCAATTTATATTTCAATCTTGATCTTCTTTTCCTATATTCATTCAATCCATGCCTTCTCTACTGCTTATACATAATTATTTTAGCTACAGTCTAGTTAATTCTTCGATAAGAGTGTAATTAATTGGCATACAATAAGAATGTATGTAATTGGCAATGGGAGGAATTTTGCTAGTGTAATGTAAAATTGTACAAAAAATATCCTGGCATGCCAATGATCTGAAGTAGGAGTTTTTCTGCCGGTTTTCCTCTGGACGCTCATCCTGGAAGCTACAAAGCCACCACTCTGTGAAAACAAAGCACCTTCCCAAGAAGGATTTGTCTGAATCAAATCTGTTTGCTTTATTATATAGGTCTCTGAAACAAACGTCTTGAAGAGACACACATGAATCCCGGCCTATGTGACTGCCCAAACAGACCAAGTCTAGGTACAAAATGCCCTTGGATATTTGACCACATTAGTATTCTGACTGGTATTTCATTTGTTCTTTTTATACTTATAAAGTTAAATAGTTATAAAAGATCTGTACCAACACCCCTTCTCAAAAAGTTCTGTTATTTTAGTGTGTGATTTGTAAAGCATGAGGTGTCCAAGAACACACACATAGACACACACACGTACACACAGCAAAATTGCTATATTTAGTTTTTGTTCATTTTGCGCTCGCTCTCTCTCTCTCTCTCTCTCTCTCTCTCTCTCTCTCTCTCTCTCTCTCTCTTTCTCTCTCTCTCTCTCTTTGTTTTTTGAGACAAGGTTTCTCTGTGTAGCTTTGGTGCCTGTCCTGGAACTCACTCTGTAGACCAGGCTGGCCTCGAACTCACAGAGATCCACCTGGCTCTGCCTTCCAAGTGCTGGGATTAAAGGTGTGCGCCACCACCACCTGGCTCATTTTGCTTTCTTAATTAGCAACATCAATCATTTGTTCTTTGAACACAAACAACTCGGCCCCCACCCATCCCAAATGTACTTAATTGACTTTGGTGGGCACCTTGAGCCATAAACAAAAATTCATGCACAAATGATGACACACATCTACAGTTTTTACAAATTCCTCCTTAACCCTAGGAATAGAACCCTGCCCCCACATCAAATGGCTCCTAATTGTCCATTAAAAAGATAGCACCTTACCGGGCGGTGGTGGCGCACGCCTTTAATCCCAGCACTCGGGAGGCAGAGCCAGGCGGATCTCTGTGAGTTTGAGGCCAGCCTGGGCTACCAAGTGAGTTCCAGGAAAGGCGCAAAGCTGCACAGAGAAACCCTGTCTTGAAAAAACAAAAACAAACAAACAAAAAAAGATAGCACCTCGCTAGGGTTGGTGGCATTTGTACTTGGGAGGTGAAGTCAGGAAGACTGGGACATGGAAGCCTACTTGGGCTGCATAGCAAGACCCAGCTCAGAAAGCTTCACCAAACTCAACCAAACAAAAAGAAACAACAAACAAGAGTAACATGATGACAGCGTCCAGCTCGGGCCACATCATCTTTGTAGACACACAGAGTGACCAGGTTACAGGCCCTCAAAGTCTAGTGTTCATTCAAAGGGTGTAAGACGAATTGCTAGACGGTCTTATTAATAAAAACCCGGAGCTAGACATTGGGGTGAAAAACTGAGAGATCAGAAGAATAGGACAAGCCACAGACAACCTCACCAACATCTCAAGTCTCCAAAGAGACTTACTTCCTGTATACCCACGCCTATATGCCTTTCTGTTCTGCCATCTCATTTCCTCTCTCTGCCCAGCTCTGTCACTTTCTGTCTGTCTGTCCACCCCTCCAGACCTTTATGGTTAGTGCTGGGATTAAAGGTATACACCTTGGTCTGTTCTCAGTGTGGCCTTGAACTCACAGAGATCCAGACAGATCTCTGCCTCCCAAGTGATAGGATTAAGGGTGTGTGCTACCACTGCCTGACTTCTATGTTTACTATAGTGGCTGATTTTTTCCCTCTGATCCTTGATAAACTTTATTAGGGTGCACAATATATTGGGGACACAATATAACACCACAAAATGGTATCTAGTATCAGGACATCTGCAATGACTCAGAGAAAACAATGACATGTTTCCAACCCTTGTGGCTAAGGTTCACCAGGCTTAACTATGAACTGCTTCTATTTATCATTTATTGTTTCTCAGGAGAGAATTTACTAAAGAATGAGTAGGTTGAGAGGTCCTTTGATGGCTTTATTAATAAGATTTTGATATTAGATTCCAAGTTTAAAATAAAGATATCTTTGTATGACTTAAAAATTAAGCAGAACTAGTAAGAATACAAGACTTTAGGTTTCTATTGATATTTCAATAATCTTACAGTAAAAGCAGACTTGTGGTTGTAAAAGGAGATTAATATAGGTTTTTTTTTTTTAAAGAAGTCATTTAAAAGTAGAAGGCTTCACATGACTTTTATTAAGATGAGGATAGGAGAGAAAAGATAATGTCAAAATCATGTGCTGTGGGATGGTCTATATGTCAAATTACTCTGATTGGTCAATAAATAAAACACTGATCGGCCAGTGGCTAGGCAGGAAGTATAGGCGGGACTAAAAGAGAGGAGAAAAGAAAAAACAGGAAGGCGGAAGGAGTCACTGCCAGCCGCTGCCATGACAAGCAGCATGCGAAGACGCCAGTAAGCCATGAGCCACATGGCAAGGTATAGATTTATAGAAATGGATTAATTTAAGCTATAAGAACAGTTAGCAAGAAGCCTGCCACGGCCATACAGTTTGTAAGCAATATAAGTCTCTGTGTTTACTTGGTTGGGTCTGAGCGGCTGTGGGACTGGCGGGTGACAAAGATTTGTCCTGACTGTGGGCAAGGCAGGTAAACTCTAGTTACAATCATGTCAAATAAATCTTTCAATTTCAGATTTCAAGGTTTTTAAAGCTTGGAAAAAGAAGTTAGCAATGAAATTTATGATTAGACCTAAAGTACTTGTAAAAGAAAATGTACTATTCCCTGTTCAATGGATGAAAAACCAGGATTCTTTTCAGAACTGACAAGGGTTGATACTTTATGGCAATAAATAGTTGAGATTAAGAGGGACGTGAAATGTATGTGGTTCTGGGTTTTATAAATCACAAAACTGAAATACAAGTTAGTAAATTACACTCACTGGCTATTAAATTTCACAAGACAAATAATGAAGGGCATAAAAAAGAATTGATATTTCATGGAAATAATAGCTGTGGAAGGACGTACAATTATTAGCTGAATCTAAGAAGTTGGGGCAGAAAAATATCGCATAAAAAACTTAAATAAAATTTTCTTAAAAAGTTAGTTTACAGTGCCGAGGATGAGACTTTTGGTCCAAGTCAGAAGTTTACAGTTCACAAGACCTTTGAAAATCATCAACATGAAAAGCAAGCTGAGTTTAGCCTAGATCCCATGGCTATAATAACATTAAAACCCAGGGAATATGCATAGTTTTACAGTTTCTAAAGAGTAAGCCCTATTTGTAAAAATCTGTCTAGGAAAAGTGAGCAGCACTAAATTATTCCCTTCAGAATGAACGACAGCATCATGCTCGGAGCAGGTGTCTCCGCTCTCCCAGGCTTACCCTTTGAAGGCTCAGCCTGTGGCACCACTGGGAAGCTGGAGGTCTTTAGGAAGGGAGGAGACACTCTGCCTGCAGGCCATCCCTTCCTGTCCTCATCCTGGCAGTCACGGGGCGAGCAGATTCCTCTACTGTGAAATGCTGTCCTGCCACAGGCCCAACTCAACAGGTCCAAGTGACTATCCAATGAAACCTTAAAACTATGAGCCCAAATAATCGTTTCTACCTGTGAGATGATTAACACAGTCAGAGAAAGCTGACTAAAACAACACTCGAGATTCTACATTTGATGATGAAGAGAATGTACATGCAGGTACCCATGGGTGAGATGCTGGTGGCATGGAGTAAAATAGCCATAAGGAAGCTGAGGAAGTTTTCTAAATTCTTAAAATAATAACAACAAAAGAACAAAACATTCTTTTGAAGAGAAACAAGGAGACAGCAGCTAAGGCTGGAAGAATGAAACATTCTCACAGACAGGAAGAGAGGATGGAGAGTGAATCTGGAGAGCAAACATGGTAAACCTATGGGCACTGAGAACACAGGGCAGACTAGCAAACGCATGGGAATCTGCATGGCATTGGAGAGGCCCTCTGTGAGATGTCATGTGAGGAGGAGGATGGCCCTCTGTGAGATGTCATGTGAGGAGGAGGATGGCCCCCTGTGAGGAGGAAGGATGGTCTGCAACTGGAACTGGGAACACAAAAGCTCCTGGCTGCAAAGAGCGTGTTTCCAAGTGCAGTTCTTCTACCTTCTCACTTTGCCGTACACACTTAGTATCTTCACTTGAGGCTCTGCTGACCAGAGTCCTAAAGTGAGTTTCTGATCATGTGGCACCGTAGCAGAGCTCTGTGCTAAGAGAACTGTCAACACTGAGGACGGACAGTCGGAAGGGAAGGAAAGAGGATGAGCATGAGTTAGACTCCCTACGAAGCACTCCAGAAATCACTCTTGTGTTCTCTCTACAACGTCAGAAGGCAGCTTGGGACTAGAGATGGCTACAGTTGAGAGTTCTTCCTTTTCCTGTAGAGTGCCCAAGTTCAGTTCCTAGTACCCACGGCTCACAGCTGCCTGTGACTCCCGCTCCAGAGGACTGGACACCTCTGGCCATGGGAACCTGCATTCACACACACACACACACACACACACACACACACACACACACACACAAAGGCACCTAATTTAAAACAGAAATCTTTTCAGAAGGCCCTGGGGCTCAAGGCCCTCCCCCACAGACGACCAAACATTTCCTTCAGTGGAGAGGATTACTAGCATTCTAACAGCGTTATTTACTAGTCTAAAATGGGGAAATCTTACTGTAATTTTAAAGGGAAGAATGAGCACAAGCGGGGAAATACAGTCATCTATCATCCCTACAAGGCTCTCATTACTCACACCAATTATTAGAAACCCTGCATCCAGTGTTTATAACTCACATGAATATTCTCCTGCATTAGTGCAGATATGTAAGGATGGATATATCAACAGAATCACTCCTGTTACTCTACGTGGCATTCTTCAAGAATCAAATTATTTCACTTGGACATTAGATCTAATCAAAGTAGGTAATTCCATGATTTCTTGAAGATCACTAATGTTCATGACAAATAATGAGAAAATGTTACATGGTGGTAAAATAAAACACCCAATAAAGTCAGAAGGGGTACAAAATATTGAAGAGGAATTCTGGAAATATAGCAAAATATGCTATGAGGAAAGAGTGAAGCTGAATGGTAAGAAATTAACCATTCCCTAGGAGGCTTCTAAGCACTAGGAATAATTCTGAAATTGCTGGTGAAGCACAAGATAAGATGAACAGGGACGACCCAACCTTTCATATAGCTTTTAAAACCATGAGCGTATTTTTTTTTTTTTCCCTGCAAGGGCATAAAAACTCTTGTTATGGTGCCTACATTTTCTAATTTATACACTAGAGAATTAAATGCTGAGCAAGTGATTATTCCTATTTCCTGAATGGGGGAAAACTATTAATTTCTGAAGCTTATGGTGACTCTTGTGGGAAGCCTAGAAGAGACGAGGCAGGAAACAGTACTTGGCAAACAAACTGGCGTAGAGTTTATGATTTTCCAAACCATCTCGATCAGCTATGACACACTGTAGGCTCATATCTAAGTCACTGTAACCTTTTTGGAGAGTAATAAACAAAATGCATCTAACAGTCAGTGTGATGAAGTGAGACGTTGTAGCACGTATCCTAATTGGTCTTAATAATAAAACCCCGAGCCAGATACTGGGGTAAATGCTGAAAGATCAGAGAGACAAGACATAGTCACCTCTTACCTCATCAACTCCTCAGCCTGAAAGGGGCCAAGTTCCTGTCTCTGCCCTCCTTAAACATCCCCACCCAGCCATATCACTTCCAGCTTCCTCCTCCCAAGTGCTGGGATTAAAGGTGTGTGCTACCACGGCCTGGCCTCTATGGTCAACTAGTGGCTAGCTCAGCACTCTGATCTCTAGGCAAGCTTTATTTGTTAATGCACAAAGTATCACCACAAGAAATGAATAAAAACTATCATCTCTACCAGGCAGGACACAGGAAAACTTCCAGCTACAATCTCTTTTGTTCTGGATATCATATTTCTGTTCATGCGACTGAAGATCAAAAGCTCCCTTATTTATCCTGGGCTCTGTTAGCAAGCTGATAAAGTCCAAGTCATCCACCTGCTGCTGGTTTGGTGCAAGAATAACCAAGTACTAGAGACAGTCAACTTACAAAGAACAACAGATTCTTTTGGCTCACAGTTTTGGAAGTTTGGTCACAAGACTGGCTTCACTACTCTAGATTTTTGCTGAGATAACATGGTAGAAACTTGTGATGCCTTGTGATAAGCCAGAGAACAAGATAAGAAGGGACCAGGGCCCTCCAATCACCATGGAGGACAGATTGCGGCTGTGGATCACAAGGCCTCACTGCCTGCAGCTCCCCAGTGCTCCATCACCTCCCAAGAGCGCTGTCTTGGGGCCTATAAGCCTTTAAGACATGAACTTTTTTGGTTTTTTAATACATTTATTTATTTATTTTACATCCTGGTTGTAGGTTCCCCTCTCTCCTCTCTCCCAGTCCCTCCCCCACCCCCTTTGTTCCCACCCCCTAATCCACTTCTCCATTTCTGTTTAGGAAAGGGCATGTCTCCCATGAGTATCAACAAAACATGGTATATTGAGTTGCATTAAGACTAAGCACCTCCCCATGTATTAAGGCTAAGCAAGGCGACCCAGTATGGGGAGTAGGGTCCCAAAAGCCAGTAAAAGAGTTCTCACTGTTAAGAGTCCCACAAGAGGCCCAAGCTACACAACTATAATATATAATGCATGGACCTTTTGGAAATGTCCAAACTAAAGTACCCACTAAGCACTGGCTTTGTACAGTAGCTACATAGAAGATTTAACAAAATTACAGATAACTAATATGCAGCATGCTTTGAAAAATTATTCTCAAAGTATCAGAGTAGGAAAGAAAATATTACATATGTAAACATGTTTGTCTTATAGCTTCAAGGGGTCTTGCCCACTCAGTGCACTGGACCTGTTCATCTGAATGTACTCCACTTCCATCTTCCAGCATCACACACTCCCACAACACAACATGCTTCCACTATAGTCTAGTTACTCATCCAGTTGTTCTCGTGCTGAGTTTTAACCACTGTTCAATATGTTAAAGTAACATGAAAACACATTATAATCTTATTAAAGTAGATATTTAATAGATAGCTGACAACATATAAAACATGATTACATAACATCAGAATAAAATACATTATCGTATAGTAAAATATTAACAAGATGAAGTTATACAGCATATGATATAAAAATAACAGCATCTCCATTATCTCCCTAAAGCTCACAGGTGCTCTAGTATGGCATCTGTATTAATGTGTGTTGCTTTCCTCAAAATCGAGTATCTTGCATCCCCACTCACTGTCTTTGTCTGAAGGAGTTTCCTGGGTCCTTAATAAGTTCCATTTTATATTCTCTAATCTTAAAAATCTTAGTGGATTCATTATCAATTAGAACATAGTAACGTCTCACATCTTATTTGAAACATAGGTACAAGGTATCGGTCAAGTGAAAAGGTGAAATCCTTTTTGGTTGCTTCAGCAAAAATCAAGGTATTTGACTGAAAATGGTGATATATTATTAAAACCCCACAAAAAGGTACAAGACTACTGTTCATTCATGTAACTTTCTATATCAAAATTAACTATATAGCACTATCAAATAATTGCCCTTTAAGTTTTATTTCCTTTTAGATTCCTTACTTACAAGCTCTTAAGAATTCTAGGATTAATATTTCATCAAACTAAATGTTCCTCAGTGAAACTGTAAAATACTGTATTATGATATTTAAAATTAAAACAGTGGCTAAAAACATGTCATGTTACCATAACGCTGTGAACCTGACAGATTATTAACTCAGGTGTGAGTCAACTGCAGTTCAGACAGTAGTCAAGTCCACACCCCCGGCCCCTCTTTTTTAAGGCCACAACTAAACCATCAGTTGTAACAGGCTTTGGGATCAGCAGTGTGCTGAACCTCTAAGTGTCAGAAGAGGCAGCTATAAAATGCAAACAAATGAAGGCAACAAAGGAGGATGATTTTGAAAGAATCAATTCTGATAATTAAAAAAATAATGCTTAGCCGGGCGGTGGTGGCGCACGCCTTTAATCCCAGCACTCGGGAGACAGAGGCAGGCGGATCTCTGTGAGTTCGAGGCCAGCCTGGTCTCCAAAGTGAGTTCCAGGAAAGGCGCAAAGCTACACAGAGAAACCCTGTCTCGAAAAACCAAAACAAAACAAAACAAAACAAAACAAAACAAAAACTTAAAAACTCCTCAAGTCCACACTTAGTTAATTTATATTTCAATGAAAAAAAGAAACAGAAAGGAAAGGAACATAATTGCTTCCAGGTTTGGAGGAGAAAAGATTGACTGTAGATATGTGGGAGAGCGTGAGTAGAGGCAGGGACATTTGGGAGAGTCCAGAGTGGACATGACCCTGAGCCATGTAGGGAGAGGGGGAAAAGGTGCAGCAGCCAGAAGGCCCAAAGAGTAGGTGAAAAGGGCAGGGAACCAAAATGGTTGGAACATAGAGGGTAAGGTGGCTGGGGGAAGGGCAGCCCAGACTCTGGGCTGGAGAAGTTTAGGGTGTAGGGGGGCTATGCCAGCCAGGAGGGCCCTGTAACAGGGAGAGACGAGGGAAGCTGGGAGGAGCTGGAGGCCAGGGTCTGCTTTGATATGTTCAATAGTCACTTTAGCCATTTGCTCCAGGTTTGAAACCTAACAATACTAACAAGGATTAAAGAACTTGGGAAGCAATGTTCTTTTCTTAGCTCTCTTATGTTTGCTCCACCTGATAAAAGATTTCATATCAAATGTAGAAAAGACTCCAGATAAGCTAACCATTTAGAGCATTCGATTATTTATATTAAAAGGTAGGAACATAGAGCTGTCTCATTGTTGAATTGAGTATGACATGTCGGTCCTAACATTAAAATAAAACAAAATAAACAAAAAACCCTTTCAGCTGTAAAAGGATTAAGCTCTCAAATTTGTTCTAATTAACAATCAGAATTAAAAAAAAAAACAAGCACAGTTTTTGTCTAATTTATCAAGAGAAGTCAATCTTACTTTTTGTTTACAACATTGCATTGCTAGGCCATGAATCAAAAGGAAGAGCAATTAATTTCTTTTCTTTTTTTTAAAAACAAGAGAAGAGAAAGTAAAGGCTAGGACTTGATAGAAATACCACAAGGAAAAATATTAAGCAAGAAATGATGATCATACCTCATATAAGTGCTCACGTATGCTGCAAACAGCTGTGTCCAGTGGTACAATCCCTTTGGTACAATAATTCTACTAGAATTTTATACTATGAGCACAGTCTTAGAAATAAAAACATGTACACATAAAAAGATATTACTAATAATACACCTATCCTTTGCAGCGTGATCCACACTAGGGGGAAATCACTGGACAAAGCTAGTGATATGCTCCACAACATTAATTGTAAGTCCTGCATGATGGGAACTTTATGCATTAAAGTAATGAACATAAACATGAGTAAAAATAACAAGTAGTCTATAAAAATTTAAATGGAAAGGGCAGGAGCTAAGATTAGTTATAATTCAAGAGAAAATACAATTTTTAAGATATGCACAGAAAAGGTACAAGTGAAATAAATCAAATATTACATATACTGTGACAATGCATCATGACAAAAGTATCTCTTACATTTTTTAAGAGACTGGAACTTTTGCTGGACTTCACAGCTAGAGTTAACAATACATCTTGAGGTCACTTAAGGCATGACTGCTAGCATGTGTACTCAGCCTGCTTGTTTAAATTGCTTTTAAGAGAATAATGCAGCAATCAACCTTGCTTGCCTTAGAGTTCCCATGTAATCAGCTTTAACAGCAAACGCATAGCTGCAATCTTCAATGATGTACTCTTCCATGCCCCAGCCCGGAGCAATGCATGTCTGTCATTGCTGAATGCAGCAAACACAAAGGTTGAAAGTGATCATCTAAGAGAGAGTATCCACCATAAATGCTGAAGGCACCATTTGGATACTGGTTAATAAACAATGATTTTGCTATCTGGATCAGTTAAAGTAAGTGACTTAGTCCCTTGTAATGCTATTAAAGATTTCTGTAAAGTATTCCTCATTCCTTCCCCATGTGACTCATGGATTCTTCCCCAGCTCTCTGTGCTGTTTAATAAATACCAAGGGGGCCATTTGTTAGGGACAGACAAAGTGACACAAGAGATAGACACAGGAACAGACACAGGAACACAGTCACAAGATTCACAAGCCTTCAGGCAGGCACAGATTCAGACTCATATAGCAGACAGAGAACACAGAGAACATAAAGCCGAGAATTAAAATTTGGACTTGTTCTTGGTTCAATGACCCCAAGGGGAAGTGCTTTTATTTCTCTCCCTAATGCAATATACTAGGAGGCTAAGCATAATAGGTGATTTTCCTCTCTTTTTTTAAACATTTAATTAATTTATATTTTATGTATGAGTGCTCTGCATGTATACATGTATGCTAGAAGAGGGCATTAGATCCTACTACAGATGGTTGTGAGCCACCATGTGATTCCTGGGAATTGAACTCAGGATCTCTGGAAGATTAGCCAGTCCTCTTAACCCGAGCCATCTCTCCAGCCCACAGGTGATTTTTCTTTATCTTTAAAAAAAAAAAAAAAGCCAAAATATAGCTTCTTTACTCCATAGAATGGAACATGTTTTAGGTCAGGTTAACTATAACAAGCCCTTTGTACGTGTTAAATAAATGTATTTAATTTTTAAAAATGTATTTAATTTAAACTAAATCTTACTCTAACTTATGATATTGACCTGATTCAAATAACTAATATTTGATTATTCTTTTCTTACTTTTGATTGCTTCTAAATCAGGTTGGTTTTCAAAAATTCTATTTATTCATTAATTACAGTTTCATTAAACTTTAAAAAAGTGAAAAAGCAAAAAGATAAAGAATGGGTCTAAATTAAAAGAAAAAATATAACAATAAACTATTTAATATATTTTTCATATTCAGTCACTAGACTTTATAAGTTAGTATTTCTTATGCCAATCCGTGGTCATAAAACAAGCAAACGACAACTATCCATCTCTTGTAAGTGTTCTGAGGAAGAAAATGACAGCATGAACAGTCTATTAGAAGCCCAGTGCTGCAAGCATGGGGACCCAAATTACATCAGCAGCCATAAAGCAGCAAGTCCCTCGGGAATGACGTGAGTGGACAGAATAAGCAGCCCTACCATTTTCCCTCTGTAAGCCACGGGAGCCAAGTCATGCACTCTTCCCTAGACATCCTCTCTAGGCCTTCTGCACGTTTGTTCTCTGGCCCAATATGCACTTACTGTGCTAAGACGCCACAGGGGCAGCTTGCACATGCTCCCTTCTTCCAGGAAGTAGGTCGGGTTCTTGAGATCCATTACCTACTCCGAGGGTTCGCCGCCATAAGTGTAACTTGACAAAACCTATCATCACCTGGAGGCAGGCTCTGGACACGCCTGTAGGGATGATCTCGATTACACTGAAGGGAGAAGAGAATCTGAATTGTGGAGGGGTTGTTCCCTGGCCAGAGGACCTCCCACTAAATGGAGCAAGTCAGCTGAGCATGCATTCACCCTTCGGTAGGCTGCCATGGTTTCCCTGCCATGATGGTCTGCACCTTGAACTGTGAGCTAAAATAAACACCTTCTCTCTTAATTCCCTTTTACAGGGTATTTTATAAAGTAATGGAAAAGTACCTAAGGCACTTGCTCCTGCTATTACTGGGCCTGAGGTTCATATCAGTGCTTTAATATATGCAGAATAAAACAAAGTCATTACAGATAAGGTGAATATGCATCCTGATTTGCCTTAGATGGTCCTGATTTTTCCTGTGGTAAAAATATTTTTTAAAAAAATTCATTTTCGCTGGGCGGTGGTGGCGCACGCCTTTAATCCCAGCACTCGGGAGGCAGAGGCAGGCGGAGCTCTGTGAGTTCGAGGCCAGCCTGGGCTACCAAGTGAGCTCCAGGAAAGGCGCAAAACTACGCAGAGAAACCCTGTCTCGAAAAACAAACAAACAAACAAAAAAATTCATTTTCAAAGTGTACTAACTGGACAAAGTATAACCTAATTAAAAATCTTCAGTAGACTTTACAGTGTGGACAGCTAGAGCAGGGGGCTGCAGAACCAGAGTAGAAAGGCTTAAGGTGAGCCGGGCGGTGGTGGCACACGCCTTTAATCCCAGCACTCGGGAGGCAGAGGCAGGCGGATCTCTGTGAGTTCGAGGCCAGCCTGGTCTCCAAAGCAAGTTCCAGGAAAGTCACAAAGCTACACAGAGAAACCCTGTCTGGAAAAAAACAAAAAAAAAAAAGAGAAAGGCTTAAGGTGAAGGCTGAGTGCAGAACACGCAGCATCACAGAAGCCTGAGCTTTGCTTCTTCAAGGGAAGACATTAGAGTCTGCTCAGGTGAGACGTCTCAGTCAGGGACCAGCACCAAAAGACCTAACTCTATTGGATGCAAGGATTTCAGAAACCTTTACAGCACGTATTTTGCTAACCTCCAAATATAAAATCCAGATTGTTCTAAAATCTGAAAGATTTGTTGTTGCTATTATAGATTTGGAGCATTTTAATGCTCTACATAAATTTCAGAATGTCTACATAAACATTCCAGTCCTCAAACACTCCAAACCTGAAACACTTCACACAAGGGGTAACAATGTATGTATAGTTTCCCTCTCTGGACAAAGACTTTGAGAAAACATCCATTTATTCTCTTTAATGTGTAATAGGGATAGGTCTTATATGCTGTCCTTCATAGAAGAATGATTTTTATAAGACTAACCTTCAGAAAAAATACTCTGTATTAATAAGGTTTTGCTATCTTCTGAAATGGAGTATTTTATTGATGTATAAACCCACATAATTAAAATACACATTGTGATGGGATGAAATGTATTATCCTCAAAATTCATTTATTCAAGTCCTAACACCAGTACTTCAGAGTGTCACTGTAATTACAGAGAGACTTTTGATGAGGTAAGTTAAAAGGAGGTCACATGGGTGGGACGTTATGATGTAACTTCAGAAGACATTAGAACAGACTCCAGGGCAGGATGCAGTCAGACGGCATCTAAAAGCCACAGAGAGAACGCGGCGGCAGAACGATTCCTGCCGCATCTTGATGGTGGGCTTTGAGCCTCCAGGCTCCTGAGAAACACACTGTGTTGTTTGGTCTATGGCACTCGGATGCGGCAGCCCTAGCGACAGTAAGCATGTCTACACGTGTCTCAAATTCCAAGTGGGGAAAGGCTTAGAGAGAGAACATATTTCCTCCTTTAAAGTGCGACTTTATGCTGATGTTTCTCAAACAGGAATTTCCTAAGAGCAATGGCAATACTAAGCAAGAGTCCAGCAGCCTAATCTCAAGCAAACAGACAAAAGTAAGTATAATTCAGTCCGGATGCATCGATATTAAATTTACAATTTGCTATTGGATATATCCAAATTTCTGTAGCTTTCACACTCCATATTAATCTGTACAACTCAGCAAACAGTATTAAGTGACTGACATGCTATAAAACCATACACAGTCATGAAAATACACTCAGAGGCCAAAGCTAGCCATACTGCATTGTCACAGAGTGCAAAAAGCACACGAGAATTCAGATTCCAACTGCAGCTAACCTTTTTGAAACTACCACTTGTTGGATTTTTTTTTGTTTTTTTTGTTTTTTTGTTTTTTGAGACAGGGTTTCTCTGTGTAGCTTTGCGCCTTTTCCTGGAACTCACTTGGTAGCCCAGGCTGGCCTCGAACTCACAGAGATACGCCTGCCTCTGCCTCCCAAGTGCTGGGATTAAAGGCGTGCGCCACCACCGCCCGGCACACTTGTTGGATTTTTATAACAAAGGATATTCACAATTGTCTGAAAAAGATTGTTAAAATACTCCTATATGCTTTTAGTTACATATCAATTTGATTATTTTCATGTGTTAAATAAAACATGTTGCAAAAGACTGAATGTAGAAACAGATGTTGAGAACCCAGCTACTTTAAATCCATCAATAAAGGCCTTACAATATTATAAAATGTATGTATAGTTTCATGATACTGTTGACACTTTTTTCTTGAAAAATATATTTTAATTAAACTATGCTATAGATACAATCTTATAATAAACTCATTCTTGTTATTTTAAATTGAATTTATGTTTTGAGACAACTTCTCAGCTTTAATTTCTAATACAGTAAATACTAGTAGTGATCAAACACATAAACTCTTATTGGTCATGGTGCTGTGAACTGGCGATTCCAATTCCAGCCTCACTAAGGCAGGAGGATTGGAGTTTTAGGACAACCTGGCTACACAGTAAGACCCTGTCTCAAAAACAACAACAAAGGGATCGGTGGCAGACACAACAGCCTCCTAAGCTCAGCATTGGAAAGGCGGAGGCAGGGTTAGCCACAGCCAGGTGGAAGCTGGGGTGGGCTACAGAGACCCCGTCTTAACTGCTCCTTCTACCCTCCACCTCAACAGCAGTAGTAATGACCGAGCCAGGTGGAGCTCACTGGCAGGAAGATCACCTGCCTGCCATGCTCGAGGCCTTGGCTCTATCCTTAGAACTGCTAACAAAACAAGATCCCAATTCTTTTTTTTTTTTTTCAAATGTATATATTTTATTGATTTATTTTTACAACCTGACTGCTGTTTCTCCTCCTTCCTCTCCTCCCAGCCCCACCCTCCATCTCCCCTCTGCACCCCCCCCATCCATTTCTATTCAGAAGACTCCAATTCTTCAAAGTTCTTATTACGAACTAAATTCATCCCCCACCCCCTGGCCTTAGAATTCCTATGCTGAAGACCCGCTCCCAATATTTGAGGACAGTATCATTTTTAAATATTTTTTTCACATTTATCATTTTGTGTCTGGGGGTTGGGGGGGCACATAAGCCCAAGAGCCTGTGTGGAATTCAGAGGAAGGACACACGCAGGGTCTGGTTCCTTCCCCACACCATGTGGGGTCTGGGGACTGAACCTGGTGGTAAGGGCACTGACCCACTGAACCATGCCAGTGTCCTGGGGACAGTCTTCAAAGAGTAACAGACTAAACGCAGGTGGCTTCCAGCCCAATGAGACAGGCCAGAAGGCTCACCTCCCACTAAGGGTAGGCTGGGGGTTAACTTTGAAGAAGTTCACACCGGGCAGCTGTCCCAAGCTAGACATGGCAAAGGCCTCCTGAGAACTATTGCTGTTGTCTCCCTGGTTCCTGAGTCCAGCGGGGCTGCGGGTGATACTGCTTTTGCTCCTCAAGGTTTATCTGGATGGCAACCACACTGAATCGGCAGCTCTGCCAGGTTCAAAGACATGGCAGCTGCTTCCTCCATGGTTCTTTATGCTGTTTTGATGACCTTCCCACAGCTCAAGGGAAGTTGGACCCAGCAGATGAGGATGACAGGTGGCCACTTCAGACCAACCACTGACGACTGATCATAGCCTCAAAATTCCAGCAGTTGTCATGGCCACTGCTTTGCTTAACAAGACTCGGCTGTGACAGCTCTGATGACAGACCCTTAAATGACCCTGCCTATAGCTACTTCAGATGACCTTATACACGACCTCTGACCCCCTCCCAGCAGGGCCACCAGGAGCACTTCCCCCATTAATCACAGCGATGCTTATCTGGCTACACAGCAGCATGCGGACTCTGTCCAGAGCCTCCCTGTCCTGTCCCTGTCCCCTGTGCTGCAGCCTTCACTCCGACGCAGACGCCTTCCGTTTTCTCCTCTATCTCTGGTCTTTATCAAGGGAGAGTGCGGGGAGCTGGTTTCACAAAGCCACAGCTCCCACGCCTGCCAGTCTGAGGCACAAGCAGAGGCAGTAGTCCAAGAGTCCAGGGAGCAACAGGGCGGATGCAGAGAGCTAAGACCGCAGAGGAGAGGCCAGACCCAGTCAACTGGAGGAGTCGCTCCAGGACTATCTGTCATCTAGCAGTTTCCTCCCTTGTTATAACATTCTATCCTGTAGGTAAGCTCTTTAAGACAGAAGGTGAACACTCAGAACAGCTTAGGAAGTCCCGGAAACTGACCAGACTTACTAGGCACCCCCTCCTCAAAGTAAATAATAAGGATGGCTGGGGATGCGCTCAGACAAGTAAGAAAGCTTCCAGATGAGCCAGTCTGCAAAGACTGAGAGCAGATCAGCTACATCAAGGAGACATGAACCAGTCCAGCTGCTTGGAAGCAGTCTGCACCAACTGAACCACCTGGAAAGGAAACCCTCCAACCTTTGTGCTGCCTGTAGGCTGTGCAGTGGGCTCCAGGATCCCAGATTTTGTGAGCTGTCACTCATGCTGGGATAGGTCTTGATGATGCAGCTGGTTTTGAGTCATTTTTGCTCCTTTAAGTCACCCCTCACTTATATCCCTGTAAGTAACCCCTATAAAACTCAACAGCTCACCAAGCTGGACTTCGGTGGTTTCTGTACTTTGGTCTGTTGTGGGCTCGCTGTCTGGGATGACTGAGTAGACTGTGTGTGTGTTGCATCTACCCAGGAAAAGTCTGTCACAGAACACTATCAAGGACTTGTAACACTAAGAGCTGAGGGTCCTGACACTAAAGGAGCTGTAGTTTGTGTGTTCACGACTTCCACTGAACGGAGCAGCTGAGAAGTCACTCCGGTACCGTATGAGTGTCCTCATACAGGAAGAGAGACTGTCTTCCTCTAAGCACTCCTGAGGAGTCCGTGAGTCCACAGGGAGATGCTCCAGCCCAGCAGCAGGAGGGCTATCCCAGGAATCCACCCCACTCGCGCCTAACTTTGGACTTCAGCTTCTAGAACTTTGAGGAAACTGCTGTCACTTATCCATCTGCTTAATTTAAATTGCTACTGCAGCCTGAAAGAACCAACGTTTGAAAGGAGTCCTGAGATAATAGTCTCGAAAAACTTCTGAATTAGGCCGGGCGGTGGTGGTGCACGCCTTTAATCCCAGCACTCGGGAGGCAGAGGCAGGCGGATCTCTGAGTTCCAGGCCAGCCTGGTCTACAGAGTGAGTTCCAGGAAAGGCGCAAAGCTACACAGAGAAACCCTGTCTCGAAAAACCAAAAATAAATAAATAAATAAATAAATAAATTCTGAATTAGACAACAAGCCTTTGGTTGCAGAAATAAAAATATTTGTAAACAACGCTATTTTCTATTGTGAATTGGGAATGTAATCACAATTCTCACTTTGTTATTAAAAATGGGGAAGGGAAACAAGATCATCTTTAAACTTGGCTTTTGCTGGGCCAGAGAGACGGCGCGGTGGGTAGAAGCTCTCGGTTCCGCCCTGCAGCCGACGGTGGAAGGGAGCCTACTCCTCCAAGCTGTTCTCTGACCTCCTCACGTGTGCCATACTCACACAGCAGTAAATAAGAGAACATTCCAAACAAGCCCTTGTTTTCAGTTAGGTATTAAAATCAACACACAATGTAAAGCCCATGAAAAAGTGAGAAAACGAACAAGACTCCTGTGATGTCTGGGGACCAGGAGTGTCTGTGCATCTACTGAGCGCACAGACTAACCAGAGTGGATGGGAGTCCCCTCACTTCCTGAATACAAAGTCAGGACACAAAAGCAACAACAAACTTCCAATTTTTCTTTGTGGAAGAAAAAACAAAAAAATTGTAAAATTTATAATATAAACTCAGTAGACTGGTAAATATTGCTGTGTAACTTTTAACTACCTAAATCTTATCAATAATGCAGGGAAATGAATTATTAGTAATTGTTAGTAGTAGGAAACTATTTCCATACATGAAGAAATAAATGGTTTTTTATGTTGGTAACTACAGTTAACAGAGCAAATACAGTACCCAACTGTCATTATCCACAAAGGACAGCTGTGGAACCATGGCCTCTGGTAACAAAGCCGAGCTTGGTGGTTCTCTGACTGACTTCTGAGTTCCACAGACCTAAGGATGCTAATGGATTGTTTTCGTAACAAACTGTGCACTCAAGTAAACAGGGTTTTGTGGAGTACTGCGCTCCAATCTAAAACATCTAACAAGACACTTCATTTCTAAGGCTGTAAATTCTAGAGATAACATTCAAAATTAATTTCATTTCACACAAGTTTGCATAGAGAGAAAATATCTAATTCTACTTAAGTTGACTTTTCTCTTGGTTTAACTTTCACATGAAAATAATTATGCAGTCTGTTTGAAAAAGTATAATCAACCCTCAGGCATGCAACATCACTTTATCTTATGAGAATTTCTCTATGTTCCAGTTCCTTCCCTCCTTATTACATGCTGCGAAAGCAGCAATAATTTTTATAGCCAAATATCACTTCATAAGATACCAGGTGGTTTTCAATATTTACCATATAAGTCATGCATGAAATTTAAACATTACAAAAGGAGACTTACCAGTTGACACTCCGGAAATATGCACATTTTCAGAAAGTTCTGCAAGAGCACCATTTCCTAAAATTAAACATAATAAATAAACTAATTTCCAAGGTAAAACTCGTCAAAAAATTTCACATTCTTAAGACTATACAGAATGACTTTCAATTATCAGAAACTCAATTTTTACTCCAAAAAGGAGTAAGACAAAACATTTGGAAATGACAATCCAGTGCAATATACAGATCTCACAACTCCAGAGAGCTGACTACCCCAGAAGGAATCATCAGCTGTAGACCAGCAGGAAATGAGGACTGTAGAGAAGGTGGTGACTTAAAGACATCCTGTTCAGAGCCAGCCCATCAGCCACTGTCACCGTGGGAGGTCCACACTACTCCACTTCAACCAATGTCTTTCATTCTCTTGTGTATCTTCCAACTGTTTCTCCTGGTTTTAATAGTTTTAAGAGAAGGGAC